>NC_090927.1:1050355570-1050662341 GCF_040938575.1 Ambystoma mexicanum | reverse complement strand
TGCTAGTGAATGAGCATAGTGAGGGTAGCCAGAATATAGTATGGCATTTTTTGAGGAAAACCACCCTCTACACTCAAAAACCCCTACATTATGCTGTGTTCCCTTGCTGTACTCAATTTCTAGGACTAATTACGGGAACTATTTATGCCGATCCACTGAAAATATTCATAAACCGCGACTAACCGTGAATCATGGCATTTACTGAATTTTTTCTTGTGCTACCCTAAAGAACCATTTGTACATTTCTTGGCTTTTCAACCTATTTTTCTCAAAAATTGTGCTGTAAAATGCACCATATCTACACATTATTTTCAAAACATTCGAAAAAGATTTTTTTTTAAAAAATGTGCTGCAATTTTGCAATTTACAGAAACATTTTGAGAAAAATGAGGTCAAAATCCATACCATTTACAATTGGTTCTTTAGGGTAACACATAAAAAAGCCAGGAAATGTCAAGACCCCAAGAGTACATGAGCATTTTCCAATTTTTCTTTGAGGGTGCAGTCATAATCTATCTAAACCATTGAAGGGTGGACACTGTAAATCACTTGCATGAAGCTGTGGGTAAAATCATTCTATGCTAAAAATGGTCCCTGGGAATCCTTGTTGAGGCTGTGGCCACGCTCTGTCTATGCCTGTAACAGAAGGTCACTGGAAATCACTCACAGCGTCCTGACCAAAGGCAACACTCTTAAGGGCAACTATGTTCCATGTTTATGCCTGTTCAGCCAGTCTCCTGGCTCACAGAGCACTATATATCATTTTTTAAATCGGTATATGAGTGAAAACAGATTTCTGTTGGATTTTCCATCTTATTGGGCCTAGTGTTGACCATGGAAATTCAGTACTCTTGAGAAAATATGAGGACACATACCACTCTTATGAGGCAACTGAGGCAAATACATCCAATCTTCTTTCATCCTTCTGTTCTTTTGCAATTACTATTACACACTAATTCTGGACTTTAGAATCCAGATCTATTGTCTCAAAAATGTACTTAGTTTTGGATTTGGGTATTTCATTGGATTTATCTTTTCTTTGCCCTACTGAAACATGACTATAACAATATGATACTGCCACTATAGCACTTGGAAATTGAATCTGGCATTTTTTTTAGACATCCGCACTAAATCCTTGTAACAGAGGAAAACATTTCTTAATTTTAATATATAAAGTGTCATGTAAACTTTACTAAAGATTTGTCACCACACCTCTCTTAATATATTTATGTCTGCAATGGTACCTTTGAAACCACTGGAATAAAGGACACTTTGCGATAATATCTATCTATATATATATTTGTGAAAGTGTGTTTGTATGTTCGGGGTTAGCTCCAGCCCCATAACAGTTTGTGGTCTGAAAATTTGGCGCACGGTCGGCATACCAGTCTGGTGTGTACTTGTGATAGTGAAATTTGGCCGACCCCACCCATCCGCCCTGCAAAGGGCGGGGTCCGACCCTCTGCTATCAGTGTAGACGATTTCGGGAGATTTCCGTGTTTGCAATTGTTGGCTCTAGCCTCACAACAGTTGGTGGGCTGACATTTTGGTCCAAGGTCGGCATACGAGTCTGGGGTGTACTGGCGATGCTGAAATCTGACCAACCCCACCCATTTGCCCTACAAATGGCAGGGTTCAGCCCTGTGCTATCAGTATAAGTGTTTTCAAGAGATTGCCGATTTTGCGATTTTTCAAAAATAGGAAGTAATTATACAATAAAACATAGACTGGAAATTTTGGGAAAGATCAGATACAAAATAAAAAAGTTGTTTTGAAAGTAAGAAATGCTGTAATGGCCTAGTCCCTATTAATTTTCCAATAGGGAAAATGTTCACATTTTGCTCCAGTGCACTGCCAAAACAGCTGGATGGAATTGGACCAGGTACGAAACAACTTGGACATGAAGCGTTGGCCTGATTTCTTTGAGGGGCCTGGGGTTATTCCATTCCGTAGCTGTTAAAATATTCAATGGAGAAGGGAGTGCCCCTTCTCCCAAAATTATAGCTATATTTCCCCTGATGTTTTACAGCAGAGACGCTGACAGCCTTTTTAGAAATGAAAAAGTATCAATTTTTTTCTCGAAAATCTATTGCTAATTACTTTTGACTTGCTGAATGGATTCGGATGAAATTCTCAAAACAAAGACATGTTCGAGGGCCCCCAAAACTGCATATTTTGGGGACATACATTATAAAATTAAAAGGTTAATAAGAAAAAAACACCACAGTTTAATTTTTCCATAGAGAAAAAGTGATTTTCTTTTAACAGCCGTAGCGTGACAACCACTTGGAAGAATTGGACCAAATAAGAAAGAATTTTGGTACAAATCATTCAATTAATTTCCTTGACTAATTTGGGTAAATCCATTCCAGTCATATTTGAAATATTTGACAGAGAAAGGGGTGCCCCCTGCACCTTTGGACCTTTATATTGGTTTTGGTACTTTGCAGCAGAGAGGCTGAGTCAGACTCCTTTGAATTGTTGGATGGATTTGGAGGACATTTTCTAAACCAATGATTTGTCAAGGGCCCCCACAAACTAGACATTTTGGAAACAATTTGTCAAAAAGTGAAAAGGTTATGAAAAGAAAGATATAAAAATGGAGTTTTCAGCCTACACCGATTTGTTTACGCATAGAGAAAAAAAATCAGTTTTTGAACAGCCGTAGCGTGGAAACCACTTGGCAGATTGGGACCAAATAAAAAACGATTTGATGACAAAGTGTTTACTTAATTTCCTTGCCTGGTTTGAGATTCCTCCATCCAGAATAACTATTCAAAATATTCAACAAAGAACGGGGTGACCCCTGCACTTTAAAACCTTTATATCAGTCTTGGTGCTTTGCAGTAGGGAGGCTGAGAGATGCTAATAAAATTTCAAGGTGGGTTCTGGGGTTATTCCGTTCAGTATTTGTTAAAATATTGGACGCAGAAGGGGGTACTTCCTTCTCCCAAAATTATAGCTATATATGTGTCCCACAATGCATCAGCGAGGCTTTTCAGAAATAAAAAAGCCACAATTATTTTCTGCTCGATGCGAGAGATAATCACAGTTATAATGGATATTACCGGGATTGGCAAAAACAACAAAAGTGGATAAAATACCATTTGTTGGAGGAAGAAAAGGAAATGACATCAGGCAAGACGTCGGGAGAGGACAAGAGGACACAATGTGAAATTTGGGAGTTGGGGGAGGGGCGACTAGAGACCGATTTCAGAGCTCGAACATTTTCGCATAACCGGTTTTATCCAGTGGGGTAACCGAAATTATGATAGAAAACTAAATTGGGAATGAAAGTGCATCAAGGAGGGATAAAGCATTTGATGCAATTGGGGGATGCCTTCACTAGGAAGGGTGCACTTGGTGAGTGCCTGGGAGGACAGGCAAGAGTTTTGGATTTTCGCACACTTTTGATGTGTGCGTTTACGGATAACCACGGTTATCAGTAGTACATTGATAACCACGGTTTTGTGGAAAACGTTTTCTTTAAAGAGAGAGTTAAAAAAATTGGATTAAGACAAAAAAGGGGAATATTACAGGTATAGTGAGGTGGCTGGTAATAGGTGTGGCCGAAGGTTACGGCTACTGGACTATTTTAAGGAACGGAATGGTGCAATATGAAAAGTGGCCATGGCCAAAGGCTATTGTGCCCAAAAGAAACTTAGTGGTGTGGCCATGGCAAGTGGTACCATTTAGGAAACCTATTGGAGCAATATGTAGAGTGGGCAGGGCCAAAGGCCGTGGGCACTGTGCATGGCCAAAGGCCATTGCTAGTGGGACCAGAAGAAAGTTATTGGGGAGGGGCATGGCCAATGTTCGGGGTCAATGGTCATGGGTGAAGGCCATGACTACTGAATGGGAAAGAAAGGCAGCGATTTAAAATAGACAGTAGGCAAGGCCAAAGGCTGTGCTCTTCGGCCATGGTTAGTTGGCCCAAAAGACATGCATAGTGATTCCAAAAGAAAGATACTGGGGGAACATATACTGTGAACACAGCACCTAGTGAGCAGCATGTCAAGAGCCCATGGCAAAAGCTGACGGCTGGGGGCACTAGCCAGGGACAAAGGCCGTGGACACCAACCATGGCCTTCGGCCAAGGCTAATGGGCCTGTTTAGTAAACCTATTGGAGCAATATGTTGTAGAGTGGCCATGGTCAAAGGCCATGGCTAGTGGGCTATAAAAAAACAAGGGTATAACAAAACCCTTGAAATTCACTGAAAAAACCTTAGTTAGGGTGCAATTAAAATGCACAGATTTAATGCAACAAAACCCTTGAAATTCAGCGGATATAGGAGTCATGACCAGTTACACTCGGCACGTTCCCGTTACAAAGCCCATGAGCACAGGTATATTATAAGAGAAGGATTCTCAATTATATACAAATGGTATTATCGGGGACATAGCATTATGGGGGACATCAACAGGAGCCCGCTGAGTGAAGCTGAGCATGACTTCTTAAAACCCCTGAATTTAATGGGTTTTGTAGTATTGAATTTGTGCATCTTAACTGCACTTTAACTGAGATTTCTTTCAGTGAATATAAATATATTCATATACATACATGCATACATACATTGAGCAGAACAAGTGCCAGGCTCCCACAAAGCAGCTCCGTAACATAAAGGCACACAGACCATGGAAGGGAAAGTCCAAAAATTTATTATGGAAATCCCTGCAGGCACGGGAAAAACACAAATGGTTAGTCCCATTGGCCAAGTCTAGACCACACACAGTCAAAGTAAATTAAAAGGGATTATGTGGCAGCCATTTTGGAATACACATGGCATTGTGTGCTGTAGTACACAATGCTCCACTGCCGCAAAAATGTATTTGTAGTAGAACACAAAAAATAAAATAACAAAATGCAAATAATCAAAAAACGGCATAGGCTTCAAGAAATAGCCAATCCAAATATCAAAAGCATAGTGCAAAAATACCAAAATCAACCAAAAACAAAAGCACCCGAAAAGCCAAAAACTTAAAAAAAGTTACTTGAACAAAATGGAGTGTCCTACTCTGGCATCTCAAAGTGGATGAGCAATCAAAAATTATGTTGCCAACAGACGTTAAGATGGCAATATATAAATGGCAATTAATGATACTTTTGTTGATGCCAATGAAATGCTCAATGCAAGATATCATCAGCAATCCAAAACAAAACGATCACTTAACATCCAGCCACTTAAGCACATGTAAAGCCCATGTTAAAAACATGCATGATTAGTCGTCAATTATAAGGTCACTAGCCGTTAAATGCATGGAAGTCTGTCAGCATAAAATGATTGCATAATGAAAACTGACTCGCAGCCACGGACATTATAACATTTACAAATAATGGACCATGCAACAATGATCATAGTGTGCAAACGGCTTATAGATCCGATGAATAAAGTGCATAGTGCAAACAGATTAGCATCATAAAACATATATGGCATATAGAAATATTCAAGCAAGGAGAATAATCACTATGTGCAAAGGAGCTAGCAGCAATGAACACATAAATCTAGCAGCATCCGGCATAGTGTCAAAACAAGCTAGAGCATACAGAAAATACTCAGAATGTGCATAATCGCCAGCAAAATAGAACACATGAATCTAGCAGCATTAAATAAAGTGCCTAGTGCATAATGATGTAAGTAGCAACCTAAATATGGCATGTAACAATATTCAAACACATACTAGAAATGATCAAAATATGCACAATAACCAGACATGAAAAACATATGAATACGGCAACAATAAATGGAGAGTCAAACTGTCTGGTTCCCCCAAAAAACTGTAGATGGCATATGAATATAATTCTGCAAGATGGAAAAAATTCCAAGTGCATACTAAAACAAGGGCAAAGGGCAACAACGTATGACCCCCAAGTCACTCAAACAAAATTCCAGTGCACATGGTTGAAAAATAGAATACAGTGAATGGCTGTAAACCAGACTTAGCCAAAATAATCTGAATTAGGGAACCCAACAAACAAAATATGAGAGCAACAGATACAAAGAGAGTAAATCACAAATCCAAGTACCAGTAAAAGTATAGAGATTGTGTCCATGAGCAGTTTTAGTGTCCAAGTCCACAATCGTTCTGGTTTCCAACTGCACAGTTTCAAAGTGTTATCTCCTCCTCTGGGATGTTCAGGGAGATGAGTAGCTCCAAAGAATGTGAAGCCATCTAGAGACTCATCATTGCTCTCATGACAGTGTTTAGCAACAGGATATGCAAAGTCTGCATGTTTTATAACCCAGAGATGTTGGAGAATTCTGATCTTCAGTATGCACGTAGTGCTGCCAACGTACCATTTGCCGCATGGACAACTAAGAACTTACATCACATACTCAGTATTATAGGTAATATTAAACTGTATGGTAAGTCTAATGCCCACAACCGGATGCACATAAATTGTCATACCTTACATTTGGAACATTTGAGAAATCCATGTCTATGTTGTCTTAACCAAGACACACCCCCACCAACCACTTTAGTAGGAGACAGAAAACTGGAAACAAGTTTGTCAGGAGCTTTACGGAAGGTTAGACAGGGACGACGGGATAAGATTTGCAAGAGGTCTCTATCCACTCTAAGTACAAGCCAATGCTTTTGTATAATGTCATCAATCAAACGTGACTGCAAACAAAAGGTAAGAATCAGACTGATAGCCTGATGCTGTGCAAGAAGCAACCCTTTGTCCTTATTAAATACAACATCACAACTGAGACTTCTGACTGCTTGAAAAGTCTTCTCAATAACTCTTTAAGCATCCACGTGACACAACACTGGAGGCAGCCACCAAGCATGCATTCTACATGAAAATCAATGATTTCAGAACAATGCCATCACAGGTGCACAAATTTGCAGTACGGAATGCTGTTAATGCAAGTTGCTGGATGATTACTCATGGCATGAAGTGGAAAATTGGAGCTAGTAGGCCTCCTATAGACTGAGGTATTGAGATCACTGTGACATATGTACACGGACAACAAGAAAGAAAATATCAGTTTTGCCATGGGCCTTAGTAAATCTTAAATCAAGATCATTGCGGTTAAGAACTCTCACAAATTCTAATCAGTCGTCCTCCTCTCCCCTCCAAATTATAAACAAATCATCAATGAAACGCCACCAGGTGATAATTTGATCTCATTTTCTGAGGACCAAACACAAATTGCGTTCCCTCCTGCCCATGGTGATATTGGCATACAAAGGGGCAAAGATTGCCCCATCACAGACCCCTCTACTGGCTGTAATAAGATTCATTAAAAAGAAACACATTGTTTTTGAGGCAGGAGGAAATCATCTCCAAAATCATTTCTGTGTGTCTCAGGTAGTTGAGAGACCTGGTATACAGGAAAAATGTGCATGCATTTAGACCCACCCAATGATCAATAGAGGTGTAAAGCGATATCAGATCAAGTGTGGCTAAAAGGATCCCCTCTTCCTACAGAATCCCATTGAAATGCTGCAGAAAATCCTTAGTATCCCTCAAAAAAGAGGGCAATGTAGACACAAGAGGATTGATGATTTAGTCAATAAATGTAGCCAGATGTTCCAAGAGGAAACCGGAGAAGGTAACAATGGGCTTACTCATTGACTTGTGGACCTTGGTTAAAAAATAAATTGTCGGTACCACTGGCAAATAAGGTCATACAAATGTACAAATATCAGGGTTCAGAATGCCATAAACTGACCAATTCTCAAGTAAGATCGAAAGATCCCGAATGATATCAAGATAAGGATTAGCAGTCAATTTAGTATGAGAAGAATGGACCGTCAGTTGCCTATTGGCTTCAGTGATGCAATCACATCGGCTCAGAAGGACAATGTTGAAACCCTTATCAGATGACTTGATGACCCCATTAGGCAGATTCTGTAAATCAGCCAGAGTCTGTTGTTGTATAGTATAAGTAGTTTCGTTTTTGTGATGTCTATGTTTTTTTTATATGAGCTACCACTGCGTCCTGGAAAGGCTACACGCAGCCCCCAGTTAAAGGGGGTTTGAATTTAGACCTGGGCCTTAATTTGGTTTCTTTAAACCAATCAGTACCAATATTGAAATCAGAAAGATTGACATCATCAACACTCTAAGAAATGTCAGACAAGTCAGCCATATTCATCAAAGTTGGTAGATCAGCAATAGTTAGATTAGTTTTACCTTGAGACACCAGACGTTGAATATTCTTTTGAGGATTAACCAGAAAAAACATTGTTCGTTTTAAGTTTATGATATATTGGTCAAATCCCAGCCTGGTTTGGTGTAATCAAAACTCACAGAAGGAGAAAAATATAAACCAAGCTGCAACAATTCTGGTTGATCCACGATGAAAACATGTGTTCATATATTCACTGCTTGCAGAGCAGGAGAAGGTGTTACTTCTTGGCCTGACCCCCAAAGCATGTCAATCTCTCCGATTGATTTACCATTGTCGTCCCTCTGGCATTTTCCACTGCACGTTTTCTGCCTGTAAACCTTTGGCTTATTCCTCTTCCTCTGCACACCCCACCCCACCCCCCTTCTACATTTTTCCATCCTTACACAGGAGCCGCATCTCGTCTAAAAAGTAAAGACGGGAGGGAGGTTCATCAACTTCACTGTGTAAGACATCTGATTCAGATGAAGAAGACAGATCAATTGAGGTGGTAGCAGTAACTTTGGCACTCCATAGAGAATCAAATATTTTTGCAAAGGTATAAACGCTTGTTATCTACTTTGTCACATAAATATTTACGTTTTTTGCGCTGTTTCTTTTCATCTTCAAACAAAATGTAACTCTAATCTATGCTGGCTTTTAGCGTATTGCCAACCTCAGTAGATTGCAAGTTCTTTTATTTACTTTCAATCGCCTAAATCTGAGTGAAAATAATACTTCTGTCAGATTTAGTGTATTTCACAAGTGAAGTTAAGAATTTGGCTGAACACTCATTGGTTGCCTGCCTCCCATTTCTGAAGCATAGCAGGATAATGGTCCTCAAATGAGGGTATAATCATAATGCATAGCCCGCGGGGTATTCGGCTCACATCCAAATAATTTTGCAGGGACCAATCCTCCCACCACTTAGAAATTTCCTTTTTTGCAATTTTTCAAGCTCTTTAAGTAATGTGATTTCAGTGTCCTCTTGCAGAGTGGCACCACTTGAAGGTGGCAGTCGCAAATTGGTAATTGTTTGGTTCTCATCAAAAAGTGATGCATATATATATATATGTACCGTCTTTATGGACATATATGTTTGTGTCTATAGTGTGTATTATTGGGCGGTGGTGAACCCTTTTCACAAAGTTCTATTGCTAATAACTTTGGACTCGCTGTACGGATTTCAATGACATATTCCAAAACAAACTTTCATGCTGGACCCCTCTAAACTGGAAATGTCTGGAGGCATTTTATTAAAAGGTGAAACAGTTATAAAGGAAACAGGAAAATCTGTTTTGGCCTACTCCCGTTCATTTTTCCATAGAGAAAAAGTGCATCGACTGGTGACTGATACCGCGGAAACCGTTAGACGGATTTACACCAAATGAGAAACAATTTGGCCACTAAGCATCACACATGTGCCTTTTGGTAGTTTGGGGTAAATCCATCCAGTAGTTTTCAAAATATTGGACAGATAAGGGGGTGTAACCTGCTCCCAAAGAACTTTATACATCTCCCATGGTGCTTTGCAGCAGGGAGGCTGAGAGACTTTTCAGAAATTAATTGCCAAAATTTTTTTTTGCTAGATGCCATCGATTCATGCTGGGAATCCTGGGGGAAGCCGACAACGAAAAGTGCTCAAAATACTATTTGGATGAGGAAAAGGGACACATTCACATCAGGCTACAGGTGGGGAGGGCGAACAAAGACAATAATGTGGAGGAGTTTGAAGTGGACTGGAGAGCCTGTTTGGGGAAATAACTGTTCAGCATATAGGGGGAATCCCACAGGAATCCAGCAAGATTACTGCGGTAATGTAGCAAGACGTTCTCGGAAAACAAATGTGTCACACAAACCCAAAGAGTGAAAAAGGGCAATGGGAGAGGATCAAGGAGAAAAAAGAGAAGGGGGCACAGGGTGAGGTTGGGGGAAGACTTTTGTCTTTTTGAGCATTTTCCCGTTACCTCGGGAATCTGCAAACGTAACCTTACCCTGGTAATCAGCATACTTGGAAATTATTGTGGGAATAGGAAGGGGGGAATGCAAAAGTCACTGGCATAGTCTTTTTCTACCTGCACATCTGCTAGGCAGAGGGACAAAGGGTCTTTGTGATGATTGGTGCAACAGGTACAGTGGATACGGCAACTCTGAGACAGGTACGTTTTTAATATTTGGGGCTGGAAATGGCCAAAGAGCGATGGACCCTGAGGTGTCTAATGGGTTATGGGCCTTCACTATGGTGAGCTACAGTACCTCTTTTAAAATCATTGGTGCAACATGTACAGTGTCACAGGTCAAAGGTTGTGGCAAGTGGGACACGAAGAAAGAAATAAGAAATTATTGTGTGACAACATTTTTTAGTTAAAAGATAGTTATGATGGTCTGATTCATTGCAATACAAGTTGAATTTAGTGGGTGTGGGAAGTGATGACAACCTTAACCTGGCCTCCTGCCAATAACTATGTTGAGAGATATGTAAATCAAGGCGCAGATATACTCAATGCGTAACAAAAGCACAACAGCTGCCTTGCTCAGTGTGGAAACCTAAACTCAAGCATCTCTCATTAGAGGGTGCTTCTGCCACACAGCACGGCTGCAGTGCAAATACTAAATGAACAGTCAAACAGTTGCCATGGCTGGGGTGCGGCCACCGTTGCGCATGCAGCCCTGGCCAGGGTGTCTAATACTGTCATCATTTAATCACGTTACAAATTGGCTTGTGGATTCCAGAGGATCCTCTTGGCTACACGCAGCCACATGTGGTATTTGTGGTCTCATTATAGCACTGGACGCCTAAGCCTTGGTGCCTGGGCTACATCCTGTTTCCACCTTCTCCCGGGTTTACTGCCATGTACACATCCAAGCTCTGTCCTCGTCTGTTATGGCTCCTCGACCACACTGATGAGGTTTGTAATTTGAATCACAGCTGTGTGTACCACAGACCGCAGTGGCTTCAGCCATGTCAAGGTTTGGACTTGACAGCTGTGGCGCATACCGGCAGGATGCTCAACCGGGGGAACAGTAGCAGATGCCATTTGCCGTCCTTATCCTTCAATGCATTCAGCTAACATTCCCCGGGTGCAGCACAGGGAGCAAACAGACATTTGTATATCGCACGCTTGGAGAGAAGAAGTCAAAATAAAGAAGACACGACCAATAGGGAGAGAATTCCTTGAATCCACCCACCACAATCCATCTGCTGTATGTGGCTGTAGAGAGACTAGAGAGAGACAGTTCCAGGATCCTGACACCACTGTACCAATAGCATTAGAAACGGTATTGATGCACACCAACAAGTAATACTAGTATATAGATGTAAACAATATGCTTATATACACTTGGGTGCAGTGGAGGTAACTCAACCTTGACACAAGGTTGAAAGACAATAAAGGAACAGATGGTGTCTGAAATATCGGGCACTCGCATCCCCTGCACACCTTTTTGCTGAAAAGATCAGCCAAACGTAATTCAAATACATGTATATTTATACATTCAAACACCAATTGTGTGATGAGATTCTTGGAGAAAATATAAGCAATGATGATAGTGAGAAGGTTGAATTTTCAAGTCTTCCTTTATATTCAAATTAAGGCTGCACAACGCGTTTCGGGAAAACACTCCCTTCATCAGGTGCAAATCAAATATCTACAAAACAATAAGATATAATAACAACAGTGTAAGTGCATTTGAGGATTAAATCACATATAAATATGTGTTAATAATGTACAACTCTTAATGTGGAAACGTAATTTGATAAATTATCAATATACATTCTAACCTTATGCTATGAATTGCTAAGAGTTCAAATTAAACAATCAAATATTATGATGATTATATAATCACAATAATAAGTGTATAAGTATCAGTGTCCCTTAAGCAAAAGGCAGAGAATTAAGAACGCTCAACAGAATAGACCACGTGAAAATGTCATGTATATTTGAAGAAAGAGTATCTATATATACAAATTAATTGGATGGAACTAAAACCAAACCTATGAAGCAACAGTACCTATATAGTAAACGAATTTGCCCTTTTTTTTGCATATTTAAATCCTGTGACGCAACAGTGTTTGCTTTGTTTGCAATTTATAATTTCAACCATTTCCTGTTTGGAATAAAATCAAGGTTAAGACTATAGAACTAACACCTGACACATCTTTATTTCTGCAAAAGATTTTGAAACTACCATTTGAAGTACATACATTTTTTCCTGTTAAACTGGAAACATGGTCTTTTTTCTCTGCAGAGTGCGAAAATTCCTTTAAGGTCTAAACATTCAAATACGTTTTTTCTTTTATTTCCAACAGACTCAAAAGACTGCAGACATTTTGTGAGCCAACTCTTTTCAAATGTTCTTTTATGTTGTACCATGTTTGCAGATTGAACCACATTTAGTAAGTAAGAGAAAGTACATGAATTTCGAAATACATGTGTTTTAAACTGCAAGTGCTTTTTTATCCTTGATTCAGCCCTGTTACTTTTAAAGGCACTGAAAACGTGTAGAGGGCTCCCACTCCTACTGGCATAATGAAATGAGAGGAGAGTGGATGCTCCCAAAAGCAGCGTTTGTATGAAAAAACAAATCAAGAACAGTGTTTTTTATACTTCAGACTGTCACACCACAAGTATTTCCCACCTTAAAGGGGCTGTACCCCAATATATTAAGCAACCTTTTACCCAATGGATATGGTCTCTCTGGGAACTCATACTTGCTTTACTTCCTTGACAAAGATGCGATCTTTGGGACTGATTCATGCCATTTTTAGCGCCTTGCAACGTCATTTTGCACTGGTGGAAGTAAAACATGCCACGTGACATTCGATCACGTCAGCTTTTCAAACCGCCAATAGCGTTGATCTTCTACACTTCTCTTCTCCTCCTTCTAACAGTATGGAAGGAAGAATAAGTGGGAGGGATCAAGATCAGAGGACCCCAAGTCCTTGCTGCCATTTGAGCCACATTTTCAAATCTGACACATAAATAAATGCTGAGGGTCACAGGTCTACTTCAGTGCTCAACAAAGCCCAAAACATACTTGGCATGTCCGAAATCGAGGCAGCCTTTTCCCAAGATTATAACACCAGAGTCTCCGAGGAACGGTATGAAATGAAAGGAACCTGTGAGGCAGTGACTATACCACGATCTACCAGGAGCACCAGGAGGACTGTTCCTGCCCACACCCTTGCCTGGAGCTATAGCAGAGGAGCATGCCCATCTACAGTGAAGAGCAAGGCCCAGACGAAGCCTGGACAAGGGGCACGCCATCTGTGGCCGTCAGTAGCGGAAGGTGGAGTCTGTGGGAATCCCCTTCCCCCTCACACCCAATGGCCACCAGAACGTTAGAAAACGTTCCTTGCTTGAACCTAGTAGACGGTGACATTGGGACTGATTTATTTCACAGCATAAGTGGGATTCTGCCCATTCCAATGGCCGTCTCAGGTGTCTGAGGCCCAGGTAATGGCGGGCTTCTGGGGGAAATGTGGACGTTGGGTTTGTTCTCCTTGAGTAATCGCTTTTCCCCAGGATGTCTCCATCTCTGTGGTGGAGTGGTGGAGTGACTTTAGTGCACAATCCGCCTGGCTCTTTTCCATGCGATATTGGAGTTGCCCTCCCCCTCAGGGTTTCATATTTTGCTAGCTAATGTATTCCTTGGCCACCTCCTTTTTAGCATTGCTAAATTCTATACTGTACCGGGCACCTACAACATGTTGGAGATCACAAGAACTCAGAAGGCTCCCAGATGGCAGCAGGCCAGTGGATAATTAATAGGATTAGGGACGAGGCAGAGGGGATGAACCGGATTAAAACACAGAATGAACTCTCCGGTCACATGCACTCTGAAGTGGGTCCGGAGAAGGCAGGACATTTTACAGAAAAGATGGACCTGGGGGGTCCTTCTCTGTGGCCAACATCTGCATGAATATAAATGCACATGTTACAGCTAGGCCGTGCTGTGAATATAATACTTATTATGTTCCTGTTCCCCTAGTTTTTTTTTTAACCCTCTCCTTACTATGCTACTTGAAAAGTGTCATGATTTGTTAAGCCTGTGCTTTTTTGATTTTTGTTCATGCAAAATGATGCTGTCTTTCTCACAAAGAGAACTCTGCTATGCAGGCCCCACGTTCTATCGTTCCATGCTAAAATAATATAGTAAACATGTGCCCTCTTGACTGGGTCCTGCCGTTGAAACACCAGAAGCTGCCATGTTATTTGACAAGATTGCAGCCTGAGAGTAACCTGTGCATTCCTGAAAACAGCCTTCTGGAATTACATCAGTCCCAACAGTCATGGGCTGCCTTTAACAGTGGGCACCCATGATGCAAATTATATATTAGTCAGTATCCCCAAGGCTTAGTGGTGGTATTATGGTCAAATTTAAATATAAAACGATATCTAGTGTCGACAACGAAATAAACCACACACAATTTCACCCAACACCACATGATGCCTACCAACCGAAAAACGCACTGATGCTCAGTGACCGGTTTCTCTGAACTGAAGCTGCCAACAGCACAACATAGCTCTCCAACTCTTTTCCCGCTCAGTCCTACTAGCAAACCCTGCCACCCTCCTTGCATTACAGATCCACAGAAGTTCCAAAAGACACCACGCAGATGGCAACAGAGCGCGGTTCAAGAACCTTCAACATAACATAACATATAGTGGCCTATGGAGAAATACAACTATAAATACGTAAATCCGTCTGATTCTATAATTTCTATAATACAAAAAAAAAACCTTCTCTGCCAGTGCATCTGCAATAGTGAAATCAGACGCCTTTATTTAGATTGATCAAATAACCTTAAAGTCGAATTTGTTTTGTATTATAGTGTTAGGATACCAGGGATAACTCACCTGCTGCCCCAACAAATACCTGGGGTCTCTCTAAGTGGTGATGGCATTCTGGTTTCCTGTGACTCATGCAGCTGTCGGAGCCCTTTGATATTGCTGTCTGGGGCTGGGAGTTGCACCCACAACAGATGTCAGTCCAAGCCCTGGAGACCGCTTTGCTTTCTGCTGGGAATGTTTGACCCCTTCCCATGAGGATAGGACATGAGCCATTAAAGGGTTCTCTGCCACTGCAATGGCAAAGTCACACCCGGAGGATAATCACTGGAGTGTTTATGATCTTAGACCAACAGGAGAAAGGGGGGGAAGTAAATAATAGCCCAGGATATAGTCTGAGCCAGACTAAGGGTCTTGGTATCGTGGCAATCCCTAAAATACCCATTGCTTTCTGGGACCCCTCCTAACTTCATGCAGACAAAGCCCTTTGGGTGCTGACAAGGCAGGCTTTAACATCAACCAAAACCTGGCATGTGGTGTAACTGGCATAGGATGGCCATACCGGTCAAACTGCATAACTGGCCATATGATGTCAATGCCTGGACAATGGTGGAATGACTTGAGCATATGATAGAATGAATGCTTTGCACATTTACTCTAGACTCTTTGGTTTTTATTGAAAAATATTCCTAGCCCCTTTTTAATTTCGGACCTCGGAGGGTGCTTTCAGCATTAAAGAGGCAAAATAATCCTAGATGTTGTTGGTCCTAAAGGATTCCCAGGCGTATAGAGTGCTTTCATTAAAATAAAATCCCCATTGTATGGGTGAGAGACCAGGCATAATCCAAGAAAATAATGTGAGTAGCCAAAACGTGATATGATACCAGCAATATGGTGTGACTAACTGGGCAGATGTCACAGGGCCTACGGTATGGTGCAAGTATACAGGCATTTTCTGGCAGAATTTAGCAAATTATGTACATTCCTGGGATCTTGCTGTCAGAACCCTGCGCTATTAGTAGAAATCAACACTGTTTTGGGGAAATTCACTTTGTCAGACTGAGCTGTAAATGGGCTGGAATTTCCTGGATTCCAAATACAGGAAAATGATCTACCGGATCTGGGGGACAACTTTTGATTTTGGCTACGGGGGCAGAACCAAATTTCGATTTGCACTACGGGGGCAGAAAGTCCCATACAGAGCAAAGCGAGACAACAGTATCCATCCCCAGGACCAGACAACACATTTTACAGCACATTTAGCAGCAGGAATTGGAAGAAAGCCATAGCATTAGAGACAGGTCTAAATATATAACATCTCAGCAACAGTCCCCTAACCTGCTGAGCTGTCTTTGCAGCATTCTGCTTTAGGATTCTCTACTTCACCAATGCCTACAAACAGTTTTGGGCTGTCCAGCACTGCCCCGCCCCCACAATCAAGGCTGAAATGAAAATGCGGTAGCCTTTCCACTTTGAAGTGGTCCAGTCTTGCTAAATTTGCAAGATGCATGCTAACACCTCACTAAACCTGAGCCTAGCAGGAGAGGAGCCAAATACCCAGCTTTGCCCAGTGACTTATGCTAACACCTCACTAAACCTGAGCCTAGCAGGAGAGGAGCCAAATACCCAGCTTTGCCCAGTGACTTATGCTAACACCTCACTAAACCTGAGCCTAGCAGGAGAGGAGCCAAATACCCAGCTTTGCCCAGTGACTTAGAAGAGCATGTCACTGAATCTGGTTTTTAATTCTTGGTTTTTGGCTGCAGAATCATTACACTCCTGCACTGGTTGTTTAAGGAGAACGTGGGCAAGCACCCCAGCTGTTCACATGTACTTGAGGCCTATGCTCCTGGATTCCAAATGCAGGGAAATTTAAATCCTACACATGAATCATGGCCACCCACGCTTTGCTGCATTTAGGTCACCGTCCTTGCCTCACGGGAACCATACAGGTCAGCGCTAGGACCCTGCGTGAGGTGGAATTGCTGCTGCTGCTGGCACTGCGTCCGCTCTCTTCCATAGAGATCTCTTTTGAGGGTAGGGGGTGATAACGAGGTGGCCAGGGGCATGCAAAAGCAAAGGGCTGCATGCAGGGGTTTTGCACCACACCTCACAAATAAAAGGAGAAGCAGGCACAGTAAATGAATGCTTGCCAATGAGCCCACCTCTCCAGCAGTCCCGCCTCTCCAGCCAAGCTGTGCCCCTTTAAGGGGTGTTCACTTGAGTCACCTGGCAGAGTCACCATACATTTCAATCAAGGTGTGAGGGTGTGGCCGTGCATTTTCCACAAAGGTCAAGGCCTTGTACTTTTTGGGCACGTAAGTTCACATGTTTTTCCAATAGAATATGAAGTACTCATAACACGAAGGCCATGATTTATTTAGTAATAATCTGTCAGTGTTTTTGTGGGAAGTATGTGTGAGGTGTTTTGTTGGCGGGTTAAACACCAGTCATTTACTGGAATTTTTTTTTGCGATGAGTTTTTTGCAGAAAATGTTTGTCTGAAAAAACTCATTGAAAAATATGGGTGTTGGATAAGGGCATATAAGGGGTAGGAGGCATGCAATAGGGACAAACTAATAGGGGAGGTGGGGTTGCTTGGGGGGGACCCATCAAAATATATATTAAAATGTCAATTTTTACGTGCAAATATTTTTGGCAAAAAACTAATAGGAGAAAAAAACTGGATGAATGAACACAGAATTTCTTTTTTAATTGATATGGCATATTTCTAAAATCGTGTTTTGCTAACTTACGGGCAAAGGTGATAACTATGGTAGCCCAGGCGAAAAAAATGAATGAAAGGTTTGGGCAGATCTCTCTGCTTCCAATCTTAAGCTTTTATAAAGCCAAGTTTTTTCCTGCGCTTACCAATGGGACTGAATTTACTGATCCCTCTCTGGATTTCCCTTAGGATAAATTAGAAGGCGTTTTTTGGAGACCTATCTTAAAATTAAATAATGGAATCCAGCTTCTGTGATTCGTTCTTAGCTGGGGTTTGCCATGTATATATAAGTATCTGTGAAATGGAAAATGCTATGTCTGTTTAATGAGATCCGTAATCCACTGAAATTTTCATGATATAGTCATTTTACCAGTACTGAAAAAGAGTGCCATTATCCAGAGTTGTCTTCTTGGTTTATTTTTTCAACGGACTTGTTATCATCTATAAATTCGTCTTTCAACGTAATGAGTACCCGTTCTGTTGAAATTAAAAGAAAATTACAACATTTGGAATGCTGAATAATTTAGAATACGATTTTAAAATATAAACTTTTTAAATCTGTTAGTGTGATAGAAAAACCATTAAATTGTTTCCTGTTATTCCATGCAAAATTCCCCTGCTCAGAGTGGCAGCAACCTTTTTTTAAGATTTCGTTTGAACCTTTTTCCTACTCTTGTGTTTATTGGTGCAAGAATACGAATATCGAGAGATGATCGGATTTGTAGATTATGCCAGCATCCTTCAAAAGTTGAAACCTTGGAAAATGTGTTTGCTGAGTGCAAATCCTTACATTTTATTAGAATTTATTATATTTTGTAATTTATTCATAATATAACTTCACTGTCTACCAAGTTGTCATGACCCGGCATCCGACTACATTGTCTAAACACTCTGCCACAAACGGCTGGAAATTGCCTTGGCGTCTTTCATTACGTCGGTACCCAGGAAACTACATCTCCTAGTGTCCCCGGTCCAAAGAGAGTCACGTGATTCATATGCGATGTGCCTCTCATCAACCTCAATAGGTAAACCATACGTATGGCAAGAGAACGCTTCCCGAGTGCTCCTTAACTGTGAGTTTCGTCCTGTTAAGTTGCGCTTTGTTTGTTTACCTTACCTTTGTTGCGACCTTGGACTGCCTTCCGGATTATTCTGCATTTGCTTCCTTCCTGATTTCTGACGCTCGGTCCTCTCCCCCAACTTACTCACCTGGTTGCCGAATCCTTACCCGTCCACGACTTTGCTTACTGTGCTAGCCCTAAACAGAACTTCCACTCGGCTACAACACTTTGGGTCTGTTGCTACCCCACACCGTTGCTTGAAGTGGCATTTTCCTCTCAGGAGTCTTTTTCCGCGTTTTACCACGGACCTGCTACTTTCTTCATCACTTCTGCCCTCGCCTGTGACCTGCAGTTACATATCTCGTGTGCACTATAAAACCTCCCTTTGGACACTCTGCTGCCTCAGTTCCTTGTGCACCTTTGAATCTTTCTTCCTCTTTTTAGTGACACCTGGACGCTCTGCTGATACACCTTTGTGTCACTTAACACGCAACACTTATTGGTGAATCCTTATGGACGCTCTGCTGCTCACTGGGGATTTATATGGACGCTCTGCTGCTTACTGTGAATTTATGTGGACACTAATAGTTGCGCTTCCGTTCCGTTCAGGTTAGGTTATTGGGACTATACTACTTGGATTAACTCTCTTGCACCCGTCTCTTCTCTCTAACAACAGTACCTTCACAGTCAAGTAGGTTCACCGCTTTTCTCACCTTCATTGCAGGTAAGAGTTGGGCTGTTCAAGGGGGTTGCTGTTAACTTCCAATATCTAGTGTTTATGATATTGATCTTGTGAACTTACCTTTTTTCACTTAGCTCTTTTGCTGTTCCTGACTTTCCACCCAAGCCCCTGGCCTGTCAGGTGTATTTTATCTCTTGCAAGCCGCGCTCTTGGGGGTAAGGTTTTTTCTGTCCACGGTCTAAGATACTGCTGTTGAACCGTTTGAGAGTGAAGACTGCCAAACAGGGTCACATCTTCATTTCTCCCTTAGTTCACGACACAAGTATTTCTGCTACAGAATTCTATCGGGAAATCAAATAATTGTTATTTTTGTGTATTGAATATATGGAATTTAGATGTTTTTTCATTTTTTGATGGACTGATTGTAAAAGGTTTTTATTTTTACCATATCACAATAAATAAATAATAACCAATTTCAGTGCACATAACATGAGTGATTTAGCTTGTTATCCGGTTTGAGATGGTGCTGTGAGAAATTTGGGGGGCAATTATAGTAAAGCTAGAGTGGGTGTTGAGTTGGCCTCATTTATGGGATGTATAGGACCCCCTCAACAGCCCATGCTTGCCAACTACTCTATGACTGACAAATCACAGCTTCAATCTGATTTGGTGCGGAAATATGGATTAGCAGGGAATTTAAAACAAAGAACAAAATGTCTGAGCTTTTACTCACAAAATAGCTAGGGTTAAGGTTCATCCAGGGTCCTAGGTAAAAAAAGCAGGTTGGGGGGCAGAAGTGGCCATCCAGGGTACCACAGGGGACACAGTTGACCTATGCATGTGCTAAAGGAATGAAAAATAGCTGGGGTTACTGACCATTCAAGGCACACTGGGCGGTAAACCCACTCGACTCAGTGTGTCTCTGCCTCAAGCCTAGCTCCCTCATGGTCCCCCCTTCCCCCAACACCCAGGGCACACCCTCAGCTCCACAGGTGGTGGAATCCTAGAGTAAAGCGTTTCTGTTTCCAGGATTGATGCCACTTAATAAGAGCAAATGAACTGCCAAGTCCCTGAAACCATTTATTTTATTTATTTATTTATTTATTTATTTATTTATTCGCATTTGTTTAGCGCACATGCAGCCCAGAGGCATCGTGGCGCTTGTTACAGATATGATTTGTTGTACATACATTGAAGTCATTTATTAGATGCATGAGAAGATTGCAGCTATGAGAAATGGCTAGTTGTGCATACATTGAAATCATTACTTAGTTGCAGGAAAGCGAGAAATAGCTACAGGGAGGAAGAGGGAGAGGAGATCAAAGAGGAGAGCGAGGCGAACTAGAAGAGGAATTAGTTAAACAAGATAGTTTTCAGCTCTTTTCGGAAGGCAATGAGAGAAGTTTCTGCTCTGAGTGTGCTAGGTAGTGCGTTCCATAGCTTAGGGGCAATGTAGGGGAAGCTTATTCCTCCTGCTCTATCTCGTTTGATGCGTGGGACCCTGAGCTGGTTGGAGTGGCATTGCCTAGTTGGTCTGGAGGAGCGAGATCTGACTAGGGTGTCAGACAGGTAGGAGGGTGCGGTCAGGTTGATACACTTGTGTGCAGTGGTGAGTATTTTGAAAGTGATGCGATCTTTGACAGGTAGCCAGTGTGCTGCCTTTCTGGCTTGTGCAATGTGGCTCCTTTTTGGTATATTGAGAGCTGCTCTTAGAGCATTATTTTGTGTTGTTTGGAGTTTAATGAGATTGGAATTGGAGGTGCCAGCTAGTAACGCATTACAGTAATCTAGTTTAGCTCCAATGGTGGCTCTGGCGATAGAGAGGCAATTGTCTTTGGTTAGGAAAGGTTTGATGGCATTGATGAGCTTAGTGCTCAGAGCGGAGGCAGAGACAATGGAGTTGACTTGTTTGTCCATGGAGAGTGTAGCGTCAATGTGTACTCCTAGTGTTTTTACAGAGGGTAGAACTGGGATGATGCAATTGTCTATGGAGAAGTTGGTGTATAGTGGGTCTAGGTTAGTGAGTGAGGATTTTTGACTAAGGATGAGAATTTCAGTCTTGTCTCCGTTAAGACATAGGCCGTTTGTGGCCATCCAAGCTTGGATGGTGGCGTAAATGTTCTGGAGGGTGGCTGTGTCCTGATGGTAGAGTCCTGTGAGTGGGAGGAGTACTTGGGTATCGTCGGCGTAATTGGTGTATGTGATCCCGAGGGCATCCAGTTTGTCAAAGTTTGTCATTGCACAGCCTCAATCAGTAATTGCCCTAACCACGTCTCTAAATCTTTTGAGCATAGAGAATAAATTGCCAAAATTCTCAAACCAATGCCAACATCACGGATTAGTGCCTTTTTGCTCACATCACTACTGTTATCAGCCTCATGCATTTTCGCGCTTTCCGTCTGCCTTGGTAACCGGCTTCAGAAAGCCGTTTGCTGATGGAGGTTTTGTCAACAGCTGCCCAGCTTCTTGTTTGGCTGGACTGCAATTATTTTTCATTGTGTGCTAAAATTCCCTCACTAAGATCCTCCACTGAGAAGCATCTAATTCAGTGGTGGAAGTGGAAAAAATGAGCTAGTGGTACTTGTGCGTTGAAATAGCCCTAAAACGCCATAACTGAAGGCTGAGTCAGTGGGGGGACATGCCACTCAGTAAAGGGTCGGGTTTGGGTTAACATGTAAACCAGGCACTGTAATGTCAAAACTAAAAGAAGCGAATTTAGGCATAAAAACTCGGAGATGCCTGAAAATGTTCATTGACTCACATGAGGGAAACACCTAAGAAAACTTTTGAAAAAGGTCTGGAAAAGCTGAGACCATATTGGCAGAAACTGCATTGTCCAGCATGTACATACAGGTGCCAAGATTGTGTGCAACCCTGCACAACAGAAAGGAACTTTTACTGTGACAGAAATAGGTATCCGTAAAAATCAGTTTTTCCCTTTCAATCAAATATATATTCCTTAAGAATGTGTGCAAAAGGTGCAACAAATGAACTGCAGTTTTGTTCGTAAGGGGCCCATCACAAAAGAATCCTTTAAGTTACAAGAATCTTCAAGGAAATATGAAACTGCAACAGAATGAAAGGTTTCACGACTGGAACTTGCTTCAGTAACATTGCAATTGTGCTTTTAAAAATCAACACTTGGAGCTTCCACATGTTCAGCTAAAGTCTTGATATATACATTATGTTGCCCTTCTGTAATCACTGTTTGCAGGAAATTACTTTTGCAACAGTTTACATGTTCAGATTATGTGCATTTGCTAAATTTGGATTAAATGTAAAATGCTGTTCAGCAGTGGGGGAAAAGACAAGTCTTGAGTTTCATTTCCTCCAAGTGTGAAACTAGCTTTTCCAAGCCAGTTGCCAGGGGGATGAGATGAGGAATTCTCCTGCCCTCCAGGTTTTATGACCAGAAACCACTTAAGGCCACCATAAAACCTGCCTTAGCTGGCAACTAGCCCTTTGAAGCTCTTGGAATGTGATCTAATCTCAACACAGGATCCCTCTTGATGTCACATGGCAATGGTGGGGACTAGGTTTAAGGAGGTTGCTAATTTCCCATTGCGTAAAATGGGAGACATATGTTTCATCATGTAATATCCATATTATTCATCCCAAAATATTCATGTTAGGATTTCTGGAAAGCTGTCAGAAACCCGCATCCAGTGGGCCAAAAACGATTTTGGTGACACCAACATACCAAATGTTATTAGAAAAAAAATTGATTGTGACCTCTGCATATATGTGACAACCATACAAATTTGAGAAAATGTGTACCAGGTGATAAATATTCCGCCCACCGAATGCCAGATTTTTCAGTAATATAGTTTGGGTGTAAACAAGAAAATACTGTAGCTCGATTCACTGAACAATATAGTATCCAAAAATGATACCATATGTGGCATAACATTATGAGAAAAGGCATTTGTAATAATGTGAGATTTCCATGTGCAAAATCCAGATCCAACCCCCTGTCCCAGTTACATCATGGATGGGTTATCCTCCCTTGGCTTCTGAGAAAATGGCAATTTTCTCTGGACCTATTGGCCCACAGATGGAAGGGCACCCTTGACCACTGCCCTATCAATAGTGTGAGAAAGATGACACATCATTGATGTCATTTGCTTTATAAATAGGTCACTTGGCCTCAAATTAGTACTCTTCCTACAAAATCTTGAGGTGTGCAGCTGCCAAAATCTGGAACCATTTTTGCAGAATAGGTCCTAATCTTGGAGTAAAGCCAGGAGCTGGAGTAGGACCTTTGTGGTTGACAGAGAATCCCTTTACTGGTAAGTATAGACCTCCCCAGCAATAGTTTCAATAATCCCTATATATTTTAGAATTGCCATAGAGATTCCTCCATAGGGGAAAAAACCTATTTTCTGTGTTTGTGTAATTCAGTCATTTTCCCATTGAAAAATATTTAATTTGTCTGTGCATTATAGTAATTATTCCCATTGGCAATCCTGTGTTTGCTCGTGCATTTAAGTCAGTTTTCCATTAAACAAAATCATCTCTTATTTGCCTGTTGATTGTAGTCCTTTTCCACTTGAAAATCCTTTGTGTGCCTGTATAGTTAATTCATTTTCCTGTTGAAGAATCCTTTGCGTGTCTGTGCATTTCAGTCGACTTTCCCAGGAAAGGATCCTCCATTGCTGGTGTAGATCCCTAGTATATTCTGCTGATTAAATCAATTAATTCCCACATTTTATTTCACAGGATAGGGACAGTTGGATTTCGAAACTAACTCTCCCTTCCCAGTGTATTGTGAGTCATATAGTCATAAAGTGCTTTCCCAAATAATTAAATTCATTATAAGCTAAAGACAAATTTGTCCGTGTGTTTAAATTGTGTGTTACCAAATGAATTTCTATTTGCATCTGTCATCTTCAACCCAAACCGATTTTATTATTGTGAGTAATCCCTTTGTCCAGAATCTCCCTCCTATGTGCCTCTGTCATTTGAATTAAAAAAAAGTTTGTCCTATGTGAGTTCCCCATTGCTTCAAGTGTGCCTGTCATTTGCGGTCTCAGCAAAAACGAGTGTGATTTTCATTTTCGTTTTTCTAATAACTTCACTTAACCTTTTAAAAATATTTTTTTCTAGTCCATCCCTCTTCCCCTACTATAGTTTGATAATGGATTTCAAATTGCCTTCCCTTTCCATTGCCTAGAGCATGCCTGTCATTCCCAGCCTTAGGAAAACAAGTGTCATTTGCATTTTCGTTTTCCTGGAAATTTCGCTTAACCTGTTTAAAACCGTTTTTCCTAGTCTATCCCTCTTCCCCTACTATAATTTGATAACGGATTTACAATTGCATTTGCTTCCTATGGTGTGCTAGCTAGTCTGTGCTGAAGCCCTATTTGTATATGCTGCCTCTGAGCTATCCTCCCGAGTATCAGTGGCATACATACATACGCAGACTTTCTGATAGGCAACCAAAGGGACATCAGCATTTAGCCTTGAGATTTTCAGTAGTCGGTCATTTACAAACAGAAGGAAAAGAAAGGGGACAAGAACGCATCTTGTCGCACACCATGATAAAATAGGAAAGGATGTTATTTCTCTGTCTGTTCCACTCCTAACAGCTGTCTTGTTGTTCTCATATAGACGATGCATACGGTTAATGATTTCTAAAGGGACCTTGGGATCAATTAAAATTTTCCATTGGATTTCCCGGTCTATAAAGTCGAACGCTGATTTAAAATCCACAAATATTAGAAATAGGGGTTCCTTTCTCAGCGTTGTATATTTGCTTGGAATTAAAACGAGGCAAGATGACTAGTCGACTCTGCCTACTCCCCTTTGAACGCCAGTCTGGAGGTCAGAGGTAATTTTCCCATGCTCCGCCCATTTCTCTAGGCCAGTTAGCAGGGCTTTCCCATACACCTTTGAGAGGCCATCAATGAGACTGATGGCCTGTAGTTCGCTGGGATTTGCCTATCTCCTCTCTTGTGTGTATGGACGATTTCTGCCTGCTGCCTTATATCTGATGTGGATTTTCTCGAGTGGCGCCTCCATCTGAGCCAGTGCCAGTGGTTGAGTATGCAGATTTGAGAGCAGAACCGTCTCCTTTTCACTTTGATGTCTTCACTCAGCAATGTACGCCCTTTTATTTGCCACATACAGTTAACCTTTTGTCACTGTGTCGCTGTACATTATACACAAGCAAAGTACTGGTCTACCTCAAACGTGCCAGGTTATTGCATTTTCCTTCCTACCAAAAATGTCCAAATAACCTACACCGCAAATATGGCTACCCGCTTAATTTGGATTAGATAACATTGTTATAATTTTCATGATCATCAATAAATCACAGAATATTGTGCGTCCGTTTCTGTGTATGCTTTGCTGAATAGGCAGAACCAAATGATCAATGTCTTCTTCTTCTATGACTCAACATTCAGTTACCTTCAACATGGCTTAATTCTCTCTCTCACTCACTTTGATGAGATTCCTTCAAAATGTGGCCAAAATTACCTAATTGCTCACAAGCCCAGTCTCCCTATTCCTCCTTCTGGTAAATTCACGACCTCCAGTTCGGATCCATTGAGTTCATCCTTATCTACCCTGCCCTTTGAAACCTACACACATAATGCCATCATTTCCCCATATAACCTCCAAGCAATTTCCTCCCTGTGACCTGCTGCGCCCCTCTTCACTGGACATTATGCTCCTGTGGTGCACAAGAAGGCACATCATTCTGAGCTCCTCTGCACAGCAGCACATTCTATGACTCCCTGCTTAGATCAAGGGCTGAGTCAACATTCGGGGTATCCCAACCTCTGATGTGCAGCAAATACACACATTGCTGCACGCACCACATAGCAAGATCTTAAAGGCATACATCATGTTGGGTGCTGTTCATGGGCAGTGTGGGAATCCAGCCCAGATTAAAAACGCTTTAAAAAGTCCACTCCATATGCAGATGTAAACTCCTCTATGCTCAGAAGCAGTGCCACAAAAGATGGCAGGCCTCATTACGCGAAGTGCGGAATGGGTTTAACGGCGCTGGTAATGGTGCCGGTGCTGTTAAACCCACTCCGCACTATTACGAGGTCCCCTCGCGGGACGCGCTGTGCACATCTGGTTTTTCCAGACGTCCATAACGGGTCCCGCGAGGGGACCAGGGAGCTAACAACGGGCCGTAATTGACAGGCCCGTTGTTTGCTCCCTCCCAATTCCCATTGAGCCCTATGGGAGCTCGAATGGAAATGGGGAAGGACAGGGCCCGGGTTTCCTGAAGGAGGAAATACCGGGCCTTCCACGTTCGGAATGGCCTGGTAATTCCCCATTCAGGGAACCTAGACACAATTTTGGAGGCCGACATGGCGCTAATAGCGCCATGGCTACCTCCAAAGTCGTAAAGACCCAGGTGTCTTTACTGGGCAGTAAATCGGGCCAGATGCCACCAAACTGTATTACCGTTACTGCCACTTGATCCAGTGGTATTACCGCCGGATTACAAGTGGCTGTGGAGGTGTAAATCCCAATTGTTTTGTAGTCCATTTGACTCAATGGGGCATTTTCAGAAGAATTACTGTGGTGGTAATTCCGCCACAGTAATCATGACACAAATTTGCAGAGGTCTGCAGATTTACCGCCAGCTCATACCCGGAGGTGAATCCTCCAACTTTCCACCCAACTCATAGTTGGGCATTGCAGTAATGTTGTGGTACACGGTAGTACCACTGCATTTAACCCGCACCACCGAACAGGTAATGAGATGCACGTCTGAGCACTGACCTAAGCAGTAAATACCCAACACAGTGAGCTACCTGTTGTGCAGGTTAACATGAATAGTGTATATGCAGGGGATTTGCGACTGCCCTCTTTTTTACACTGATGACTGTAGGAGGAGGGTGCTGCAGAACGTCTCGCAGGCCCTTTAGTTATACTAATGTGTGTTTTGAGTTGTTTTACCTCAGTTGAATCAGCCTTGGGTTGAGAAGGATGTGAGGGGTGGTGATGGTCGCCTGCAGGGGGTAGTCCTAAACCATCAATAGGTCAGCACCAAGGACTTTGACGTTGCTGGGTCACTGGGCGGTTGCCTGCCCTGTTTAATGGCCAGTCTGCCCCTGAGATTGTTACTGTGGTGCCAAAGTGCTTATATGTACAGAAAGCTACGCTCCCGTTCTGCACTGTGGCATTACAACCACACTAACCAATGACCAGTCAAGTGCCAACAATGGCCACAATTACACAGCTCAGCATTTTTTTTTTCGGCACAGTTCGTCCTCCATCTTTCATCCTGTAAAACCTCCACCGCTGTCCATAACAAACACTGCCTACTCCACAATTGGTCATTGTTGCTTCAATCTCCAATTAAAGCAAACTAATGCTGTTAAGAGCCCTACTGACTTTCCTATAACCTGCTCCAGGGTATGACATGAAGTTGACGTACCACCTACCCCAATTAAGCACCTCACCTCTGGTGCAGAAGCTCCAAATTACTCTAGAGCCAAGCTAGGGACATTCCTCCCACCCTCCATCAAGTCTGCCAACCAATCCGAGGGAGGGGCGAAGACGAGCAGGGTGCAAGCTACGCTTTAACCTCCCAACTGTCCCGGGCATGAGAATGGAGGCTTCACCCTTCTCTCTCTTGGTGCACACTGGGCGGTTGGAGGGGGGTACGTGTATAGACTCACTTTACACTCGTTATGCATAAAAGCTTGCTTTTTTGGTAAAGAAATACCTCCTAAAATGTCTATGCCATATGCTTAATGCTTAACAAAACTATTTGTGCCCTGAAATGTCCCGATACAAAATCTTTCCTACCCCCTGGACCCCCAATAAAAAGTGAGAATCCTCCCATGTTGGCCGATCAGCCAACCTTCTCCAACTTTTGCCAACTATTGCTGGCATTTAGGCCTACCTATGAGGACACTTAAAGTCCTATCATCAGCACTTTCCCTTCCGTTCTTCCTCCTCCCATCGTCTTATGAAGGCCTTCCTGTCCAAAACATCTCTCACACAAAAGGACTATTACCCTAAGAATGAAACATGTAACTCTTATCTTTCTCGATAGGGAATGCTGCCCGCGTGTTGCCCCCTTGCACCAAACTCCAAGACCCCTGCTGCATGCAGAAAGCAGCAAAGGAGAATAAAAAACTTCTGCAGATACATTTCACGCTCCAAAGCGTGAATCCCACCCTTGCTGAAATCTGCGGGCAAGCCAAACTTGCTGCCCAGGTGCTGCAGAATGACCTGCTAAGGCAGAGCTAGCAACCTCCCAGCAAGCCCTGCATGAGTGGTCATCCCCTCCGCAGCCTTCTGGAGAGCAGCAGAGTCCACATCATTCAGATCCTCTCCCATTTTCTTCATCGTTCGGCCAACACCCTCTTCAACGCTTTCACAAAGGACAACTTAGCGTCCTGCACTAAGCCACACACCCCCAATCGCCATCACGTCAATGTAATTCCAAGGCGTCTCCTCCCAGGACGAAAATACCTCCCATGTGGTCAATTTAAAACCAAGATGGCTGCTGAAGGACAACCTTGCATCATACGCCTCAGGCCATTTTATCCTGGATTAGCCCATGAGCCAGACCTCTTCCTTCCAGCAGTGCTCAGCAACAAATGGGTGCAGAATGTCAGCCAACACCATGCCATATTTCACTTGACCATTCGGACATAGCCCCGGTACCTGGTGGACCCAAGCACCTAAACTCATCTGTTCTCTTATCCCATGCCCATTCCTGCCACCTGCCCCTTAACTGGCCAAGAAGCTACAATAATAAGTACTAAAATGTCTCTTGTTTACCCCTTGCCACTCAGGCCCTTTCCTAATCATCCGCAATACACGTCTGCATGACTCATAAACCGTACTCACCATTACCTCTCGCTTGCAGGTTACACAGAACTGCTTGAACTGGGCACACACCGGAATCCATGACCTAGCGAGTGCCACCTTGTTATCCTTCACCTTATTATCTCTCTTGGACCCCATTCATGGAAAATGGCATCCATTCCCCCACCACCCACGACTCACCTCTCAACAAAGTAGATAGACTTTTCACAACAACAGCATTGAGGCTGTGACTGCACCCGGGAACGGCAGCCATTACGCTCTCCCAAACAGAACGAATGGAAAATCTGACCAACAATGCACTCTGCATCCTCTCTCACGATATGCAGACTGCCTAGTCCCCCTGTCTGAAGCCTGGCCAATGGCACCACATGGCCAATACCTGAAACCTTACATCTCATCTCCAACCTCTTTACCTTCCAAGTCAAATTAATTCCCTCCCCTTTTTCATCCCTTCTTTGGGATTTCGGATTTTTACATTTTAGAACCTGCCATGGGCGTAATTTTTGGGGGGGGGGGCTGGGGTGTTTGTCCCCCCAACTTTCAAGGCACACCATTTTGTCCATATTCATTTGGCTGGCGCACCTTTTCTTCAGATGTCATGTCCCCCCCAAACATTTTCAGCAAGGTTACTCCAATGGTGCCCAACTACTGACCGTCCCATGCCATGTTCCCCAGTTCTTCTCCTTGCTGGGTGGCTGCACTGTGCCATCCCCTTTTCTCACCTAATGCCACTGCCGGCATTCAGACCAGACCCTCCTCCCTTGCAGTCTTCTCAGGGAGCCGCCCCATGCGTTGCCTGCCAGCCACCAAACAGATCTGATGCTCTTGCATTCTCCACCTCCGCTGATCACCCGCCGGCGCGCTCCTGCCATATCATCCAGTAAATCCACCATGCATCCCTTGGAGCAATTTCTGCAGGTGGCACACTTTTCTTTCTCTTGGTCCTTTTGGGCCACCGTCACTAGGTCACAGACCATAATCTTGGCCGCTATATCATCTCCCCCCATTCCATCATCCCTCTGTTATTCTCTCTTCTGGGGATATGCTGTCACCTCCCTACGAGACAGCATCTCCACCTGTCTTTCCTCCATGTCCATACTCATGATGGCCCAGCCTCTTCTGGTCTCCCAGGCTTACGTTGACTCCTCGCACCCCCACCATTAGCCATTCATTGGAGCTCCATCTCACTAGCTTCCAGGGCCATTTTACCTATACCTTGCTCACCAATCTCCTTGATTATATGCCTTGTGGTACCCCTTTCTTTGACCTGGCTGGCCCCCACTTAGCTCTTCTTGTGGGCAGCAGCAGGCCAGCACCACCGCCACACCACACCATTTGCAAATTTGGCCTCTGCTGCCTCCGTCCCTAGTAGAGCCTGTAACACATCCGATCTGTTGACCACCACTGCACGCACGGCAGTGTCCACCATCAGAGCACCTATTCTACACTCCTCGCCACACAGTTGCCCAAAATGGCTCCATCACCAGATCAGAATCCTTTCTCCCGCCCTACGGATACACCCACCCATTTCCGGGCCAGGTGAATGCACGATGGTGGGAACCAGGACCCCATCCTTCCAATGGCCATTGGCCAGCGGGTGGAGGCCTCTCCCACTACCAGAGCACTGATGGGTGCAACTACGCACTGCTATTTTAACTGGTACTTCAGCCTGAAAACTGGTGTGCATATCTGTACTGAAGATCGTCAAAAATAAAGGCGTTTCATTATCATTTGAAATAGATACTGAAAACAGAGATAGCCCCGATGCGTTTGTAGATTAATCATTTTCAAGCAGCAGGACACGGCAGAGAGCCCACGAGCACTGTCTTTCAGCTGCAGAAGCACAGGTCACAGAGGCGTGCAGAACTATTTTTGAATATTATTAAATAGAGAACAGCGGCAGCAGAAGAACAGCTCAACGTATTCCGCGTCAATAAATTTCACCTTGAGCATATGAATTCCTATTAAAAGAATGAGCAAAGTGGACACCCAAACCTCTGCCTTACTCATCTCACTGCGATCAAGCCCCTTTACTCCTCTTGATAGGTATGGGCTTAGAGTAGACAATGGTTTCGAATTTTTGGGCACAAAAGAAAAGAAAGACCTAGGACCTCATTACAGACTGGGTGGGTTTGGGTGATGTACCACCGCCGGTGGTAATTTCTACTACCACCACTGGCATTTCTGAAAATTCACCTAATTACATCGTTTTCTTAATCCACCCCGTTACATCTTTTTCTATGCATCAGGCCTACCTTTCCCTGCTGACTCTCCCCAGCACTTCGTCCTACCTCATCCTGCCATATAAATGGAGAAAGGACTCGGTCTCGAGACCCTCTTATGTCACTGTGGCGGCCATCTTATACCAGCATATGCTTCCCTTTCAGAAAAGGGCGCCGCACATCGCTCGCTCTCTCATTCATTTGAACCCTTTTCTTTTTCCAAACATCGCATTTGGCACTGCCGGTGACATGTCATTGGGCCTCATTACACGGTAGGCGGAGAACCATGGCGCTATTAGCGCCATGGTTCTTGCCGGTAAAATACCGGCACCGCCTTGGTGGAAAGGGGAATTACCGCCCCATTCCAAGGTTGGCGGGGCGGTAATTCCCCCTTCCACCATTGCCCTTCCCCTTTCCCATCTTTGGGAATGGGGAAGGCGCTAATTACGGTACCGTAAATTGCGGTACCGTAATTAGCTCCACTGGTCCCTTTGCGGGTTGGTTTTTAACGCTTGCAAAAAGCAGGCGTTAAATTCCCCAACCCGCAAAGGGACCTCGTAGTAAGGCGGTAAGGGTTTACCGGTACCGGTAAAATACCGGTACCGGTAAACCCTTACCGCCTAACGTGTAATGAGGCCCATTGTCTTAATAATCAGGGCAGTTTCTAGACAATATTGTGCCCAGGGCAAAACACCAGAATACCTCCCACCCATAACCACATAGCTCCTCCACTTCTACCGTCGATTTAAATACTGTTTTATTGTCATGTACTTTAAAGTAGTAAGTAGACAAAGTATACAACAATATTTTAAACAAGAATTCATTTTCTGCCTCATGTTTGTTGTTGTATAAATGAAGGGCACTCTCCTAGATGATGCTGCAGCAAAAACATTGGTTGTTGCTGCGTGATCTGTTTTCACGCAGTTCTGTCTCAATTGAAAGTGTAGCACGTGCTGACAGCTCCCTTAGGTTAGGGAACACAGCACAGCGAGAGGCCATTCCAACTGCTGCGGTGGAAGAATAGAAGCTGGAGTTTAAGTTTATGGAAAGAGTTGGGCGGTGGTGAAGGGGACACCCAGCTGTATTAAGGAAGGTTTGCCTACAAAGACTTCTTTGAAGCTACTCCAAGCAGCTATGGGTGAAGACCAGAGAAGTAGGTCGGCTATGAGGAGAAGCAATCATGTTGCCATGTGATCTGTGCTCCTAGACAAAGCATAGCAATACCTGCCAATTGGTGTGAGTGCCTGAGCATTTCACGGGAACACCTGGTATATGCTGATAGTACCCGAGTATGGGACTGTAGCAGTATGAGTACTTAGGCATGTGTTGGCAATAGCTGATAAATGGTGTGAGTTCCTGGGCATAGGATTTCATCTTTGGCAAATAGTTGCATGCCGGATGGATAGGTCATGTGCAACGTGCTGGTTATGGGAATGTGGCAATGCCATGTGACGTTTGAAACCCTGGTGGCACAGATTAGGCCGAGCTTCATTCTGAGGGCAATAAGATCAGTGGGAAATAATAATGCACACTAATACAGAGCTTAGAAGTCTACATTAAGATCTATAAAAATCACCAAATTATAATTATATTATGCAAGTACAACACCAATATATTGAAATGTCTGGTAAATTCTGTTCGCGGATGTCTGGCGATTCGTGCGAATACCTGGCAACAACGCGAGGTCCTTACTGTAGGATGACACTGACTGGTTTTGTTGGCAAGGCTAAGCTATTTAGGACCCGTTTCCTGTTGGGCCTGGATGACTGCACCAGCATCTACGTCGGTCGAACCATGAAGACCCTATAGCAGTTGCAGTTAGTGCGTAATCGTGTGCCAGGCTAGTTGTGGGTCTCAAATGAACTGACCACATCAAGGCTGCTATGCAAACCCTTCATTCGGTGCCAGTGGAGCAAAGATTCACCTTTCAGTCGCGCGTACTGGTCTCGAGTGCTTGTGAACCCGAGGAAACTGACCAAAGAACCTTAAGATCAGAAGCCGAGGGCTTCACCAATGCACCTCGTTTCCATAGCAACTACCACAGTGACCTAGCACTTAGTCTGCTGGCCACTGCTGTGCCTGGCTGGAATTAATTACACACCAGCCTAAGATTTTAACACAACCACCTCAAATTTCCGAAAGACCCAGAGGGTGTCCTCTTCTGCAACCTTTTCATATTTGTTATTGTTTTGGAAGTTACTCTCTTCCTTGATGCTTTGACCTTAATGGCACGACGTGTGCCCACTTGTCTCACTCCCGCTGTGGCGCCCCATCCATCATCATATTGCTTGCATCCATTTTTGCAATCTCTGACTACTTTATGCCCGTGGAACTGACATGCAACTTTTACCATTAGCCGGACTACTCCAGGTGGGGGCTGACGGGCTTGATTGCTTTTCCCATTGTCTCTTTCTGCCTTGCACGCCCATGCCCCTGTTAGGGACATGCGGCTCCTTCAAATTCACAAACAAATACATAAATTAAAAAATGTGCAACAATGTATACAATACGAGCAATTATGTGGTAAGAGAATTTCAAGTTTAATCATTAGTTTGAGGCGCTTAGTGTGAAACAGTTCATGTTTCCTGCAAAACTTTAAAATTGTGAATGTTTGTATGATTCACTGTTTCATCATAACCCACCCAACCCAACCCTAAACTATTTGCAAGGATATGTTAAAGGTTCATAAAAACTGAGACTGGAGAATTAATGGGGGCAGGACATGCTATTTCATGGCGTATGTGCTCTGATTTCATTGCGTGAAGTCAGTGCCGGATTTTCAATTAGGCCAAGTAGGCACCGGTCTATGCGTCCCACTCCTTTTAGGGGCCCTGCGACAACGGATCAAAATAAAGCAGTGCAGAACATTAAAAAATTATTAGGAGATAATTTGCCAGGCGGGGTGCAACATTTCGACTGCCTAGGTGCCTCCACAGGGTTTAATCCGGCACTGCATGAAGGTATGCATTATTGTGACCAAATCACATTGCACGTGGAGTTAATTATTGACCCTCTCTCAGCCAATCAGAAAATGCAGATAATATTTCAAAATATGAACACATTTGTTTTTGAATCATTTTGTGTATTATTTGACTCAATGTTCAACTATTACATTTCACGACCAACACTCCAAAATCTTTATTACTGTTACCACCAGGTGTCCATTGCATTGTTGACCTCAGGAGGGGTCGTTATCCTTTTGGATAATGACCCTTCCCCAGTGTATCGCCTTACAGTACTTTGGGCAGTCTATTATTTAAAGATAATGACCTTTTCCTCAGCCTACACGCTTATATTGTTGTTCTGTGTCTTTGTTTTTTTAATTTGACTTTGGAGAATCACTAGGTTAATACCATATTTCTAGCCTAATGTGAGACGTTAAAGGGGTAGTTCAGTCAGAAATCTTATTGGCCCAATCGATCGGGCATGTATTTTAGATCATACATCGATAGTTCTTCAAAATAAATTCCAATGCAACTTACCTGAGTTTTTCTCACTTTAACAAATGCGAAAACAATGGGTCAGGTACTGCCATATTGTGATAATCTTATGCGTTGATCCATCGCCCTCAATTCAAGGGGCCTTGCGGCACTAATTCAGATCACCTGCCCCTAACGCTGATATCACTAGAAGCCCACACCCCATTTCCCAACCTCAATGCACATCTCATGTCAACGTCCTTTGTGCGCTATCTATTGACGTGTCTCAATGGAATTGCCAAGACACCTCGCTCCTCGACAAGCGCAACAACCCCTTTCTGATCACACAATGTTGGAGTTTGTTTTCCCCTTCGTGTCAGTGTATTTCATTTCGAGCTTCCCTGACTTGTTTCTGCTTTGTTCAGCTATCTGCCAAGTACGACACACTGAGAACTGGTACTTATACTGCTAAAAATGAATAAACTCAGAAGTTGCTTTTCATTTCTTATATTATGGACAAATGTCTTTACCAAATCATATTTAAACATGTGTCCTTGCAAACTTTTAAAGTTTGAGCCTATTAATCTTGTCTTTTCACAATGTGTTTTTGTAACATGGCTGTCTCCTCGCTTGTCTTTCTTTAACATTCAATGTTAATGGGAAACCTCTTTACTGTATACAAACAAAAACGGTTTTATTTACCTCACTGTGGATTCTGTGCTTCTTCACCATTCAGGAATTCTGGCAACAATTCAGCCTTACTTGTACAAGCCTGAATATTCAGAAGAAGAAATCCTTGAAAGAAAAAAAACTTGAAACAGTGTGGAATCAAATGAAAGTCATGAGGATCAGTCACCGGAGCCTGAAACCAGTCGCATGGAACACATTTCCATCTGGTGTACCTGCCATGGTTGTGAGTGTATGCATACTCTGGTGGAGAACTGCTGTTGCAGAGAAAACTCTGGCTGATCGTCCTACATTGTGGAAAAAGACACACCACAGCTATGCGTTACCGAGATGCATGACTTCAGGGCCGCATGCCTTACAAGATCCGTGTTGCAAACGATGATGGTCCTTATGCATGAACTTTGAGCTACAGTTTGCCCTCGTAATCCAGGTAACGAGTACGTTCACTCTATATATGTTGTGTGTTTGACAACCGAGACAGCTAACATAATATGTGTTTCCCCTACTTCAATATAACTTCAATGGATCACTGACGAAAGAACTTTCTGTAAATTGAATAAATTACTAATTCTAATCTGAAACGAGTGTTCATCTTTAGATTTATCATCCGAACAATTACGTTTCTTTCATTTGCAAGTATCTCCCAAAAAGTTTTTGCTGGAATGTGCGTTCACATTTCTAATTGATCTCTACTTGAAATCACAAGTACTGTAAGTACTGTGCACGAAAAGGTACTTTTCAAAGCATAACTATGCCTTACATTTTACAAGATAGTGCAAACCAAAAAAATGCAATTATTGGGCTCATTCAAGTAAACTATTTTGCATCTCTTACACAGGGAATATCGTGCCTTTAAATGGTGGATTCATGGAAGGCTGGGATTTCGCATTCAACAAATAATACCTGCCTGTGTGGTTCCAGCCATTCGTGATGAATTCCCCAGTGACCATGGACAATACCGTGGATTTATACAGACAGTACCTCGACTGCAGCAGTATAATTTGTAGTGCCATTGCCATCCACTTTCCCAAACTAAATTTAAACCTTTTAAAATGAGTTAATCTGACAGTTGTTAAAAATGTTTGTAAGACCACAACGTGACCAAACATCTAAAAGTGTTGTAAATGATTGGTGTGCTTTAACAAGTTTACTGGCCTATCGCACTTCCCTCATCCACATCCATCCTCCCTCTTCTATCAATGGCTGTTCCCACCTGTGGGTGTGCGCTCGCAAGGGGACTGGCTCGATGGGAACGATCAAGGTGCCAAATACCATGTACACCACAAAGGGTTCTTTCGCATGGGAACCCTTGTACACATGGCCACCCCAGACCCTGTAACTCCAGACTCCCCGTTGAAGACCCTGTCCCTGCAATCAACATATGGCTTTGTACTTTGACTGTGTTCTGGGCCTATCGCTCTCACCTCATCCACATGCATCCCCCTCGGTTATCAATGACAGTTCGCACCTGTGGGCTTGCGCTCGCAAGGGGGCTGGGAGGATGGGAACTCTCCGAATTCCATGTACACCACAAAGAGCTATTTCACATGGGCACCCTTATCCACATGGCCACCCCAAACCCAGTGTCTCCAGACTCCCCTTTGAAGACCCGTTCCCTGCAATCAACACATGTCTGTGTCCTTTGACTGTGTTCTGGCCTATTGTGCTCGCCTCATCCACATCCATCCCCCTCCTCCGCTATCAATGACAGTTCCCACCTGTGGGCATGCGCTTGAAGGGGGCTGGGTTGATGGCTACGCTGACGGTGCTGTCTACCATGTACAACACAAAGGGTTCTTTCACATGCGGAAACTTATCCACGTGGGCACCCCATACCCGATGTCTCCAGGCTCCCCTTTGAAGACCCTGTCCCAGCAAACAACATATGTCTGTGTCCTTTGACTGTGTTCCGGGGCTATTGCGCACGCCTCATCCACATACACATCCATCCCCCTCTGCTATCAATGACAGTTTGCACCTGTGGGCATGCACTCGCAAGTGGGCTGGGACGATAGGAAAACTCAAAGTGCTGAATACCATGTACACCACAAAGGGCACCCTTATCCACATGGCCACCCAGAACTGGTGTCTCCAGACTCCCTTTTGAGGACCCCATCCCTGAAATCAACATATGTCTGTGTCCTTTCAGTGGGTCCAGGCCTGTTGTGCGTGCCACATCCACCTCTCTCTGCTATCAATGACAGTTAGCACCTGTGGGCGTGCGCTCGCAAGGGGGCTGGGAGATGGGAACGCTCAAAGGTGCTGAATATCATGTACACCACAAAGGGTTCGTTTGCATGGGGACCCTTACCCACATGGCCATCCCAGACCCAGTGTCTCCAGACTCCCTTTTGAAGACCCCGCCCCTGCAATCAACATATTTCTGTGTCCTTTGACTGTGTTCTGTGCCTATTGCACTTGCCTCATCCACATCCATCCCCAACCGCTATCAATGACAGTTCGCACCTGTGGCCGTGCGCTCGCCAGTGGGCTGGGAGGATGGGAACGCTCAAAGTGTCGAATACCATGCACACCACAAAGGGTTCTTTCGCATGGGCACCCTTATCCACATGGAGACCCCCCCAGACCTGGTGTCTCCAGACTCCCCTTTGAAAACCTTGTCCCTGCAGTCAACATATGTGTGTCCTTTGACTATATTCTGGGCCTATTGCGCTCACTTAATCCACATCCATCCCCCTCTGCTATCAATGACAGTTCCCACCTCTGAGCGGGCGCTCGCAAGGGGCCTGATCTGGCAGGATTGAGGAGGTCAAACATTGTCATAGAGGCCTGGTGGGTGTGAGCGAACATGTCAGACATTCACATATGCACCCACTTCTGTAATCCTTTATAAACACTGTAGGAGTTAACAAGAAAACATCTGTGAGATCAACAACAGATATCTCCAGCTCTCCACTTTTTACCTTGCTTGCTGAGTCGGCCCATCTGTTCTTCTAAGTAACGGTTTGTCAAACTTTACTATTGTTTTCTGTAGTGTGAACGTTCTCTGCTAGGCCACTTTCTATTTCTTCACACTCAATGTACACCCTAGTCTCATTTTATTTTATTCAAAAAGTCTACACCATTATCAACCATCCTACGCACTGCTATCCCTCTAATCAGCACACAACATTGCATAGTATTGTTTCCAAATGTAATCTTCCACAGTGCATTTTTTCAATTCTTTTTTGCTTTATGTGCCATTTCTTATAAAGTGCATATTTTTTGTATTATTAAAGGAATACGATGTTTATTTTACTCACTGCAATACCTTTTTAATAGTAATATTTATATTTCTTTAACAGATCATAGGGACAATCAAACAATGCCTTCTTGTTTGGGTTGCACTAATAACAGCTATGCTAAAAGTAAGAGTTCAGTCCTGCATGTATATCCAAAAGATTTAAATTTAATAAGAAAATGGCTCTTGAGCTGAGAATTACCAGTGTCTGAAATTGAAAGCAGAGCCAAGGATGTCTTGGATGACGTGAGGGGCAATCGATTCCGCTTCTGCAGAATGCACTTCTCAGAAGATATGTACGAACAATCACAGTACACTAAAAAGTGTCGCCCAGACTCCTTCGCAAATTACTTCCCAATGTTCCAACTGAATTTCCACACACGCTGACCCAGGTGAGTAGTGGATGCTGAACTATTAAATGCATTTGACCATTTTCTAAATTTGCCTGTATAATATGGCTTATAAATGACCACTCAATATATTGAAATAGTCTGTGAACAGGTAACATAATGAAAGTTTTTCAGTTTTTGGGGACTATTTCCATTGATATTTTACTACACAAGTTCCCTTTGTACACGATGTACTGTGGTTTGTAAATTTTGAATTTTAGATTACTTTGTGTAGCCCTACTTTACAGATACTCGAATAGTTCAGTGCAATGGGAGACTTTCCGAACATACACTCACATTGCGTCTTTTAAAAATAGATCATTTAAAAAAAGAATTACCATGTCTGTCTATGCATAGACCGCACTGATGGAAATGCAGACCGTTAGTAGAGCGAAAACCACTGACACTTCCAACATCCTAATGGTGAGACCAAGCAACCTGCACATAAACATTTTTTTATTGTTTTTGATATGGTTGCAATTATAATACTAATGTTAATTTTCTATTGAACAATGGTATGAATATATATACCAATTAAAGGATTGTGATGCTACATCGACCACTATTCCATTGCGGAGTCAACAGCAACCTCACTCACCTTTCAGATGTGACTATACAAAATATGTATTTGTTCAAGTTCAACTTAAAACATTGTTATGTATAATATTAGCTTTTGATGCAATCTCTTTGTCAATATCGACCATCTTTAACATGGAATTTATTTTGGGGATGTTACATATTTATTATTACAGTTACTCTTACATGGGCGAAGCTTGGAACTTCAATATGGCACTATTCTTCTACTGCAACTCTGGAGGATGAGGTAGGAGAAGTGATCATTTTTATTTTTTATTTTTTTATTTGTATTTGTAAAGCGAATAGCAGCCCGGGGGTATCGAGGCGCTGTTTCAAGAAGGTGTCTTAGTTACAAAATGCACAAGGCAATGCATGGGTTACAAGTGGCATGTGCCTTGCAGGGTGGAACGTGTAATAATGGATGACAAACAGGAGATACTAGAGATACTGTACAGTACAGTGGTAGTTTAGACATGCGAGGCAGATGAAGTGCGGATGTCCTGACTTAAAGGTTATACAAACAGCATTGTTATTATTGCTTTTCTGAAGGCCGTGTGGGACTCAATGCTTCTGATTGTGGGAGGGAGCATGTTCCAGTTGGGGGCTGCTATCACTGGGAACCTTGAGCCACCTGCTCAGGCCATGAGGCTTTTGGGGATGGCTATACGGTTAGTGTAGCTTGATCTAGTGAGTCTGTTCAAGGGGGGTGCAGAGAATCTTTGAGAGAGGTAACAAGGTGCTGTGTCGTGGAGACATTTGTGGATAAGTGCCATGGACTTAAATAGGATGCATTCCTTAATGGGTAGCCAATGGACAGATTTCCTTGTTGCCGAGATGTAATCTCTCCTGGAGATGCCTGTGGCTGCTCTGAGGGTGTTGTTTTGCACTGTTTGAAGTTTCCTGATGTTCTTTACTGAGCTACCTAGTAGGAGTGCATTGCAATAGTCTAAGCGCGATCCGATGATTGCTCTAGCGATGGTGAGGGAGCTTTGTTGCGTTAAGAATGGCCTGGCAGCCGTGATGAGTTTTGAGTGGTAGTTCTGTCTTTTCACTGTTGAGACAAAGCCAATTTCGGGCCATCCAGGACTGGATGGTGGCATAGATGGAGTTTAGGGTTTTCTGGTCGGCCTCGTAGTCTCCCGTGAGAGGGATGAGGAGCTGCGTATCATCAGCATAGTTGGTGTATTTGATGCCCATGGAGTCTAGGTAGCTGAATAATGACCTTGTGAAATGGTTGTATAGGGTGGGCGATATGCAGGATCCTTGTGGAACTCCACATTTAATTAGGTGGGATTGGGCGCAGGCTTGGTCTGAGAAGACCTTCATTGCTCTTCCCATGAGGAAGGAGGAGAGCCACGCAGTGGCATTGGGTGAGAAGTTACCAGCCGTTGAGAGGTGGTGGCATAGTGTGTCATGGTCGACCAGGTCGAAGGCCGCAGATAAGTCAAGGAGTAGTAGGAGAGCAGAATTGCCTACATCGCTGAGATCATCTATTTGGTTCTTGAGGTCCAATAGAGCAGTCTCTGTTCCATGGTTGGGACGAAAGCCTGACTGTCAGAGACCTAGTAGGTGATGTGTTTCTACATATTTTTGGACTTGAAGTATACTGCTTTATCCAAGATCTTCAGTAGGAAGGGTACCGTGGTGATGGGCCTGTAGTTTCCTGGTGTTTTTGGATCCTTTGTAGATTTTTTCAGCAATGGATGCACCCAGGCTTCTTTGAGGCAGGAGGGCACTTGGTTGCATTTGAAGGAGGCATTGATGAAGGCAGTGAAGAAGGGTGCCAGTGCGGGGGCGCTGCCCTTGATGAGCTGTGACGGGCATGAATCACCCTTACAATTGGAGGGCTTGATAGAGTTAAGTATGGCTAGGACGTCCTGTTCTTTCATTTCTTGGAATGAGAATGCTGGAATTTCTTTTTCTAAACTACTACTGGAAACTTGGCTTCCTACTTTACTTAAAAGGAACACACATGACATGGACCTATTATACCACATGGCTTACATTCAGAGCAAAAGGATTCCATAAATGCAGAAATTATGTAATTGGAAATATACAGATCACCCCACAGAAAGATTCCAATATATACAATCAAAAGCTTTTGAAATATAAGAAATGATCAAGTGCGACTCCACCTCTGTTGTGTATGTCAAGATGTTTTTGTGTGGCTTGGCCAATACCGTGTCCAAAATAGCAATGTTAAATAAAGAGACTCTTAGAACACATCAGAGTGATTTGCAACTACCTGTTCGAAGTATACGGCGTAAAACTGCCGTACGCTCCACTTCCAGCAGAATCAACATTGCTCCAGGCATCAGATGAGGCCAAAAAGCCAGTTGGAGGGAACAAATTACTCATGTTCTTTTGGAAGAATTATTCTTAGCAACTGGACCTATTATCCACTCCACTCCACTACGAGCCGACCAGCTCTATTACGAGCCAACTACCACTCCCACCTCGTCTTTGAAAAAGACTTTGGTCGAAACGCACGTCGGCTTTGTGTTTCACCCTTTTCCTGGCACAAGATGCCACATGAATTATGTTGTATCTGAAAACCAATTACACACCATGCAACTTAACTCAAGACTGGACTATCACTAGATTGTATTACAACTCAAGACTGGATATTGATTAGATTGTCAGAATTAACAAATAATTGCAATTATGGATTACTAACTCTGCCAGCGCCCACATCAAACAAGGTCTTGTCATCCCCCCCAAGTTGCAACTACCTGTTGCCTGCAATTCCGAGCTAAGCATAATTCTTTAGTTTCAAATCTTTAAATCCTTTGGTACCTGTCAGGTATGGTAACATTCATTTGATTCTGAGACATCAGAAAACTCAATGGAGCATGTGCTTGCTTGCTTGTACACCAAATGGACTGAATATAGATCCTGAGCTTTTTGCATTCCTTTTATCAATTGTTTAGAGGGTTAGGATTTATCTTTTAAGAGGCTATGCTGCAGTCACACATATGATGATATAGTTCTTTGAAAATAATGTTAATTTGATCCTTTTCCTTTTTCTAGATAAATTTACATATCCAACTATACCTGGTACTATCTGTCGCTCAGATAGAAATAACTTGATATTAATTAGACGGGAGGGGGTCTTTTTTAAAGTCCTTTTTTATGGAAGTGTGCACCTTTAATGTTTTTTTTTATCCTATTAATGGGCATTTCCTTTTTAGTCTTCTAAAAGCCTGTAATTTTAGTTCATGAATTCTACATAGGATTGCCTTGTTACTGGCATTTTTCTGAAATAGTTTGAATCTACTTTTCTTAGGTTTTTCCATTCAATACATGCATGAAGTTGGGAAATGATGCAGCACTCTCTATTATGATTTTAATAATTTAGAGTTCCACTTTTCCCATGGAATCAGGGCACTAAATCGTTAATGTTAAACACCCTTCAAAATGGCACCCACTGTGACGTCCACTTTACTTTCCACCTGTGTTTCCAGAGGTGGACAGAGTAAATAAATGCACATTTTTGTGGTGATAGGGCATATAAGCATTGTTAGAACTTGCTGTTGATTTTACACCTCTTTAGGTGGATACTTTCATAGGTCATGTGTGTACTTTGTCACTCTCTTGATACTTGCCTGCCTAGGTAATGTCACCTTTCAATCAAGGTTCACTAATAATTTACATGTGAATAATGTACAACTTTCTAGTATGCATCACACCAGTGGCGGCTGCTATCGTAGGGCGGCCGGGCGCCGCCCCCCCAGAAAAGAAAAAGAAGCTAAAAGAGATTCAATCAGAGGTTCTCTGATTGAATCTCTTTTAGCTTCTAGTCGTGCTGCATTTCCTTTGCCAACAGCGCGGGGGCGCTGTGGCAAGGAAACAAATATACTATAGGACGGACGGCCTGGCTTTCACAGCGGGGCGCGTCCCAATTTAGTATAAATTGTTCTATAGTAGAGTGCGTGGAGCTCGTAGCTCCACGCACTCTACGTAGCCCTCAGAATTAGAAGCCTGGCGGGGCGCTTGAGGGGTGGCCCCGCCAGTAGAAAATGTGCGCAAACAGCGCACTTTGGTTTCCCAATCCCTCCCCTGCCATGGATACAGTAATGCCATTGGCTGGCAAACAGCCAATGACATTACTGTATCTATGACTGGCGGCGCAGGGTGCGTACGTGCGCCTGCGCCGCCTTCACACGTCTGGGTCTGTTTCTCTTTCTAAATCTTCCGACGACGCGACGTTGGACACGAGTGCTGCTGCTCTGCACCAGGCCAGCCGCCACGCCGGCCTAGAGCCCAGCGGCGCCGCAGATCTGGTAAGTACCCCCCCATTCCCCCATGTTTGTTTGTTCTGTTTGGGCCCGGGGAGTCGGGGAGTGTGTTTTACACTTACGCTGTCTGTCCCCCCCCCCCCGGGCCCAAACTATCGTGACCGTCCACCACGGGCAGGCCAGGCCCAGTCAACACTGAACGACGTGTAGGCCATGGCCTACACGCCGTTCAGTGTTGGCTGCCAGTGCTGAGCTGACTGCCCATCAAGTCGAGCCCCCACCAAGGCAGGGGCAGCCCTGGGGCCTTTTACCCCCGGTCCGTGCCGGCACTGCCGTGGGCCGTGGGCCAACTTGCCTTGGGCCACGCAGCCGGACCGGGCAAGGCAGGGCAGGCGTGCGCTGCTGCCTGCTGCGGCCCACATCACATCTGCTAATTGTGCGCCGTTTTATATTTTCGGCATTTTTGGACAAAAAATACCGAAAATATAAAACGAGACATGGCACACGTCACCAGGTAGAGCCCTGCCAGGGCTCTCCCTGGTGGTGACTTGTGCCGTTTCTCGTTTTATATTTTAGGCATTTTTTGTCAAAAAATGCCGAAAATATAAAACGGCGCACAATTAGCAGATGCGGTGGTCGCGCGGGCTCCGTCTCATGTGAGTAGCTTGCTTACATCTGTGCAGACTGCAGTGCAGAGCCTGCTGCCTGACGCAGGTTCGAATGAGTCCCTGCAGGACCAACTCGGCCTTTCATCCTTCCCAGGTCGATAAATGATGCCACTCAGTGAGTCTCCAGTGGGCGATCTACAAGTTGGCAATGGGTCAAAGAGGCAAGTGATCACTGTCTGGCGGTTAGGTGCATATGCAGAGGCTGTTCTGGTCGCTTCAAGCTTCAGCGTGAATGTTGTGATAGAAAATCCAATCAAAGCCAAAACAATGTTGTTCGAAATTGACTGGATGCAGATGATTGCCACTGCCAGTATGAGATCTCATGCACTATATAAGAACCACTGGGAGGTCTGCCGACGTATTTCATATGGTATGATAGGTTATTTATTACGCGCTTAATACCCATAGATTTCTAAGTGTGTTCCCAGGGATCGAACCTGTTTGCTCCGTGGCGTCTTGCTTCCAAGGCGAGCACGTTGGGGATTTAACAAAATATCCCAGTCCATATTGGTGGATGCAATTTCTCAGTTTCAGAATGAATGTTATACAAACTGTGGAAATTGCAAATATCTGTTCTGGCAAGACACTGCCTAGTGTATGCTCTCTGTGCCAGGTGAGGGACAGTGTGCAGACTAGAAAGCACATTGTAATGGAATGCACTGCACTTAATGATGCAAGGGTGACACTGGTCAGCAGATTCGTGCATGATGTGACATCGAGCTCAAGTAAAGACTTCTGGTATGGGGTCATAAGCAGCCACAAAACTTCCCTGTTGATTCCTTTGATAATAATGTTAGGCTCGGATTGATAATCATTAAAGAAAACTGAATGTATGGGAAAGCAGAGGAAAGGGAAATTAAAGAGTAATATGCTTTTATTATGGAAATGTTGAATTACATTTTTAGTATTTTATTGCTTATTTTCTCTTTTTTTCTTTTTACAACGTGATGAAGCAGTATTTATAAGTGGCTAAAAAAGGAGCACCACGCAACTTTGAGAAACTGAAGCAATGGCAACTCGGCGAGGCAGACAGCCATTAAAGGTAGGACAAATGTCGCATTAATTAAGTGGTTAAAAACTAAAGTAATATTTTAGCTTAGTTCCCCCTTTCAGAAAATGCCTAAAATCCCACCTTAGTAAGAGGATGAGCGCATGTGAATGCCAGTAACAGCATGACAAACATATGTTTCCATCATTACTGACTATATAATGAATTTCTTTATGCATACACCATAGTACCAGCTATTCCCAATACAAGCTGCTGTAAAATACACCATCACACTTGCACACGTAAGAATAGTGTACCAACATTAATATGTAAAACCGAATGCTTTTTTCATATTTCGGTGGGTTTTTTGGACAGTAAATTGCACATTTTGTAGGCCATTTTTCCAAAAATTTCGCAGGGGGAGAACCGCCCCGCAACCCCCTTGGGGGGGGGTCTCGCGCGCTCGCTTCTATATTCGCCCGGGGAAATTTACGCCCCACCAGCTCTCAAAATCACCAGCCGCCACTGCATCACACAAACACACACACACAGACACACATTGCATATATATATATATGTCCAATCTAGGCATCTACTTCCCTTTAGGCTTCAAATGTATTTACTCAATAAACCAATACCTTTTCACAGGCTTACATAACGCATTCCCTATATTCATGCAATTCATGCATGAAAAGAACCCAATAAATCGGGCCCTAAAATTTCAAATACTGTGTTTCTCTGTTTGCAAGTTAAACCATGTACACAACTACACATTTGGCATAATGAACTTAAAATAGTCCTGGCCATATAACTTGGAATGTGACGGGAACCGTGCAACTTTCCAGGTGCTTTCGAGTCACATACAAATCAAAAGGGCATTTGACATTGTGCACACACAAACTGAATACTCTTGTGTTGCTCAAAGGTATTTTTTAATGCATGGTGTGGTGGATCTGGAAGGGACCAGGGAATGTTTATTATGCCATTCTATGATGGCTGCTTGTATCATACAGACTCTCCCCATATGCCTGACCTCTTGGGTTGCTTACTGGAGTCTAGCCAGCCCTCCTAAGTCATAGTCTTGGCCAAATGCACACACACACATCTTAAGCCTCCTCTTAGAACTTTCCCATACCTGGACTTTGGTCCCCGAGGGCGTTTCAACCACAAGGCGCTTTGAGGACATACAAATGGGAAAAGGTGCTATACAAATGACTACTACAATACAATACAATACTCTCAGCTCAGGGACACACTGAAGGTGGAATGGAGTGAGTTAGAACGTCATGCGATACCAGAGACTTGTAAAGCAGGGAGCAGAGGGGGAAATGAAATATAAAAGGAGCGCAGAGAAAGTTTGGGAAGCAGAAGACTGTGAGACCCCCTCATCTACAATCTGAAGACACACCCTATTGTCATATGTCTCTCCCTATTTCTCTCCCTCTTGTGCTATCACTCCTTCTCAATTGCTCACTCTTAATCTCTCACTCTTTTCCTTAAACTCTTGTTTCCTCTTGCTGCCTCCTGTCTTCAGCTCCAACCAATATATTTACTTGCTTGGCCCAAATCCGCTGGTTTGCTATGTACCATCTGACACTGAGCAGGTTTAGGCTACAAACGTAGAATGGGCCTCATTACGAGGTTGGAGGTAGTCTTGCCGGTAAAATCGGCAAGGCTACCTCCATACCGGCATGTAACTCCGGCACCCGCGAATGGGGAATTACCTGCGTATTCCGGCCATGCCGGACCCGGTAATTGCCCTTTCGCGGGTGCCGGTATATCCCCGTTCCCATTTCAGCCCCATAGGGCTCAATGGGAACAGGGATGCCTGTAGCACCGGCACCGTGAATAATGGTGCCGGTGCTACAGGCATGCTGTGCTGGTGGGTGCCTTTCATTCCACCAGGGCAGACCTGGCGAAATGAAAGGCACTCGCGGCACAACTCAGTGTGCCGGTCCGGTAACAACGGTACCGGCAAGCATACCGGTACCGCTGTTACCGGACCAGCAACCTCGTAATGAGGCCCAATGTGTCCTCGCTGCATCTGGCTCTTGCTTGATGAGTTAGCATTGAATATGAGACTGCAAAGTTAGAGATCCATTCCAATCTGTGTAAGCGTTCACTAATTTCTCTCCTGAATAATCGTTCGAGCTGGATCTTCAGTTCATCTGTTTTTTTTTTTTTTTACTGTTGTAGCTCTTCACCCGTACTTTTGATCAAGTTTAAGCTCCTGAAAATGCTAAAGTACCTGCTCTATTTATGGTTAGTGCTTCTATTCTTGAAAATGACATTGTTCAGTAGGTAGAACATTAGAACAGAGTGAGGTCTGCGACCCCTCTATGTGTAGCCAATCCACAAAGTGAGAGATAGGGTTATTGTTGGAGGGGTACACTAAATATTCCTAAAATATTTCTTGATTTTCAGAGGACTTTCTAGGTGCATCTGTTAAAGGTATCCCTGGCTACAGAGATGCAAAATAACGAGGACAAATGTGGTGTCGTCTGAAAACGTTCAGGCGAATAGCAGTGCCCTCCTGTAGGAGAAGCAATCTCTCGATGAATTCTTCAAAACCAATAAAATTGAGTTTTCAAAGGCATATTACTTGAATAGACACTTTAAGGCCTATACATGTCTTATGATCTATTGATGTTTGCTTTCTCTGTAAAGGCTTTCATGAGCCTATGCCTTCTTCAAAGCTGTTTGCTTAATGTGCAATAAGGTTTGAATATATTAGTCCAAAGAGAACAATATGTGGAAAAAGAATTCCTCACTAGCGCGTTAACTGCCTGAGTGAACTTTCCAGTTTTGCAATTGCCAAGAGATACTTCCAGAAAACACAATTTTGAATTAATCATAGTGGGTGACAGCAAGCTTGCATCCGAGTCCTTCAGTTGGCAAAGCAGCCGCCGCCAGAGCTGTGTGACCTGATGGTTGCGGAGCCTTTCTTGGCAGCAGCGCTTGCGCATTTGTTATTCAGACTGAATAACTGAGCTAGATTTGTGTTTCTCGTCGAGGTTGTCAGGTTTAATTAGAATCTGAGGGTAAGCAAAACAGAGGTAAGTATTGATCCATTGTTGGAAATTACCAATAAATCTCCAGTGAAAGAGTGAGTGAGTCCAAGTGGCGGCGGCGGGAAAGGGAGTCGATGGGTGCGTGTAAGAGAAAGAGTGGGCAGGAAGTGAGAGGGTCAGCTGATGGGTAAATGAGTACGTGATTTGGTGGATTCAGCCAGGCAAGTGGGTGGATGAATTTAATGAAGCAAGTGACCCAAAGTGACCAATTGCGTGTTTAATACAGTTCATGAGCATGTGAGAGAGTGAATGGGTGGTGGGAGGGTGTGAGTGGAAGATTGATGAGTGAGATTGGGAGTGAGTGAGCGGGCGGGATAATAAAGGTGTCTGGGTGTGTGTATATATGTGTGTGTGAGAGTGTGTGTTTACATTGTGCATGTATAAGTGTGTTTATGAGTGATTGTGTGAAAGAGTGAATGGGTGGTGGGAGTGGATGATTAAGATTGTGAGCAAGTGAGTGAGTGAGTGAGTGAGCGGGTGGGATAAGAAAAGTCTATCAGTGTGTGTGTGTGTGTGTGACAGAGTGTGAGTGGACATTGCGTGAGTGAGTGAGATATTATTCTTACACATCAATGCACTCAGGGGTGGTTGCTTGAATAATTATAGATTTTATCGGAACAGGCACCCCGACCAAAAGCTATTATTGCTGAGAATTGTGCTAAATGATGTGCGCTACATAATGTGTCAAAGATGTGGGCCCTTTACTGAGGAGCAATGGTTTATACTGGAATTATAGTTGTTTTGTGGCTTGTAGGGTGTGACAGTGATGTAGTATGCTTCATGACGTGTGTCTGTACGGATTGGGATGTGTGGCTGGATGGAATGTATGTGTTTGAGTGGGATCTAGAATGAGAATGCAAGGATTAGCTGAGTGACTTTTGAGAGACATGATGTAAGGGGAGGACGCTCTGCTGGTGGGCTGTATTACTGAGATACATGTCTCACCTGCTACTCGCCTCCACTTGATACAACTTTGGTGACTAGCTCCCACCAGCATCTGTATCCATGTTCTGAAAAGAAGACTCTCCCCTGTGCTGCTGCTCTTCATATCCTGCTTCCAGCTTTGCCTCTGCTGGCAAGAGAATCTGGGGCTGCCGTTGGTCCCCATTGGCACAGCGTTGCCTGCATTTGGACCCATCTACCCCTCTGGTGGCTTTTGGGCAAACATTGCATCCCCGTTGCCCATGCTCCAGCGGCTCTGCACTGCAAAGCTCAAGTGCATTAGAGGAAAGGACCCACGTGTGTCCTTACACTCCCGCTTCAGCATCCGGTTGCCCGGCAATGTGTAACAAAGGCTCAGTTTGAGCTCCAGCACCACATGCCTGCCCCCAGTTGCGTTGTGTACGCTGATACAGTTACAGCTTTTACAATTTTGTTTGGGTGCAGCCCCTTTCTTCACTTAATGGTGTTGTGACTGTGGTGTGAGCCAGCCAATGAGACGCACAGGGGAAGAAATAAAGGCAACTGTAAGGAGGGCTGTCAATGTTCTCCTTTTAAAGGAGCAGTATATTTATTTACTGTGCAGCAACACAAGATACAGGGAAAATATAATGAGGTGGAGGCCCGTCAGGATTAATTTTTAAAGACAGAAAAGAAAGGCAATAAAGACAGTGAAAGGATCTTTTCAGGATTGCGACAGGGGATCATAAAAGTGCAGAGATGATGCAAAATATTGCTCCCCTCTCACGTTTCTTCATGAGAGGGGATGCCCCATTTCCTTGGAAGCTATGGAAGAAGTTCTTTGAGCATTATGCAGCGGCTGTGTGTTGAACACATTTTAGCGCGGAAAGAAAAAATATTGCTGTTAATGCATTGTCTAGGAACGCCGGGGCTAGAAAGGTTTGACAACCTGCCCGAAATTCGTGATGAGAAGGATGGTGGCCTAAATGAATATGAGAAATGTATTGTAAAATTGGACAGAAATTATGAGACAAAGTTCAGCATAATATTAGAGCGTTATAAATTTGGGAGGCGGTCACAGAAGGAGGAACAGCCTGTGGAGGCATGCATGCCAGTCCTTAGAGGGTTGGCAAGAAGTTGCAACTTTGGCCAACAAACCTATGAACGTTTTATGGATCAGTTTATGCTGGAATGTTGGGACAGCAAAATTAGAGAACCTTTGTGGGAAAAGGGTGCTTCTTCCTTAGAAGTGGAATTTAGGCATTGGCAAGGAAGTGGAACATACCAGAAATGTGTGAAGACCTTGGAGACAAATGTTCAGCAGTGCAAGCAGGTGAAGGGCATCGCTGAGACTGTTGCAGCTGTTTCCAACAGCAAACCTTCGACCAAACCGATGGTGCTTGCAGATGCCTCCAAACAATTGAAGATTCCTCCTCAAAAGCCTTGCTACAGGTGTGGTGCCATGGGTCGTCTTGCTAACAACATCTCCTGCCCAGCAAGGGAGTGTGCTGCACCAAGTGCAAATGGAAGGGGCACCATGCAAAGTGCTGTAGGTATCACACCATAAACATGATTGATGATTGATGAATGGTATGAAAACACAGAGGAAACAGTCTTCCCTGTTGATGATGAAGAAGATGAAGATTTAGAAGGGCTTGGATACCTTCTATCAATCAATGGTCATCCGGTTAAGGAAGGGGAGACCATGTCATTGTCTGTGCTTCACATTTGCTTACAGGAGCAGAACTCAACTATTCCACTATCGAAAAAGAGTTGTTGGCCATAAAATGGGCTGTTAGAAAGTTCAGAACATTATTGTGGTGTTTGTGTTTCACCATATGGATGGATTACAAACCACTAAAAGAAACTTTGCAGAAGAACGGGTTGGATGGAATGGCACTTCAGTAGTATTGCTTTGAAGTCAAATATGTTTCAGGGAAAAGGAACATTCCTGTGGATTCTTTGTCCTGTCTAACTATGAGTGGAGACAGTGAGGATGACAGTGAGTGTGATAGTGTGTTGCATCTAGAACAGAAGATAATCCCAAACGTGGAGTGGGATGAAGGCATGGCCCAGGATGTGGGGCTAAGAAATGTGAGGGATGAACACAAGGTGAAAGGGATGATCACAAAGAGGCGTGTGATGGGATCAGAGTTAGAAGGCTTGCGGATGGTAACCGAGGAATTGCATGAATATAGGGAATATGTCATGAGAGGTGACAGACTCATAGCTCCCAGAGGTGTGAGAAAGGGAATTGTTGAAATCACCCGTGAAGGGCATCAAGGAATTACGAAGACGTAACAGGTGGTTTGTGCAGCGTATTGGTGGCCAAGGTGTGACTTGGAAGTTCAGCGAGTTAGGAGAAATTGTGTATCCTGCATATTGAGCAAAAAAAGTTTGGTTTCTAGGGAGAGTCCTATGACCTTGTTCTCTGTACCTCAAATACCATGGGAGAAGGTTTGTATGGATATTGTCGGACCTATTTGGTGTAAGGGCGTGCAAAAATATAGTATTGTTCTTGTTGATGTATTGTCAAAGTGGGTGGAGGTAGAAATCACTATGTGCATCACCACCAAGGATGTCATAGAGTTTATGGAACAAGTATTGAAGTGTGAAGGATACCCGTGTTTTATGAGCACTGATTCTGGTATCCAGTTTAAATCTAAAGAGATGTTCCAGCATTTAGCTGAGAATGCGGTTGAACACAGGTTTACGGCCATATATCATCCCCAAGCTAAAGGAGTTGCCAAAAGGTTTAACAAGATGATAACAGATTGTATAAGATGGGCGTGAGAAGATTGGGAGGAAGTTGTGAGGAGTAGGATCGAAGAGCATCAGTTTTCTCCACATGGGGTGACTGGCGTGTCCAACTTTAAGTTGAGTAGGGGGAGAAAAGTGTTTGTCAGACCTCCAATGCACACAACTTGCTATGGAAAAAACACTAAGCACACCCTTTGCAAGGAGAACAAGGTTTAATTGCGTACAAGAAAAATGCATTCCAGCAGAGAACTCTCCTAACCAAGAGCGTACTGAGAAATTCAAGGCAGACATCAGGGTTTTAAAAGTCCATATTGTCACAGGTGACGTGCATTACATAAGTTACAATTTCCAGTTGCTGGCTGGTGTGCTGGTGTGCCCCTTTACCTATACTGCCTGCTCCTTAAGGGATGCCATTGGTCCCAGCTTCTCCTGTTCATCTTCTTCCATGTGGGGTTCTTCTCCATGCGTCATCAGGCACAAAGCTCCTAATTGGCAATTACTAACACAAATCATCACATCCCTCATCTGTGGCCTAATGTACACCTGGTACTGCAGACATGGGCGCAGAGTCTAATTTCGAGGTCAAGATAACTATCCAAACTATGTAAACCTGTGCTCGATCCCAGACATGTTGGTACCTTTCCAAATCTTCCCACCCCAGGTTTATGTTTGTTACTTTCCCCCTGGCACCTCGCAGCACAAATCACAGAGACCCCAGGTGTGGTGAACTCTCCTCACTGCTGTGATTCCCCTGATAAATTAGTACACTTACAGTTGTATGTTCGGTGGTCCTGATCTGACTGGTACACTGGAATGCTGGGGATTCGGGCAAGGGTATGAAGCCACTATAACTTAGGATTTGGACTGGTGAAGGTCGAATTCTCTCGCCCTCCTTCTCATGGGATAATGGTTCAGAGACCCCTTTATGGCCTTGCAGGGCATATTCCTTCTGGGATATTTGCATTCATTGTATGAGACAATGGTCCTCATTACGGGTCCGGTGTTAACCCTGCCGCTGCTACCGGCAGGTAGCTGCCAGACCTGTAAAAAATTACTGGCACCTGACTTTCGGGTGCCACTGGGCTATTACAAGTCTGGCGGCTGGGAAGTCAGGTGCCGGTAATTTTGTTCATCCCCATTCCCAAAGAGTATCATAGGACTCTATGGGAGTGGGGAAACTGAAGCACTGGCACCGTTTTTAACAGTGTTGGTGCTTCTGTGACGACTTTGCCTACCATGATGGCTGTGCCCTGCAGGGTCAGACCTGTCGTGCACAGCAGCCCCAGCAGGCAAACCGGCACTCTTATTTCCAGACCTGCAGACTCAGCATGAGGCCAATGAGAGGTTTATTAATCTCCAAGGATTTGGCCTTCTACACGGAGGCCTACGCTGCGATCCGAACCGGCATGCACACACTCATTTCTATGTATTGGGCCTGTGCCTAATGCCCTTGCTGCAGAGCGTCACTAGTCCTCGATTTGAAAATGGCTGCTGATTTCTAAAAATGGCGTTACACTACTAGCTCGATCTATGCCTGAACATATAATGATCTACTGCCAAGCTTCTATTAACAACCCCCCTTCTCACTACAAACAGCCCATGTGTCTATAATGCACTCTTATGTCTTCGCCTCATCCGAAAACTCTTGGGGGCCTGTGACAACTATCCCTGCTCCCCAACAAAAGCGAATTGCAAAATGTGTCCTCCATGGATGAAGAGAGCAAGGTGGGCTTGGGAGTGTGTGCAGAGAGCCAACTCGCGTCTCAGAGATAGACAAATGGTCAACAAAGCTAGCTATGACAAGAGGAAGGCGGTCAAAGGTTGTTGCGTGTGAACAGGTGATCTGGTAAGAGTGAGTTGCCCGCACCTCTATGACAAGGGCCATTGAAATGGTCATAGCCCTTTACGATCAAGAGTGTTTTTCTTAATGCTGTGATGACAGAAGACGGTAGAACTTGGAATGTGGGTAGAATTGTGAAGGTATGGGATCTGCTGGAGGAGAGCACTAGGAAATGGTTGAGGTGAATAGGAGACCAGGAGGCAAATAAGACGTGTTATAAAAAAACTATAAAATTGGAGTGGTGACAGTTTAAAAGAGATGATGGAGAACAGCCAGGCACCCAATGGAATAAAACATAAAGACAGAGAGGGAGAAACAGTGCTAATCCTGTAGATACAAAATGGAAGGATCCCAGCAAATTACGCCCTGCGGAAATGATGCATTCCATCACTGTTAAAACCCATTCATTGCTTAAGTGATTGCTGAGGCTGTGGACATCAGGGGACCTGCGAGGATGCCTTGAACCTATAGTGAATCCCGTACTTGTTCTTCCAGGCAGACATCAGAAGATTTGATATTCCGACAAGAGACCCGGAAAACATTTTGTAGAATGCCTTCCTTTTATTCTAACAGTAAATCTCATTTTGTAAATCTTGAGAAGCCGTGCTCTGGGTTCATCAGGGAAAGTCGATGGCAATTCACAAATAATCTACCTGAGAATACTGCAAAAATGACTGCGAATCCGAAAATGTCAAATTTTTTGCAACTACTTAATGAGAAAATAAATGTGGGGGAGACCCGCCACATTCCCCCATTTTAGTATATACCCCAATGCAACCAACCCCCATACATATATAGTTCCGTATAAGGTTTTTGCAAACTATTCAATATATTCGGATTCGCAGTAGAGCTGTTCGCAGTGATGGGATGTTCCCATTCACAACACGAGCTGGCTTCAAGTAACCTGCCCTGCTTGCTTGGCTCTCATATGCAGGCAAATTTGAGCTGTAGGTGTGCAGAGTGAGTTTGTGGGGGGACAGGTTCCTGAAAAATGTAGTCAGTGATAGGATTTATGACAATGCCTGCACTTGGGGGAGAGGGCTATGGGTTCACACCCGGGGATGGATTAAGCTAGACTCCTGACTAGACACTGCCATTTGCAAGACTGGAGACAGCTCCAACACCTGGGCCTTCTATGTTTTCTTCCGGTGTCAATGGCATTCTCTGTCATACTACAGGTTAGTGTGGGGAACTGAGAGACGCTAAGGGGCACTCGGAATGAAACCTTGGGTGCTAACAGAAGGAGTACATGCACTGGGCAGTTCCCTCCCAGGGGAAGAAGATGGTGGCTGGTGCGCAGAGGGGAGCAGAATCCTGTCTCTCACCTTGGAGATGTCGCGCTTGTGCCTTGAACAGTGCCTGAGTCAGAGTTGCGGCTAAGGGGACAGCATGAAGCAAAAGGAGAGATGTGGGTTATTGAGGCTGACAGCAGTACCTTGGCAGCAGAACAGTGCTCCAGGAGAAGAACAGAGGGAAGGAAACATAACTGAGCCCCACCAGATATGTGTTCGCCTCCTTGCTTACTGCCAAAATGCAGAATGGAAGGACCCCTGATGCACCTGCAAGTGGAATATGAGAGAGGATTGCGAAGGGGAGCAACCGTCCCGGAGCAGTGGAAATCCTGCCCAAGAGGTGCCTGCAAAGAGAATATGTGGAAAGGGCGTTTGGAGGAGCAGATGCGTGCATCCTTAGAGCCCATGGGTGGGTACGGAATCCTTCAAGTGATGTTGACCACAAACTGCCTCAAAGTCGACCAGATGGGAACACTAAGAGAAATGATGGAGGACACCTTTTAAAAGAGGATATTTAGCAAAACTGCTGAAGATGAAAATGGACTGGAACCCACAGGACAAATTCCTGACATACATAAAGAGGACATTGAGTACACAGGAGTGTCCCATACAGTACTTCAGGAGACTGCACAGGGAGTAACATCTCCACAAGTCATGTTGGAGAACACGGCTGAAGAGGAATTAAACGATAGAGGTGGAGTGGTTGTTGAGAGAAGATCCTGGCTGGTTGAGACACTGTCGTCACATTAAACAAGCAGGGGTGAGGTAGGACTTACATAAGGCGGTTTTCATGCACTTGGTCCGGGCAAAGTAGCTGGCAAATGTGTAGAGACTGACCATGTGGAATGTGTCACGTGCAGTAGCTCACCTGGGTTCTAGGACAAGCGACTCTGTTGACCTCTGTGATGTGCACTGAGATTCTGTTGGGAGAGGAAGGAACACGCAGAAGCTATAAATGCAGAGTCCTGATATTTAGGCGTTAAGTCGTGAGTCGCGAGACTCTTCAATCATGTCTTCTTCCCTAACATTGTTCCCCCACCCCTTCCTCTGGGATGACGCGCAAAAGAGATTTCACGTTAAGGCATTGCTTGTAGGAAAACACTCATTGGAAATGTTATCAGGGGACGATTGATTACTATTGGCAGTGATCTAGCTTTGTAGTATTTAAAAGAAGGAATGATTGCAACGCCCATTTTCAGTGTGTTTTCCTTAATGCAATGATTGACTCAATAAAGATTTCAGCAGCAGCCTTCACTGAGAAGAGCGAGCAGAACCAAGAAGTAATATTGGTGCCTTTCCTCTCTAACTCCAGGCCCCTCTCAGCCTGGTAATGTTGACTATCTAGATGGCTTATGACCAATGACATGTGTGCCCTTGCTGTTTGGGATAGGTCTCTAACAACACATGCCCACTGCTAATCCTCAGACTGTTGAGTTGCGGAAGCCACCGGCCAATCTCAAGACTTTAACTCAGAGACATCTACTTGTACAAAGAGCAAGTAGGTGTATAGGAAGGATAGCTCAGGGGCAACTTATTTGTCTTGGAAGCAAGACAACGTAGTGCAACACAGGTTCGAATTCCGATCCTACGCTTAGAAACCACTTGTGCTTTACAAAAGAACAATTATAATTTGATCAACTTTAAATTAGCAGAATTACACCCATGCTATGTTCTCTCGTTAAGTGGGAACAGCGCTGTTTACAGCTACTCCACAACCACACCAACATTCAAGCACACAAGCATACGCGATGTGATGCAGGTTAGGACCATAATGGAAATAAAGAAAGCCCCTACCTGCACTTGAGCGGGACAGAGTAGCAAACAATACCAAGCTATGCAAGTGTAGAGGAAAGGTCAGCTTTCTCCTCCTCACACTTTTCTTCATGGGATTGCTCAAGGCTCTTTCCTTGGTCCCCTCTGATTTTCATTATACACTACCCCACTGTCCAGGGACGTCATTTCACCAAAATGCCAGGGGTAGCAGAAGTGACATCACAATGCCACGCCCCCAAGAGTGTTACCACAGGAAGTGATGTCATTTTATCGCACCCCCACGTGACATCACAGAGTGATGTTATTTGACCACGCCCCAATTGACATCACAGGAAGTGGCATCACATAGCATTCTTTCTAAGTGCACTATGAACAATATGGTCATGATAACCCTGTAAATTGATGTACATTTCATACAATAATGGATCACCATATGTATCGTTAATATCAGTGCGTATTGGCCCATACTACCAAATCACTGTGAATGCAAGCAGGCGTCCAAGGCCAAACTATAATTATGTTTTAATATATAGCACTTAAGCTTAAGCACTTCATTTAGAACAACTACACATACAAAATCACACAACCTGTGTTGGTACTCATTTATCAACTGAAGCAGGATGAAAGGCTTAGCTGACCTTGCTGGGAGTCGAACCTGCAACCTGTAGATCACACACACACATTGCAGCGCTCACACCACACAATAAGAGCTGTACAAGAAAATGAAACATATTGGTCTTCTGGAAGAGTCTAGAGTCCGTAGTTCGAGAGAGGCGCTATACAAAGTCCCCCAGGCACGCAATACAACAGGCAACCTGCAGACTCTAGATAGAACGCTTGCCTGCTATACATAATTGCGCAATGATCAAGAACACGTGGCCAGGTGCATGCCTGTTGCATTCTTAGCAGTGCGGGTAGCAAGTAGGACAGCTTTAAGAGAGGGTTATAAAACAGCCCACCTGGCGCGTGACTGATAGTAAGGAAGATTGCTCTAATCCAGAATTCCCCAATATTCAAACCCGTACTAACGCAGTGCCCTCCTGCTCCCTCTTCAGGTGAAAACGGTCAATTTTAGAAGCTGCCTTTCAACTGTACATTGTGCAGGTACAACATGTAGCTGACCCAGATTGCAGCCGGTGTACCAGTGTTAATGTTTCCAAGCAAATAAGGTCCTCATTTCATCCACCTGACACTGCTGAAAGAGTGAAGTGTCATTGCTAGGGCATCTCTTCCGTCTGCTCTCAAACACCTCTCAGATCTTCCAACCGAAGCATCACTACAGTGACGTACTAATATATCCAGGCAAGCACCATGGACTCTCCGTTGACACAGTCAACACACCACATCCCAACCACACACATTTCAACCTCAGCATGAACATGATGACTGGTATTGCTAATGGGACAGTCTGGTATATTCAGCATGCAATGTTATCTTAATGCCATTCAGACCCGTTTTCCTCAATGCCATTAAATAAGTAATATCTACAGTCCACTGGAATCCCAGAACAGTGGAAGCTGGCCCACCTAGCCTGGCCACAGCACTATGAGGCCACACAAATGGCGGAGGAGCTCTCCACACATGCACCCTTTGCAGACTACCCGGGCCTTCCACCGCCTGTGCTCAGCTGACACCACCATGGATGGCTGTCCCTGGGCATGTCTTTCCCTTGACACTGTCCTGGTGTCATTCCACTAACCCTTCATCGCCCAGACTGGCAGTTTGCTTATGGGAAAAGCTCCCATCCAGGGGCTTCCTTTATCATCTGTAAACGTGCCACTAGGCCAGTCATTTCTCTTCAAAATGTCATCCTTATTGTTCGATAACTACAAATACAAAATAGAAATACCAATACAGTCATTACAGTGTTAGGATGATAAGAAACCAAAGAGCGGAGGCGAGCTGAAATCTACAAGAAGTACTTTCACGATTAAGCTCTCTATCCTGTCTGTGCTGTGTAGGAAGAAGCAAAAGCAAAACCTGCTACACCATCTGACGGTGAGAATCTCGGCGCACATTGCAACAAAATGCATGATGCGGGATTCTGATGAATGCCAACCATGGCACTTACCTTGGCCTGCCACTTCCCGCTTCCTCGCTGGCTGTGTGTTTGGCCGTTCACTTGCCCATTGCCTGATCTTTTAATTTTTGGAAAGTGTGCACGGCCCTAAACACGACACGAGACCAGCCGCTCCCTCTTCACTTCCCCATCTCGGGCCCGGACGAGGTTTGGTAGACCTGAAGGCACTGGCGTGCTGCGCTGGTGCCTTCAGGTCTACTGCTCGAGCTATGAGCTTGTCCCCGGGCCCGCCGCGCGGCTCTCTGCTTCCTCTGGCCAGGCCTGGGGCGGTGGCCAGGTGCTTACTTGTTTTTGTAATAAATAGTTTCAGCAAACTATTTATAAAAAAATGCAAGCTCCAGGCCAGGCCAGAGGTCGCAGAATTATGGCAGAGGTCGCTGGGGAAACGGCAGAGGTCGCTCTTGCAACCTCTGACGACACCCAATTGACGTCCCTGCCACTGTCCCCGCTCATCTCTTCGTTCAATCTCTCCTGTCATTTCTATACTGATGACTCGCAAATTTTCTTTTCTGTTTCTGAGTTTTATGAGTATATTCACTCTAAAGTTTCTGCTTGTCTCTCCACCCTCCAATAATGGATGTCTTCTCATTTTCCTCATCTCAAGCCCTCAAAAACAGAAGTTCTTTTTGTCCCGACCTTCATCCCCTTCTCCTCTTCTTCCTCCTTCCTCTCTTCTTTTCCCCCCTTCACAGCTCCCCTTTTCCCCTGTTGCTTGGAATTTAGGGATTCCTTTTGATTCTTCTCTTTCGTACTCTCTTCATATCTCTCTTACCGCTCGTAACTGTGGCTTTCTTTTCTTTAATCTTTGTCATGCTCGTCCTTTTCTTTCCTTTCATGCTACTACACTTCTAATATTTGCTCTAATCAATTTGCGTATTGGTTACTGTTCTTCTCTCTTGATCGGTGTCCCTGCTACTCGTCTTGCCCCCCCGCCGCTCTATCTATCATTCTACCATCTGTTAACTTTTTGGACTTTCTCCCTGATCCTCTATTTCATCTGCTCTTTGTACAGATGCTATCCTTTCCTTCGAGTCCTGTCTTATGTTTAACTTTCTTTCTATTGTTTTCATATGTCTCCATGGTCTCGCTCCCCATTACCTGGCTTCCAGCCGTACCCTCTGTTCCCAGTCCATTTATCGCCTAGTGGTCCCCAAACCTCCTTGTGCATCTTCTCGTTGTCGTTCTCTTTCTTTTCTTGCCCGTTCCATTGGAATTCTCTCCCTTTTTCAGTTCGTTCTTCTCCTACCTACTGTCTTTTTTGCACACTCGCTTAAAATCTCATCTTTTATCCCTGTCCTCTCCCTCATGAACCGTTGTTATTTGCCCTCATAACCTCATTTATTGATTGTACCGTTTCTTGTTCTTTTTAAATTGTAATGGTGCTTTGGGGAAAGCGCGATATAAATAAAGATAAATGAAAAGTGATAAATGAAATTAAATTAGATTAAATGAAACTACTAGTGTGCCAAGCCTGAGGCCTAAAGCCCTCTTTCATATTTGGCTAAAGTCTTACCTTCCGGAGGAAGTACTCTGACTACAGGGCCCCCAAACCCCCAAAGCAAATAGCAACTAAGAGGCGCCGTGATGCTGCTTTCACCTCGTTGACTCTATTTGGCCATCTGATTACCCAGCTTTGGCACAGGTGTGAGAGTTACTGGTGCACTGTGGGATATCTGCCCTCGGGCGCAACTGGGCACTGAGGATTGTGTGGCTAGAGATGGACTTTTTAGCATTAAGGTGACATAGAGCCGGGCAGAAACTGAGTGCTATAGTATTAGTCTGTGGAAACATGCCACACTATATCGAATGTGCTCAAAGTCGGTGACCCTAGCTAGAGTGCCGCAGCAGCGACCCTATGTTGACACTCCAGCCCCCTGGAGAATGTTCACTTGAGAAATGCTATGCAATGCTCAGAAGAGTGCACTGGTACATTTCATGTGTGTATGTCCCACCTGGCAAGCCTCTGCACTGCAATGGATGCGGTGAGAGCGCAGCTGACCCACATCAATTACTATTCTCGCCTCAGCCACTGAATCCAGTGTAAACGGGGTGTAGAGCCCCAGCGAATTCAGAAATGGTATAGAAACACATGAGTTGGCACATCCATGCACTGCCAAGAAGAAGGCCACACCGCGCCGGCAGTTCAGCATGGTTGACCACAAGTTAACAGATTGAAACGCCTGGCAAAAGGCAAGTTCCGGGCCAGGCTCTGACAGACACTGGAAACCATGAAAGGGGCAAGAACTATTTTTGTGGGTGCTAACTTTGCACACTGCCTCATAAGGTGAGGATAACTTTGTGAGGTAGCACCATCCCATTAAGGGCTGGTGATAGGAGTCTTTGAAGTCAAAGTGGTGCACAAAGCAAAGCTTGCTGTCGGCAAGGCATATGGTGAAGAGCCTGCGCACCAAAGTCCCTAGCCTGTTGCACTGCACCAATGGGGCCTATGAGAACAAGCAGCAGAGCATTCTGGGAGTGTGGACAGGCCCACTCGCTGGATCGGGGCGCCTAATTAGAATAGAGGCGCATTGTACATGGAGGATAGTGAACGGCTATTGCGTCCCCATGGTGGGTAAAATCGGCTGTTTTGGGCATGTGAGAGCCCATTGAAGCCTGTGGTTGGTTATGGGGTGTGCCATGGGTGCGAATGGAGTGTAGGGCAGGGGACACCACTAAAGTGAGTTGTGAGGTAACAGTGAGATAATGTCACCTGCTTATAGTCAGTGTTTTGATACAGGCATGCTTATTGCTATTATGCATGATGTCAAAAAATGTGAAGTTTCACACCAAAAAAATGTGTGTGTGTGTCAAACTTACAGGGACCAATGAAATGAAGTGGATAGTTTAAAAATTGCTATTTGTTTAGGTGGCAGGTTGGTCTTAAGAGAGTCCACACATTTGTGTGGCTACCTGGAGATGTAGGAGGCTTTCCCAAACGAATTCCCGCATCATGTTCACTTTGTGTCACTTTTATCACTAAGAATGCATCTTAATTAGTCTTCAATGAGGGCTTTTGTCCTGGAGAGGGGTCACTCAAGTGATCCATTGCCGGTGATTGGTATCAGGTGATCCATTGCGGGTGATTGGTATTGGGCGCATAATATGGACGGCACCTTTGTATGTATCTATCCATGGGATTTATGAAACAAAGCTATAGCTGGCAAGCAGCAGAGAACTCCACATAAGGGGCGTGGCCAGGACCTTTCAGGAAGGTATCAGGGGTTGCAGTGGTAGCCGCAATGTGAAGGGAAATAAGGAGAAGGGGATATTCTGGTGGGGGAGAAGTTCCAGGGGGAAACGTTCAGAGGGGGAAAGGTTTAGAAAGGGAAAAGCTTCCAGAGGGCGTAAAGTAGGGTTGAGTGGAACACTCAGCTCTTTGCGCTAAGTCTCTGGTGGAGGCACGCGAGGCAAGCACACGGTTTGCATGGGAAGTGGCAGGACAGTGTGGCAGAATGAGGAAGACGGACACACATTGTAGGGGTACAAGAAAGATAGGCTAGCAGCAATACCCATATGTTTCATTTTTTTGAGGGACAGATGGTGACGGAGGAGCCTGCCTTTGTTTTGTTTTAAAAAGTGTGCGTTTGCTAGGGATCGCATTGGCACCGTTCGGACGGGTTGGGGGGGGGGCATTGCACCAGTGGTCATGATGTGGTGGGGTGACAGAGCTGGCCCGTGACAAGGTTTCTTTTAAAAATGACTACTTTTTTCCAAGCTGGCAGGGCCCGGCTCGCGTTTCGGCTGGGCAATGGCATCAAACTTGAGATTAGCTCAAACCTTATAGGGGTAAATGCTGGCATGGTGGGGCAAAGCCATCATAAGTGTGTTATAGGGGCAAACTCTAGCATGCTATGAAAAAACAATCACAATTGTGTCTTCCAGGGGCAAATACCAGCATTTTGGGGCACAGCAATCACAAGTGTGTTATTAGAAAGGCAATTACTGGTATTCTGGGGCAAAGTCATTGCACGTGCTATGCCATCATGGGATATTCTTGTAGCTGCAGTACTGGCATTATTGGGCAAAGCCAACACAAATGTGTTCTTACAGTGGCAGTACTGGCTTTTAGAGAAAAGGCTGGCAAACTGGCATATATTGTGGGCATACTGAAAATGTTGCAAAAATCTCCTTCATACTGTTCATCACCGGGCATATATTGCATTTTTTCATATGTTACCATGCACAACCAATTGTCAATTGTGCGGCGTTTAACACAACTTTTCACAGAAAGGGTGCTGAAAATGCACCTTTTTAACCCATTATTCTTAACGGTTAGTCTGGGGTAGAACCCTTCCAAAACGCCAATGTTTTTTTTGGGATATGCATGATTACTGTGACCAAAAAATACTCACTGCAAAAAATGCTGTTTTATTTTCTACTGATTTTCACAGTTATGCCCCCCCCCCATGCTCCTACACATAATAAATTACCCTCACCCACCCCCTGCATATATTTGCTGCGAAAAACCGGAAAAAACGAGGCTTTTTTGCATTCAGTATTTTGGTCAGCAGAGTAAAGCACTGATACCGTGCGCGCTCCCTCGCTATGCTCCGTCACACATGCTCATTACCTGGAAATATTAAGGTGACACCTCGCATTGCAAAAAATCTCCAGCTGCCACTGCCCTATCTTGAAATATGGCAGGACCTTTTTTAGTTTGGGCTATTAGGTGGCGCTTTAGCATCCCCTATAAGCCGAAATGACTGCATTGGAGTACAGATAGGGAGAAATAGCACATGAGGAGGGACACACAGTTTTTAGGTGTTGTTTGGTTATTTCCCCACCCATGGCCATGCTAATTGCTATGGCCATTCCCACACAGTTCCTGGCCCTCTGCACCCAACAAACACCTCATCATGGGAACTCTTTGAGCTCTCAAACCATACCATCAAAGTTTACACTCAATGTGCAGCCAGTGCTTGCTCAAAGCAGTCACACTACTTGTGTAATAAAAATGTCTTAACCAGATCTGCCTTTGCCACTCGATTTATAAGCACTATGCGTGCACTTCACCCAAGTCCTGTTAAAAACAAGCATTGGCCAATCCAACAGTTTGGGTTGTGTATAAATATTGTGCATTTGCCAGGTACTGCTGTTAGATGCCCAGGTACTCGCACCATTTTGCACCTCCTGCTACCACCGAATGCCATTTAATAGCACTGATGCAGTGCCGGGCAAGTGTCTTTCCCATGCCTGCGCAAAAGCCCAAACTGTTGGTATTGGCACTGCTTGTTGCTACCTCCACCCTTAAGGAGTTAAGTTAGTGAGGTGGGTTCTTTTCATTATGCTGCAGGAGCCATGGTTGTGCATCCCATGGGAGAGAGGGGGCCCGACGTTCATTGGTCGACAGCAATGAAGAAGAATGATGAGACAGGTAGGACAAGCATAGAGATGTATACCAGACCCCCAGCTATGGCGAGGAGAAGCAGATTTCCTTATACCACTGGAAATCCAACTTTTGTACACCACACTCCCCCATTACCACCACCGCAACCACTGCCACCGCCACCAGCACTAGCTATTACTGCTTATATTTTCTATGAAATGCGTATATTTCCTATTATAAACAGCCCCATAAATCCTTTTAAAAGATGCCCAGACCCCCCTGGATATCCTTCGAGCCCCCCTAGGGGGGAACCCCCACAGTTTGAAGACCCCTGCCTTATTCTAGTGAGTTCCGCTCTGCCCATGAATTAGGTGAGTCAGTGTTGCTGATAAATGCTTGTATGTACGTTCAGGATGAAAGGTTGTTTGAAATCGACCAGGGAGTGAATGGTCCCCTGAAGACACACAGAGGCGTTGCTAGGGAGGGGGGGGGGGGGGGTCATGGGCGTAATTTTAGGGGGGACAGGGGTGTTTGTCCCCCCAACTTTCATGGCACACCATTTTGTCCCCATTCATTTGGCTGGGGACACCTTTTCTTCAGATGTCATGTCCCCCTAACATTTTCAGCAAAGTTACTCCACTGGGTGGGGGGGACTCGGGCCGAATCCTGCCCGTCCCGACATTAGCTTAGCCCCTGATCTTTTCCAGACCTAGCAACCCCCCTGAAGACACAGTTATGTTTTCCTGCGATTTGAATAGGGGGGCATTAATGGCTGAGAGGAGACCTCCACACTGCCACTGAGAGGCGGATTTTGGTGCAACTTAACTGCATTCTCCCCCATGCCTCGGGCTTCAGGGAAAGGCTCCGGCCTGAAGATGCCCTTTGATGAGGCCGCGCGTCTCGCGCTATTCCCCTGGAAATTGCAGTAGCTTTGGACTGTTGCTCTTCCCTGTTACATGTGCACCAGGAGATCACATTAGACACATCTCTTCCATTTCCAGCCATAAAATCAAAATCCAACTTTCATGGTGGTGAATTATTTATGGCTGCGTTGTTGTAGTGGAAGATGGCGAGCGAGGCGCCCCCATGGGCACCTCTTATAAAAAGCTTCATGCACTCTCCCCCACCCGCCTCCTTGGTTGGATAGTTAACCACTTCCATCACTTTTTATTTTTCACACATGGATGGCAGGAGCTGCAGCAAGGCGCAGTGTATCTGTAATTTGATGCCGGGGCGCCCCATCCATCATCCACTTGTTTTTCGACAAGCCACTTTGGGTTATCCCGCTCTCCACCTTCAAAGAAACTCTCCTCTGCAGCAGCTCAACAGACAAGCTCGCCCAATCTCTGAGTTTGCGGGAGCTTATCCAATCCAACTGCGCTCTAGAAAGAATTCCAGAAAACAAGCCTTCTCTGCCTATGACCCAACACTATGGAGCCTCCTCCCTGTCAGTAGCAGGCTCGCCTCCACGCTCCTACACTTCAAAAAACAACTCAAGACCCAACTCTTCAAGGAGTCCCTCCTCCTCAACACCTAGGCCATCCCGTCTCCCCGTGCCCCCTGACTCGCTAGACGCTGTCTTCCCCTCGCCTTCCCGCCAACTTATAAAGCTGTACCCCTCGTCTTTGCCCCTCTGTATCCTACCCCCGCTGTATATCTGTTCTGTTGTTACCTCTGAAAAGCGCTCCATTATGCATCTTTACTGTTGTATACCTCTGTAAAGCGCTTCGTTGCTCCTCGAAGCTAGGTCCCTGCTCAATCAATACCATAATAATAATAATAATAATAATAATAATAATAATATGGAGAAGAGAGTTTAGTGAAACATGGATTAGTTGACGTGTGCTGCTGCGTGAACCATGCACCATTGCACGATTGGGAGATGAAATGTTAAAATGTAGATTGACCCTGCCAATACAAATGCCCCAGAGCAGAGAACTAACCCACCAGCAGCATTCTACCCCCTTAAGATCTTAAAGTTGATGTGGATGATGCTGGACCTCGGTTGTTTATCTAGGAAACCAGCCCTTAACACCAAACCCCTTGCAACTTTAATGATGTCAGATAGTCCAGCGAGTTAATGCCTTGCTGCGGATATCTGTGTTCATCCTCCAACACTCAGGTTCTAACCCTGCTGCAGCTGACTCTGCAGCCAATATACATCGACCATCTTAAAATGGCGGACATTAACAACTTTGATGGCATCTGTAACCTGCTGTGCACTAACCCTGTACAGTGGTTCACTTGCGTTATTGTGCTTGTTCTGTGTGATCAAGGTAGCTGAATGGCTAAGCTCAAAATTGGTCTCATAGTGCCTCATTACGACCCAGGCGCTAAGTGGTTAACGGCGCTGTAAAAGGCTGAGGCGCCGTCAACCACTTAGCGCCTCATCAGGCGACCTGACCTGAACGGCTGGTCTGGACCAGCCGTTAAAGTAGGGACCCGCAAAGGGACCTCGCAGGCAATTACGGTACCGCAATTTGCGGTACCGTAATTGCCGCCTTCCCCATTCCCATTGAGCCCTATGGGGCAAAAATGGGAATGGGGAAGGGCCATGGTAAAATGGGGAAATACCGCCCCGCCAACCTTGCAATGGGACGGTATTTCCCCATTTCACCATGGCGGACTCATTACAACACCGGCACCAACCATGGTGCTAATAGCGCCATGGTTTAGCGCGGGTGTTGTAATGAGGGCTATAGTGTCCTGAGGTGACCCAATGCCCTATGAATCCCCCAAAATAAAAGACAATATACATTCAATAATTCAGTTGATAAACAGTGACAGATTAATTCACACCACATACCCTGAAGGATATATGATATGATAGGTTATTTCTAACACGCTTAATACCCAGGGGTTTCTAAGTGCAGGCCTGGGGATGAAACCTGTGTTGCTCTGTGTCGTCTTGCTTCAAAGGCGAGCACGTTGCCGCTGAGCTATCCTCCCTTGATATATGAGTGATATATGAAATGGATTTACTATATTGTCTTTTGATTGAGGCAGCAGTGTAGCTGTACACGCTTTCCACATCAACTCAAGATATCATAATGGTACCTTAAACAGCATCTAAATGTTACAAAATTCATCAAATGCAACTTTGCCCAAGTCATGCAGCAGTGATGTTCATTCTGCCTCTGGTAACATGTATGTAGTGTGTTTTAGGACATATAATGACTAGCTGTGAAGTATAGCCACGCATTGTAGTTCCTCACCATCGTTCCTGGATGAAGGTTCGGCACGCCGTCCCTCGCTAGCCCCTTTCACGCCATATCAGCAACATTTGACACGTGTGCTACGTAATTGTTACTATTAGTGGCCTTCATTTGTTTATTCTTGATTGTATTTGATAGTTCAAATAGGCAATCACAAGGCATATACCAATTAAGATTTTACGTTAATCATTTGTAGACAAACCAAAGGCCTTTTTTTACCCTTTTCGAGGGTCCAACATCGTAAGTCCAATGAATTGAACAATCCATTATTCATTGTTGCTTTCATGAAAATACGCAACCCCTATCTAGTACTCAGGTCACCATTCAAATGCAATTGTTCATATTACAAAAGTAAAATTTTATTACATGTGCCAAGATATATAAGGTCATACATGTTCGCTCTTTCTCTATCTTCATCAATCATGGATGCTTATGTTACTAGTCGCATATAAGAAGCAACTGACAAATACAAGCATTACACAATTATCTGGGATCGATATTCTGCGTATAGATGGAAAATTGGTGGAATGTTTCAGCTTCTCAAGTTGATTGGTCCATCTTCAGGACTCGTGCTTTTAGAGACTGCATGCATGCTTGGGAGTTTTATAAGAGTTACAAAGCATGTGCAAGAGTGCAGGAAAGGTCTTCCCACACCTGTTGGGCGAGGGTACACAATCCCCCTCAGCCTACCCCCCGCCACCGGGGCTCTCTTGCTCTCTATCAAGGCGTATTATCGTTCCCATTCCCTCCTGAATTGTATCTCTATGGCAGGCACCAGATTCTCTTTCTGTTGCCCCCCCCCATTCGACCCCAGGGCCCCCCTGATCCCTCTTTCCATCTTTCCCGCTGCTCCGATGGTTTTCGTCTCAAGGTCACACCCAGAGATTATTCACGTCATTCTGTGTGCAATACAGCATAGCATAACATTAGTAGCCTTCAATTGCCTGCCCTCTTCTTTCATTTCCGTTTGCCTTGTCAGCACCCCTCTCTCTTTGTTCCCTCTCTACTGTTCACTGCTGTCATCATGTGATCTTTGATAGCCAATCAAGATCACATGCTCCATTCGGTCACAGGACATGATAGAAGCCTGGGAGAAGTTATAGGGCTTCCCCTGGTACGATTAGCATGGAAATGTTGCCCTATAAGTAGGAATGATGTGAGCAGTGCACTGTAGCTAGAACTGGGCGAGCCTGGTGAGGCTCGGGCCGGCCCGAGCCCCCCTGGGGTTCTGGCCTAACCCTCTTCTCAGCCCCTGCTCAAAGCAGGGGCCGGCCACTAGCACCATCGAATGCACACCACTCTTCTGCATCAGGAAAAAAAGACATGCTCCTGGAGTGCCGGCAGCACTTACAGGAGCGTGTCTGCCGGACTTCCGGCCCCGCACCAGCGGTTCTATGTTCTTAGATCGCAGGCTTTTTTACATGGGTTTTTTGTCGAAGATTTTTGGACGAAAAAACTCATCCAACTTTTTTAAAAATATATTTGGGCCCCCCCCCCTCCAGCCCCCTTCCCTATTTTGTAGTTCCTATATCCCACACACCCCTACTCCTTATATGCCCTTACCCACCCACCCCCTATATTTTTTGATGAGTTTTTTGGCCGAAAATGTTCAGCAAAATACGCCGCAAAAAAAACTTGGTGTTGTAATAACGACTTAGAAGTGTGCCCAATAGCCTTTGTGAAAAGTTGAATTTAGAAGTGTGCCCAATAGCGTCTGTGAAAAGTAGAATTTAGAAGTGCGCCCAATAGCCTCTCTGAGAAAGTTGAATTTAGAAGTGTGCCCAATACCCCCTGTGAAAGTAGAATTTAGAAGTGTGCCCAATAGCCTCTGTGAAAGTTGAATTTGGAAGTGTGCCCAATACCCCCTGTGAAAGTTGAACCTAGAAGTGTCCCCAATAGCCTTTTGTGAAAACTGACTATAGAAGTGTGCCCAATAGCCTCATAGTGAAAGTTGAATTTAGAAGTGTTCCCAATAGCCTCCTTAGAACATTTTAGAAAACACTTGAATGACCATATAACCCACCATATGCTTACTCTCTCCTTTACACCACCACTCAACTAGAACACAGAGATACTATGACACCATTCGGTATAACTGTTCTCATACCAACATTCCGTCTCATACTCCACATCACTCTATGTAAACACTGCTGGTTACACACCCCCAGCCAGGCGTTCTCCTCAGGCCTAACGCAGCCACATCCGGTCTGGATTAATCCTGCCAGAACGAACACATACCCCTGACCCCTCAACCACCACACCTACCGCTAAGAAGCAGCTATTACACGAATACCGCACAAGCTGCACACATACATGGTGCCCACACGCACCTTTGACTCTCTACTCCCTCTACTGATCTGAACTTCGGTTCCCCAAGGGCGTTCAACCTACCAGCGCCTTCAGACCATACCAATGGTATATAAGGCGCTATATAAATGCAAAATAACAATAACAATAACAATAACTTACCGGACCAGTCACTCATTGTTTGGATGGGACAGGACATGAAGCCAGGTGGCCGAAACTGTAAGTCAGTCAGTTGCTTCTGTAAGTGAATGGCCGGACAGGAGTAAATCTTCCTGGATGTGATGCAGTAAAGCAGCAGCAGCGAATGTTACAAGGTAGGTGAGCTCCTTTGTTACCCACTAGCTCCTTTTCCTGCCCACGCCCCCTTTACCCCCAAACCCTTTAGCTGCCCCTAGTGCCGTTTAGCCTCTTTTTTGACCACGCAAGTTCCATTTAGCCCCTTTTGTTGCCCCTCCACCCCCTTTAGCCCCCTTTCTTGACTCTTTACCCTTTTTTTATTGCTCCCAGGCCCCTTCTGTCACTTTCCTTGCCCCCAGTCTTGTTTAGCCCTTTGTGTTGCCCCTCAACCCCTTTTGCCCCCTTTCTTTCCCAGAGGCCCAAACAGTGGCCCCTCCAACGTTTTGCACAGCCATGGCCCTGGCTTGGCTCCTATTGGGCCCTAGCAGCCAGGCCAGACCACAGACTCAGCTCTGGCTCAGCCCTTCCCGTGATTTCCCTGGCTCTCCCAGGTCTAAGTGCAGCTTCAGTCCATTTCCATATAAATCACACTGGACATGGCCTCCTGTTTGCCAGTGATCACATCACCGATTATTCTAATGACATTATTTTAAACTTCGTATCACGAATGGCCAGGGCGGGTCTTTGCATAAGGCAACTCAAGCAGCTGCCTGGGGTGCCAACCATGGGCGTAGGATATGGGGGGGGGCAGAGGGGACAAATCCCCCCACAATTTTAAGTGGGGGGATATGATGGCATTTATCCCCCCCAGAATATGTCTGTGTTGGACTGGGCATTGATGTATGACTGAGTGAAGGCGAACGCCTAGTGTATGAGGGCTGTACCGATACAAAAGGAACCTGAGAAACTATCGAGGCTCTCAGTCTGAGTGTGTTAGAAGTGCTTTTATCCCAAGCATTAAACACTTAAGAGTTGGGATACTGCAAGGAAATCCCTGGTATTACGGCATTTTAAAAGTGGGGGTACACTTATTTTTTGCCACAAACTAGAGCTGTCCTGCCAAAAATCCTTTTCTTCGGCAAGTGAAGTGGCTAGCACATTCCTTTCATGAAAACCTGTTGCACCTTTGTGTGCAAATGCAGAAATCCAGGCAAGTAAGGGGTTTCTCAAGGCAGTGTACTAATATGCACACAATATTCACAAATGGGAGGCACATTGTATCACCTGTGCCTTTTTGCACAAGCAAAGATGCAACGACTTGTCTGTCGATTTCTTTTCATGAGACAAAAGCTGATGTAGAAATGAATTTTCATCCCCTTTAGATGGAGGAAAGCCATTTTTACACGTTCTGGAAAAAAAGACAATGGCTGAAAAGAAACACTGCATGCAGCATTATTTTCACTGAATACTGTCTTTAAAAATACTGCATGGATGGGTGGAAGGTGCTTTCAACTCCCTAGTGCCGAAGGGCTGCTAAAAAAAATGCAAACTCCCCAAGGAGTCCCCTGCCCACCGCCCACAGACTTTATGTGTATCCTACACCCCTGGTACCAACATGTGAGGGGTGCCAACATGTGAGGGGTGCCAAAAATAGGTTTCAAATCTAACTCACTTAATAACCGTCTGTGTGTGTCATGGGTGGGCTAGAAAATATTAGAGCCCCAGCACTTATTATCTTTGCACAACTTAAGCACTGCTGGCAATTCTCAATGGGCCTCATTCCGAGTTGGGCGCAAAAGGATTACCGGCACCGGTAAGGAGGACCGGTGCCGGTAAACCCTTTGCGCCCTATTCCGAGGTCCCTTAGCGGGTATCTCCTTTAACGCCTGGTCTGACCAGGCATTTGGATGGGACCCGTTAAGGGACTCCAGAGCTAATAACGGTACCACAAATTGCGGTACCGCTGTTAGCTACTTCCCCATTCCCATTGAGCCCTATGGGGGCTCAAATGGGAATAGGGAATGGATTTTTCAATGGGGGCTTACCGGTCCCGCAAAGGTAAGACTACACCGGTAAGTCCCGATTGAACCAAGTCGCAGTCGGTACTGGTATGGGAGGTAGTCATGGCGGGAATAGCGCCATGACTACCTCCATACTCGGAATGAGGCCCAATATCTTTTCTCATTTATCTATGTAATTTGCTAGGAAGCAGACAGAGATTTGTGTTCCTTGCACTGAATAGTTTTGTTGCTTTGGCTCTCATCGAGTGAACTTATTTCTGCCTGTAACTTCCCATATTCTGGATGTCTTCCTCAGTTGTAACCGTTGCCATTTTCAGGAACATTTTATTAATATGTCTGGTGGTATCTGAATATCATTAACTCATGCACTGCCCGAAAGACACTATGGCCTCATTACGAGAATGGAGGTAGCCGTGCAGCTATTAGCTCCATGGCTCCCTCCGTTCCGGACTCCATTACCGGGTTCCTGCAATGGGATCTTACCGGGTTATTCCGAGATAGGAGGACCCGGTAAGTCCTCCATGCAGGAACCCATCCACATTCCCATTTGAACCCCCATCGGGCTCAATGGGAATGGGCAGGGAGGTAATAACAGGCAGAGTACAAGTTGCCCGTTATTGCCTCCCTCTTCCCCTCACGGGACCCGGAAAGCACGCCTGGTTTTACCAGGCATGCGATCCGGGTCCCGCAATGGGAAGCTTGTAATTGGCGCTCACGGATTGAAGGAGGCCGAATCCGGGAGCGCCAGGGTTATAATGAGGCCCTATGGGCCTGATTCACAAAAGTGTTTTAGAATGGTAAATCCCCATTGGAAAACACTCTGTGAATAAATATGAGTCTGGGACTCTAGGTCCTTGTGGGGAGAGGGACTAAAAGGTTAGGTAGCCAGTGTGAATATCTTCGATGTGGTGATGTGGAGGGTATTGGCTATATTTACTGTCAATGGGCCTCATTACGAGTATGGAGGCAGCCCTTAATAAGGGCATGTCTGCCTCCATACCGGGTTCCAGTACTGGGTTCTGTGAATGGGGAATTACCGGGTCATTCCAACCTTGGAGGACCCGGTATTTCCTCATTCACAAAACCAAACCCCATTCCCATTTGAGCCCCCATAGGGCTTAATGGGAATGGGGAGGGAGCTAATAACGGGCCCGTTAGTAACGGGCCCGTTATTAGCTCCTTGGTCCCCTCGCGGGACCTGCAAAGGACGTCTGGTTTTACCAGACGTCTGTTCCGGGTCCTGCTAGGGGACCTCATAATCAGGCATCCCGTAATGAACGGTGCCGGTCCCATACCGGCACCCTTCATTACGGGAGCGCATGCCTCGTAATGAGGCCCATGTGTCGACATGTTTAACCAGTGTTCCAGTACATGTATTGTGATTGTAATTATCCTACATGCATGATCCAGTTGAAGCTGAAAAACATGTTTGCATCTCGCACATTTTTACACAAAACCCTGCCTTTCATACGGTTCTTGGGTATACTGGCAACCTCCTTAAAAGGTAAGCTCGCAACATCTTGGCCAGGTGTGCTCCTGACGCACCAGAGAACATGGGTGGATGCACTTATACAATAAGAATATTCAAAGCTGGTTCTAGGTTTTACGAGGGCCTCTGTGGCAAAAGATGTCAGAGCTTTTTACTGTGCATAATGTATCCAAATCCCCAGAAATGCCCTTACAAAATGGCATTACTTAGAGTGACATCAGTCTTTGATACTCAAGTGCATTATGGGATGTTAAATTACAAGATATTGGGCCTCATTACGAGGTTGGAGGTAGTCATGGCGCTTTTAGCGCCATGACTACCTCCAATACCGGTACCGTGTCCGGTCCCGTTCAATGGGGATTTACCGGTCTATTCCGACCTTTGCGGGACCGGTAATTCCCCATTGAACAAGCCATTCCCCATTCCCATTTCAGCCCCCATAGTGCTCAATGGGAAGGTGCTAATGACGGTACCGCAATTAGCTCTGAAGTCCCTTAACGGGTCCCTTCCATAACGCCTGGTAAAACCAGGTGTTAAGGAAGGGACCCGCTAAGGGACCTCGTAGTAGGGCGGTAAGGGATTACCGGCACAGGTGCCCTTACCGGTGCCGGTAATCCCTTACCGCCAACCTCGTAATGAGGCCCATTGCCTTGAGTAAATCACGAGGCAAATAACTTTGTGATGTGCAATATATTTGTTTGCATTTTTTGTTAAAGTGCTCACACAGCCCTGGGGCATCGAGGCGCTGTTACAGAATTTTCTTTTGTTTTGTTGTTGTCTTAGTTGCATATTCATAATGCGCTTAAATACACAGAGGTTTCTAAGCGCAGACCCGGGGATCAAACTTGTGTTGCTTCGTGTCGTCTTTCTTCCAAGGCAAGCACATTACCACTAAGCTATCCTCCTGGGATGGCACCCAGGAGGAATTGAATATGAATTGTCTGTGTTATTATTATAATTGGATAGTACATTAGTGAAGCGAGTTTCAATAGCATAGCATGTGAACTGAATCACTTCTAAGAACGAATTCTGGCAGAAAGAGCAGCGAGATAAAATGATTTGCCCAGGATCAAACACTTCAGTTAAATTATGGTCTTTTGGATTTGGAACTAGTCTGCAACTTAGGTTCTGAGGAACTTATCTTCTTAGGTCTAATTGGTATAAAAGTGTGTTAATGTTAATCTTTTAAGACTACTCTCTTTTATAGAGCGGACTTAAAATGTGCACAAATCAGAACAACGCAACAAATATACAAATCCATGTTCAAATATGTCAAGCAAAGGGAGTATGATCTTTCCCATCTTGAATTCAATATTTAAGTATCAGAATGCAAAGTAAGTTGAGCCCAAAACATGGATTTGTGTTTTTACAAATGCACTTTTAAGACTTAGACATACAACAAAAGACACTGGGCTTCTTCACGTGTTTGGCGGTATTCCGGTGGTAAATCTGACGAAAAACCATCAACCCAATTACTGTTACCGCCACTTGCTCCTGTGGAGTTACCACGGGATTACAAGTGGATTAAAAGTGGTGGTAATTCCCCATTTTTTGGAGTGCATACTACTCCATGGGGATTTTTGGAGGGTTTAGCGCCGTCGATTTTTGGAAGTATAGTAGAAGATTTACCTCCAGCAATAAGATGGAGATGAATCCGCCACTTATCCTCTGAAAATCGGTGGATTTACTGTGTGTTAATTCCTCCAGGCATTCAATCTGCCAAAAATTATTATTTGGCGGTGCAAGAAAAGTGGTGGTAACGGAATTACCACCATTTTTTTCCCACACTGCCAAACTTGTAATGACGTTCACTGTGTAATAAGGTCTATTTACAGCATTTGGAAGGTACACTCGTTGGTGCTCATTTTAGACATGGGGTGGGGCGGGCGAGGATACTACATGCCTGGGGTGCAATGTGGTCTAAGGCTGGCCCTGTGCATGACTGTATGGTTTCCCTCCTTGCTACCAGATTCACCAGCGTTCACCATGACACAAAAACTGATTGCTTCGACTACAAAAAGGACATTGGGCCTCATTAGCAGGAAGGAGGTCACGGAATGAACAGTGCCAGTCAGACCGGATGTGCAGATCAGATCGGGACCCGCTAGCAGGCCAGGAAGCTAACAACGGGTCTGTCATTAACGGGCCCGTTGTTAGCATCCTCCCCATTCCCATTGAGCCCTATGGGGGCTCAAATGAGAATGGGATGTACCGTGTCCAGGTCCAGCGAAAGGGAATTACCGGGCCCTCCAAGGTCGGAATGGCCCGGTAAGTCCCCTTTTGCGGGACCCGGACCCGAGTTTGGAGGTAGCCATGCCATTTTTAGCCAAACTCGTAATGAGGCCCATTGTCTGCATGTGTCCATTTAGTGCCTGAATGATGAAGGTTGATCGTTGGTTGGATGCTAATTGTGTGCGTTTACATTGTAAAGGCCTGTGAGACCCATGTGGAAAGGGGCTATTGGTAAGGGCGCTGAGATTCCGAGAACAGGTCACATGTTTTCAAGATGATGGTGACCAGCACGGCCGTGGAGCGCAATGTGTTAATAATGTGACAGGGAAGCGTGTTCCAGAAGCCAATAGGGTGTGTTCTGTTCAGAGAAAGGCCGCTATAGCATCATCCTGGTTAATTCTTGACACTTAATGGGGCATCAATGGCTGCCCTAGAGGGGCCCCAATGCTAAGGACCACTAACAGAACCGAGCCCACTTTTACAGCTAGAGCAAGGGGGAAAGGGAAGCATCACGTTGTGCTTCCTGTGACACGGCTTCCGCATGTCTCCTTACATATTACAAAGGGACTCTTGTAATCTAGGCTTCTGCAGGTGGTTATAGCCTGAATTCTAGACTTGCTGATTGGCTAGAGAGCTGTAAACAGTCACAAGAACTGAAGGGATGCCTCTAATGTAGGCTTCCACTGGTGGTTTTACCCTGTATTCCATACTTTCCGACTGTCTAAATCCAACATGCACTGATGCTCATTGTGTAACCACCGTTAACTCTACACTAATTCTGGGTTGGTTGGCTGGTGGTACCCTAGCTCTTTCCACTCGGGCTGGCCTTCCTTGGCTTTCTTACAAAGTGGTGGATTCACGTAGGAAACGCCATTCGAGGGGATATATATGCACATACTTAGTAAAAGAGTTCTACCCATGAGATCATTATGGATCCACAAGAACTGCCGCCCCCAGTTCCACTCAGACTTGGCATAGTGCTCCAGCTCCTTTGGGCAACAATACCTGAAACTGAAATGTGACGGCATTCCCATGGTTTTGCAAATGTCACCCCGACTGGAGGATATTCCCAGACTACCTTGCATGTTGAGGCACCCTGCAGAAGGATCTTAGTGCTCGTATTTGGGTGACTGTTGACTTGCGTCATAGAGCAATGGTGTGTATTCATGTGTAGGTATTCAGTTTTTTGATAGAGTTAGCAACGGAAAAGCATGCTTATTATGTTTGCAGACTTCATCTCCGAAAGTATTGTGTGCCTTGCGGAAAGGAAGTGTTGCACATGCGGCGCAGACTAATACAAAAATGTAAAAAACGACATGCGGCTATGCTGGCTGTACCAAAAAAGTAATGCGAAGAAGGAGAAAGAGGACCACCACCAGCATTGTGTTAGCACCTTTCTACAAAAGATTGATACGAACAACCACTGCCCTGCAGACTAATACAAAAATGTAAAAAACGGCATGCGGCTATGCTGGCTGTACCAAAAAAGTCATGTGAAGAAGGAGAAAGAGGACCACCACCAGCATTGTATTAGCACCTTTCTACAAAAGATTGATACCAACAACCACTGCCCTGCAATGGTAAGATAAGGGCCATAAAGTGCGATTTGAGCAAATGTAAAATGCAGGGCATGCGTCTTGAGTACCTTTACTTATCCTCAGTGGTATATTACACCCTTCTGAAATGAATAGCTGACATTATTCATCAGTCATTGAACAAAGATCTGCATTTGTCTGGAGTGGAATCCTCGCTCTAAGGATAACCAGAGAACTGGATGGATTCAAGCACTGTCAACTCCACCTCCATGAATCCAGCAGATTTGAGCTCACACGTAGACATAATAATTATAGACCATTGATGGTGAGGGAGTATTGTTCACTCACATATGAACTCTGCTTTCACAAAAGCCTTCAGAGAAATATAATCAGGTTGATTCTAATCATTGAGCTAATCCCGATGTCAAATACAAGGAAAACCTGTGTTTTGCACTAGTTCTTATCTCTACATCGTGCAAATAATTTCATGTTCTTTCATGTCCAATTCCTTTATACACATGTATTTTGAACTTTAAAAAAAGCAAAACAATTACTCATAGAATGATCTATATTATTTTGAAATTTGGTATGGAATAAAAGCACACTTTCTGAATTCTTCCATGGTAAATTGTCCACGATCTTAATGGAATGTAGACCATCCTCAGGTCGGTCAGTACCGTGCGTAGCATTCCACTATTACTTTTCCCACAAAGCCCGCGATGAATCTTAGGAGATTTTGCTCAGAATCCTCTAGCGTATTTTGGGGCATCCGCCTCTTCTCCTCCTACCTGCAGGAGGCAAATCCACTGCATGCTTTCAGCATCTTCGCACAACAAACATTTTATTTCAGCAGAACTAATTGTGAGTTAGTCACAAAATCAATAGTAATCCTAAAAGCCAATGGTGCTTGAGATTCTCAAGGACCAGACTTTGAAACTCCAAGAGCCACAGCTTCTGGATTTCCTGCTGCAGTTGATTTGCAAGCTGTACTCTGAGACTTTTGTGTTTAATATCTCAGGGTTCGAAATTGAGGGGAGCTATTTAGGTCCGGCTTGAAGCCTAGAAAAGCCTGGTTAGATTTAAACCAACACCTAGCCGGAGCTACTTTTGGCTCCCCAGGCCAACTGATGCGAACAAACACACCTACTTGAATTTAATTCTAACTAATGCCGAACAAACACACCCACATCTACTTGAATTTAATTCTAACTAATGCCGAACAAACACACCTACTTGAATTTAATTCTAAAGTTTTGGGACAATCTATAAATACATTTTAGGACACATCTAAACATAATTTGAAACACAAGGAGTCATAAAGAATGTAAAAATTATGCGTTTGCATCTTGTATGAAAGTTAGATTTACTGAATGCTATGCACTAGCGCCTTGTTCCCCAATGGTAGCCCCTGGTCACTGTTTAATGCTGGATACCGAGGAGCTGCCTTGAGCTCCTGCTTATCAAATCTTAATTTCGATCCCTGATATCTGCTTTGTTTGAAAAAGGTCTGAAATTGAACTGGCTGTAATGAACTAACAATTTTGGACACTGTGACATTGTCCCTTGCCTGGCACTTGAGGTGGGTGTGGAGGCGAATCCGGGAACTGGGCACCACTGCTTACTATGTAATGTGCGGCAAGGGGGGGGTATGGGCAGGATTCCACCAATAACATTGCTGTCACAAGTGCCCCTTACCTGGACTATGCAAACTACACATTATTATTATAAGGGAGGCGACAGTACTCCATGCTTAGTCCTGTGCTTATAAAGAGCACAGAGGGTGCAGCAAGCCAGAAGGCTCACAAGCAGCACTCATTCCACTTAAGAACTAGTGTGTGTGTGCATCACTGCACAATATGGACAATGAGAAAACCAAGATGGCAGACCAGCCTCTTGATGGCTGAGTACTTCCATATTGAAGCAGACGCATTCCCTCGCTTCATTTCTCTAAGCATTATGCATGGTTAGTGTTCAACCAATCTTGTGGCCATGGTAATAATGAACCACAAATGCAGACACTTCATTCTACCCCTGCCCAAATGGTGTGGAGAAAACCCTACAATAAAGAGGGAGCTGCCATTGGCTATAGCAGAAATTTGAAATGATGGAGCAGTGTGATGGATCGAGAGGGAAAGGTCAGAGAAGCAGGAAAAGGTGGAAGAGGTGTAAGGAGGAGGCGATGAACCATGAGAGGATGGAGTTGCAGTACGTAAGGAGTAAACAGCAGAAGAAGAGGAGAAGGAGGAAGCTGGTGGAGAATTTGAAGGAGGAAGTGGGAGAGTGAAAGACTGGAAAGGAGGAGGAATAACAGGCGGCATCGTAGAAGGAAGATTGAGACCAAATTTGGAGAGAAGGAAGTGATAGAGAGATGCAGGAGGAAGGACGTGGGAGTTGAAGACCAAGGAGGAGTAACATCAGTGGAGGAGGAAGGAAAGTGAGTGGAGAAACGGGAGCAAAGGAGAGACTTAGTGAGAAGCAGAGTTAGGATTCCTTTAGAGGTGAAGGGGGGGTGGCTTCAAGGGTGATATGCAATGTAAGATGAGGAGGCGAGCATTAGGGCAGTAGCGCTAGAGGTGAGAGTAGGCCCTAAACTAGGTCCTGCGCCCACAGGCAGAAGTGGGCCTCAAACTAGAAGAAAGTAAGTACAGGTTGGACGGCTACAGGATTTGGACCCTGGATCTGTGAGGTGATCAGAGGCCCAGGAGAAAGCATGCAGCCTCTACTAGCCAACTTCACCTCTTGGAGACAATGTCGAACCTGCTGACTAGAACTTTGGACTTCAAGATGACCTGCTGCCAGTGCTTCTGCAGTGCTGCCCATTTGTTGACCTAGCGGAATGGACACTCATCTGTAAGGACATTGTAGTCAGAGTAACATTTGCAAGGGCTGATGTGTGATATCGGGAGAAAGCTAGAGAGGCTGTTTAGAAGAGACTAATTTGCCTAGGACCAGAGACTATCGAGTGATACACTTTTGACTTTTAAGTTGCCAACGAGTTGGGCCTAAACTCGGCAAGGCATTGGAAGATAATTTCTGTTGAGAAGATTTGGGTCACGAGTCCTGGGTAGCTGCATCGTCCTTGCGACCAACTTCCTCTAAAAAGTACAATCAAGGAGTGGAAAGTCCTGGAAGAGGTATTAAAGTTCTGTGTGAAGTTTTATTTTCTTGGTCAGTTGATTTATGCCATACAATACCTCCACTCCCCCCCCCCAATTTCATTTTGCTTCATTTCATATGCTCTCCAAACGCCATATCATTGTTCGGTCTTGTTTCTCAGCAGACCATGTGACAACATATTTTCCCCAATATATTTTCTACAAGTTAGAACAGAGTTCTTCAGGGAAATCATCCCGTGTAATGGACATCATTTGATCATTTCATTCGCTGGCATAACAATCAGAAACAGTGATTATCTGTATTTATGACTTGACGTCACCCCTCATTCCAGGTATAGACATAAGACGCAGGACCATGGCTGGTCAGGCAAACATGACCACATTTAGCTCATTAGTCTCATTGTTGGCAGACTGTGCCGTCACCCATCCTCATTCCTTCCCCGCCTAAGCATACACAAATACAATTGACCTGGAAATGATCAAAAGCTGGCAACATCTCGTGAACCGAATGCAAGACGCCATCTTGGAGGCGTTGGCCATGCTGGGACGTGCCTGCAAAGGTTTGCCACACAAGAAGAGGATTTCCTGCTTGACTCAATTATTTTTTGCACTGTTATCTGAAAGGTGGTCCTTGTAGTCTGTGCCATGTTTTTTTTACATTATTCTACACGATATTGTAGAGAAAATAAAATGATTATTACAAATACAAAAGGTAAACCTATGCTATTATTCTAGGTTGATGACCCACAGGGCGCCTGAAGTAAGAAGGACTGTGACACAGGGAAATAGGAACCAGGGATCCATAAACCCAGTCTCCACAGCCTTCATTGACATTCTGCAGGGCCCCAGGGTCTCAGTGAGGGTTCCAATCCATTATTTATGGGCTTAAACATTCACTTTAAATGTCCTATTAATTGGTTGTCAAAGTACTCGTTAGGGAATCTGTAATTTTGATGTATGTGTTTCAGCGCACCATCCCTGCAGCACAAAATGGTGGGCAGCCACATGGTCTGTGCCTGCCTCTCAGCCTTCCTCCAGGCCTCCCCCAGGGTCCCGCAATACATCATGAAAAGTGTGGCTGTCATTGTAATCTTCCAAGGTTACTTTTCATTTACATTTTCATGAGTTAAACCGGCTGTCATTAATAACATTTTACAGCTTCGGTTTTAGAATGATGCGCCCTAGTTTTCAGAATATGGTCAAAATGAATTCCACCTGTGTGAACATAGGGAAAGCCTGAGGGTTGTGCCGCCCAAAGGAAGGCCTTGAAGGTCTCCAGACCTAATGGGGGTTCCCACCCGACACTCCAGGAGCTCTGTGCTCAAATAAGAAGGAACAAGGAAGTGATGGGCTGCAAAAGGGGAACAGCTGCGTCACTTGTATTACACGCTGAACTGGTTTGAGTGGACAGTTGTGGGGGCTGAAATGGGGATTCTGAAAAGAGGGACTAGGGAGGCAGCCAGGACTAGGTGTAGCTGCACTCTCCCCCTTCTCTTCAGGCAGGGGGGTAGTCAACCATCGCAGCAGCCCCAGACGGGGCTGGACAGCAGCTCCCCGCCTACTTCCGTTCTGGCAGCCATGACTCAGTGTTGGGGAGGCTGCCTCTCACCCTGCTCTGCAGCTCGCAGGTGGCGGATATATCCATGAGTAAAAGCCGTCCATTGTAAGGAAGGTGAAAGAGGTTATTCCGTGCAGCCATATACGTCTTGTTTTAATTTTAGTAAAAAAACAATTTTTTGTGTTTTTTTTAACCAGTAACTATTTAGCTTCCAAACTATTTGCATTGAAAACACGAATTACCGTTTCTTGTGGTTTTTCAACAGACAATGGGCCTCATTACACGGAAGGCGGTAATGGTTAACGGCCACCGTTAATGGTAACAGTGACCGTTAACCATTACCGCCTTACTACGAGGTCCCTTAGCGGGTTGGTGCTTTAACGCCTGCTTTTTGCAGGCGTTAAAAACCAACCCGCTAAGGGACCTCGGATCTAATTACGGCACCGCAAAATTGCGGTGCCGTAATTAGCGCCTTCCCCATTCCCATAGAGCCCTATGGGGCAGAAATGGCAATGGGGAAGGGCAATGGTGGAAGGGGGATTTACCGCCCCACCAACCTTGGAATGGGGCGGTAAATCCCCTTTCCGCCAAGGCGGTGCCGGTATTTTACCGGCATGAGCCATGGCGCTAGTAGCGCCATGGCTCACCGCCTTCCGTGTAATGAGGCCCAATCCGTTTTACAAGGAAAGGTCCCGGAACAACATTTCCAGTGTGGATTTAGTTAAAATTCGGCTTTAAGTGTCAGTCACTTTACCCACTGGCCATCCAAGTCATGCCAAGCCACCACCTTTAACCCAAAACCCTTATAACAGTGGCATTCTGTCATGATAGAGCCAAGCTCTGCTGACAGCAGTAACCTGGGGGCACAAGCCTACATTGCTAGCTGGCTTTAGGAACTGTTGCAAAAGTGTCATTAACACCAGTATTTGAATGCTGGCGGAGTCTCAGCCAATCAGGGTTCTCATAATGTGGGCACTGGAGACATCTTAACTCTGCCAGAGCTCTTGGGTGAGGCTCTGGAGGAGAGTCTCCTTCTTTCCACCAGCACCACAGGTGCCGCGGTCTCCTGCACTTCCCTTGCTTTTATCTGTTGCCACACAAGTTGCCGCTGCCTGGCCTGTAATGCGGGTGCTTGGCCATCACCTAGCCTATAATGGGCTCCCACAGAGGAGGTTTATTGTTATTAGCATGCTGGCAAAATATGTTGTGCTTCAAAACACTCAACGAAGGCATTTGAAAAATTAGATGCAACCCGAGCCCCCATTGAAGTTCTATCCAATTGTTTGTGGAACTTCCTGTCGAATATGGACTAGTTATTTTTTACTGTCAACAGCAGCAACATTATCAAACATTCTGGGAAAACCCCTTCTGGGGACCTCTGTGACATGACCTCTTTTATTGCTTGTTTTCTGTCATCAAACAGTATTGTAGTGTCTAGACTGACTACATCTACAGTTAAAGGGAGGGTCTGCTTGGTGAAATCTGATCTTCTTTCCAATTTCCTAATGCAATCTGTTGTGATTTCCAATTGATGTTCCACATGTGAAATCAGTGTACATATATAAGGGTGAATACATGCTGCAATAGGTTCTAGCACACTATTGGGGCACAACTGGCAAGCAATTAAGTACAGGTGTCTGTGAATTTGTTTTAGTGGGAAACCTAGCAGTATTTTCATTGGTGTAGCCTAATTTCAAATCTTGACTCCATGGGAATAGGGACTTACAAAATTACCTACCCCTGACTTCCCGGCCAACGGGGTCGGAATACCTTGGTGTTACCAGGAAGTCAGGCACCGGTAATTCATTACGGGTCTGGCGGCAAGCTGCCGGTATTGCCAGCACGGTTACTGCCAGATCCTTAATGAGGTCAGTAGTTAATGTCGCTCGCTCCATTGCCCAATGTCTAGAAGTGTTTACAAAATGCAATTCATGACATCAACTAGTTTTTTTGTTTATTTTAAATAGCAAGCTACTGCTTCAGTGGAAGAATGTTGAACACTGTTGCCTGATATTTGCATGCATATTGTAGGGAAGAACAAAAGAGAAATAGAGACACTCTGAATCTAAAATGAGAGGTGCTGGAATAGTGCATCTTTTATTCATGATTTGTGTTTCTCACCAGCCGTCACAAAAAGGATGCACCTAAGGGATCCAGGTAGATATCTGCTCCACTGCGAGACAGTGCCCGATAAATGGTTCAGAGTGTGTCACACACAGGAACATTTCTTTGAACTAGATATTAAACTCACAACCAGAATGCTAAAAACTTTGGTAAATAAAAACATTATGCAGTCATTTAAAACAGTGCCCTGGAGCATTGGAACACTGTACTGAAAGCCAAAGAAAACCAGCAACCATTTCTGCATTACTGGGAAAACCTTATCAAACTACGAAACCACACCAGCCTGTGTGTTCACCTTTAATTTTATAAATCAAAGTGTTGGTATATGTTTCAAAATGAAGCATCATAGTGCACAATCTTTGAATTTCAAAAAGTATTGCCACGTAACTTCAAATGAAGCCTCAGATTGTAGCAGGCAAGTCAGCTCGAGTTCGTAAAAATACATCTTCACATTCCAACAAAGGCTCAAGCACTGTTTGTTTGTTTGTTTGTTTTTATTATTTATAATGCGCAAGCGTACCCGGGGGTATCAGCGCGCAGCCTTTACAAGAATTTTCGAAACTTGGTTACAGTACAAAGAATATACATAATACAAGAATAAAATACACCAATGTTATATACAAATCAGTAGTAGGCCTCCAGGCCAATTATATACATGTAAGCAGGAAGGCACACAAGCAGGTAGGCAAGAAGGCACACGTGGTTACAGTTTGTGCGGGTGGCGCTGGGCACTTCATGGTCTTAGTGAGTCTCGAGTTTCAACCATGAGACTACCAGTGAGCGGAAATTCTGGTAGGGCATGTCAATTCTAAAGTTTGGAGGCAAGGAATTCCACAACAAAGCAGCTTTTACTGGGAAGCTGTTGCCCCCTATGGTGGCCGCTTCTAGTGGGGAACAGATAAACAGTTTTTGTGTGCGGTTCTGGTGGGTCTTGATGAGGACGGTCGGTGGAATCTGTTGATCAGGTAAGTTGGGGCGGCATTGTTCAGAGACTTATGAGTGAGTAATGCAGTTTTTAGTAGAATTTTATCTTTAGTGGCTAGCCAATTGTTCTGTTGGCTAAAATTTGTAATGTGTTCCCTTCTGGAAATGCCCGGAGCTGCTCTCAGAGCATTGTTCTGAAGGGTTTGCAGTTTACTGGTGGTAGCCTTGGTGGATCCCTGGTATAGGGCATTGCAGTAGTCAAGGCGAGACAGAATAAGAGCTCTGGCTAGTGTCAGGCAACTGGAGTCCGACATGAAGGGTTTAGCTGCACGGATTAATTTGCATGTATAAGCCGTGGAGGATGCAAGGGAGCTCACTTGTCTTTTGAAGGAAAAATTGGAGTCTAGATAGAATCCCAATGTTTTGACCTCCTGTCCAACTTTGATGTTGTTTCTATCAATCATGAAGGAATTGTAGGCCGGGCCAAGTTTCTTTATGTTGAGTGTGGTACCTAGGATGATGAGTTCTGTTTTATCATCATTCAGGCATAGTCCATGAGTGGCGATCCATGCCTGGATGATGATGTACACCCTATTTAACAAGGCCAAATCCTTTCCATAATCTCCGGAAAGCGGAAGGAGGATCTGAGTATCATCTGCATAATTAGTGTAGGTGATACAGAGATTATCCAAATCATCGAAAAGGGGCTTGGTAAATATGTTGTATAGTGTGGGGGAGACACAGGAGCCCTGAGGAACACCGCAGGTGATAGGTATGGGGTCTGCTGCAGCCGTGGGAGAGAAGACCCTCATGGTCCTACCGTTAAGGAAGGATGTGATCCACGTGATGGCTTCCGTTGAGAAGTGAGCTGCAGTGTGGAGGTGTGAACATAGGACAGAGTGATCGACCAGATCGAAAGCTGCAGATAGGTCAAGGAGAAGGAGTAAAGCAGCTTGCCCATTGTCTCTGTGCGAATCGATCTGGGCTTTCAAGTCAATGAGAGCGGTTTTGGTCCCGTGTTGGGGCCGGAACCCAGATTGTCTAGATCCTAAGAGGTTATGTTCTTCCAGGTGCTTCTGTATTTGTACATAAGCAACCTTGTCCCAAATTTTTAAGAGAAAGAGAACGGTCGTTATGGGTCGGTAGTTTGTGGGTATGGCAGGGTCGAGAGTGTTTTTTTTTCAATAATGGGAGTACCCAGGATTGTTTTAAGTTAGTAGGGATGGATCCAGATGTCGAAGGAAGCATTAATCAATTTTGTGATGAAAGGGGAGAGGTCCCAGGCAGCATCTTTGATGAGCTGAGCAGGGCACAAGTCTCCCTGGCAATTGGACGGTTTCAGCGATAAGATGATTTTTTCCACTTCCAAAATATTGACTTTGGCAAACTGGAAACGGGCTAGGTCAGTGGGCATGGGTTTGTCGTGAATTTTTGAGTTGAGAGAGATTTTGCTGGAGATTTTACTTTGAAGAGTCACAATCTTATTTGCTAGGGCATTTTGAATTTCTGAGCACCAGCTTTTATCTTTGGTGCAAGTATCAGGGGGTGCTATGGGGGTTTCTATTTCTTTGAGGATTGAAAAAAGTTCTTTCATGTTGGATTTGGCTTGGGATATACGAGCATCAAATGAAGTACGTTTGGCCAGGTAGATTTCTTTTTTGTACAGTGCAGCTAGTTTGGAGAGTTTGAGTTTGTTTGAGTCTGAAGGGGATTTTTTCCAAATGGCCTCGCAGCTTCTTTTTTGCTGCCTTAGGTTTTTGAGGAATGGTGTATACCATTTGTTGAGGTGCGTTTTTGGTTTACTGGATCTGAGTTTGAGGGGGGTGATGCGGTCCAGCGAGGTGGCCATAATCTTGTTATATTCTTCGACCAGGGACTCGGGGTTCAGGTCATCTGGCAATGAGTTGAGAGTGGAGAGTAGATTAGGGATAAGTCTTTCTGCTGTCATGTTTTTCTTGTTTCTAGTAAGGGTGGGTGGGGCCTTAATAGTGGGCGGAGGTGGTGGTCTATCGCTGGAGAGCATGAATGTTATCAAGTGGTGGTCAGTCCAGGCTAGAGGTGCGATATTTGTGATATTCGTTAGGCAGTTGTGGTCGGCCACCCAGTCGAGTGTTCTGCCTTTCGAATGTGTTGGTAGCGTGCATCTTTGCGCGAAGCCTAATTCAGTGAGAGTGTTGGCTATAATGCTGGCGGGATGGTCTTCCGGGTTATTGTAACCCAAGTTGAGGTCTCCTAGGGTGAGTGCTTGGGTGGAACATTTAAGGTTGCTAGATAGAATAGAGTTGAGGTCTTCGTCGAAGGTACCAATGGGGCCTGGTGGGCAGTAGATCAAATAGATGTTAAGAGTTTGGGTGTTAGTGAGAGGTGTTTTGACTGCTAATATTTCACAGGAGAGGGCATCTATAGAGGTGGCTGGTCTCATGGTAAGACCACACTTATGGATAATGGCGACACCACCTCCTCTCGAGTTGGGTCGGTCTTGTCTCAAGATAGTGTAGTTGTTTGGGATTGCCAGCGTGAGCATGGGGCTTGCTGCTGGGTGTAACCAGGTTTCGGTGATGGCGAAGAAGTCAAGGTCTTCTGTCAGTATTAAGTCTGCGATTTCTATAGCATGGGCTACCAACAATCTAGTGTTGATCAAAGCTCCCTTGATTTTAGGACTAACTATGTTTTTGGGAGTAGAGTCTATCTTTTCTTAGGTAGTAGTATGGCGCTTGTCCTGTGAGAGTTCAGGAGTGCCCAAGTTGAGGGAGTTATGAAAGGGTGTGGAGTAGGGTTTTTGTAATGGGTTACTGATTTGTGTGGCGGGATTAGGTCGGAGTGGTTGCGTTCTACGGTTTTGTGTGTTAGGCAGTTAGCGAGCCAGGGGCTCATGGATTTTGGCTAGCCTGGCTCTAAGTCCTAGGTTCCTTTCTATAGTGGTGCGAGGGTGCCTGGAGGGTGGCAGTACCTTAGGGTCATTTAAATCTAAATAAGGTACTTGGTTATTAAGTCTAGGTAAAACGGGCATGTTGGATAGTTGTTGAGCCATCTTAGTAGGTGAAGAGGTGATAGAAATCAGAACTGTTCCGCTTGTAAACTAGCTCTGAAATCCAAATCCTCTGGCTACAAAGGCCAGAAGATACTTATGATTTGATCTTGTATTAGGCCTCTCATAAAACTGACCATTTGGAGTTATGAAAACTTTTCAAACAAAAGAAGCCCCTTCAAGCTGATCCAGGCTAATCATTAGCTGCAGGCAAAGTTAGGCATGTTCACTCATCATCATTCGAAAGCACAAATGTTCACTTAATATTGCAGCATGACACTTCAGATCCAAAGCACTCTTCTCAATTTTACTTTGTAAAGATTTGACCCAGAGTAAAAAGCAAAGGTGCATTGCAAACACGTGATTCTCCTCTACAAAATGATTCCAAATTTGACTTCATACCATTTATTAAGAATTGATCAAATTATTAATACTAACAATACCTAAAATATAATCACACAAATTTGAGTTTGGTATCCCTGAATTCGGTGGGATCCAAGGGAATCCAGAAATCTATATTTCATTAATGTATTAGGTTGCTATGATAAAATATGTGATAAAATACAACTTTTCATTAAAAACTGCCTAGAACACACCCACCTTTTCACAAGCCCTGAAATATGATCAATCTACGAGGATTGGCACAGTGTTTTCTCTGGGAGTGTCTGCCTATTAAGCAAGCCAATGGAAACACTTGCCTAATCAAAAAGTGTGACATCACAATCACATAGTGTGGGAACAATTTCAATTATAAAAGAAGAAACACAAAGGGAATAGGGAAGGAGAGACACAAACTGAAGAGCTGGGATTTTTAAAAGCTGACAAAGAGGGAATCTGAACAATTGGATGAGTGCTGAGCTTGGATAAAATGTTGAGGTTAATGGTTCTTGTCCCAGAGGGAACCTGAGGCAGATATGATTCTCTAGGAGAAGGGACCAGCAGGGCGCATCTAGATGGGAAAATTGCCTCGGAGCTCTGAGGGTCAATGCTGGCACTGTGATTTCAAATAACTATCCAGAAGTGAGTATAAAAATCACCCAAAAGAAATGAGATGCATGCCCCATAGAACCATTTCTCTGTTGAGTCCCAGGAGTGGGTAGATCGGATGATATGACTAGTGTGAGCTAATTCCAAAGAAAATATACTCATTTTGTAGTGGAAATGCATCTTGCTTTTTCACCGTTTTCAACAAGTGAGATTTTTATTTCATTGAAAACCAAAAGCATTTTCCAGTTCATTTCGGTACAGATAAAGTATAGCTCTTAGTCAATTAAATCCAAATACATTGCACAAAGTGTGCTTTCACAGGTGTAGTCAGCCACTTAGGGTGTGATTCGAATGTGTATATTTACATGAGGGGGGTTGATTGCTAGTGAATGGTAATAATGTTCATGTGTATTTCTAACTGGAAGCCAGAGCACACTATGGAGCAGAACAGTAGTATGACATCCATGAGGGCGAGTAATTACCCACTGGGCAGCTGCATTCTGAAGAAGTGTCAGTGAGGCCTGCGTGGAGGGCATTTCCGTAACGTAGACAGGAAATAACACCAGCTGAAATCGTTGAGGGGTGGAGGGAAGAATATTCTAGAAAATCTTTAAGGCAAAGAAACAGGGGGTAGAGTACCCTTTGCAACTTGTCAGGGGATCAGTGAGAGATCAGAACCAAATACAAAGATGTCATTGCGAACTGCTGGAAAAGGAGCTGGCTGGGGGACTAGCTCCCGAAGCCAGAGATGGCAATCCCACAGTCTGTGAGTTTTACCCCCCAAACGGCACACCTTGTTTTATTAGATTTCAATTGAAGAAAGTTTGTAGCTTTTGGACTTTTATAAAGAACATGCATTCATTGAAGCCATTAGAGGAGTCATCCAAATGCTGTGCCAAACAAAGCAGGATCTAGCCATCATCAGCATAGGAATCCCAGATTCCATACCATTTATGCATGCCCCTGCTAAATAGTCGCAAAAACACAAGACTTTAAAGATGCCTGGAAAATGGTTTCTAATACTGTCATTGCCCCTATCCACAATACATTAGCAATAAAAGACGGTTTCGCACCCAATAGACTTTCTCTTGTCCGTGCCAACTGCTGCCTGCTACCAAGTCTCCCGCCCAGAAAGAGACTTCACGTACCGAAAAGGCTGCCTTCAGAAGGTGCACAATCCAAACTCTAATGGGATGATTTGCTTTTTCCTTTGCAGAAAGCAACACATTTATAACCCTTACTAGATTCATTTTAATGACAATAACAATTTACACAGCAATAAAGCTCCATGTACTACCAAAGTCATCCAATAACGGGTGTCATTGTTGCCCAACCCATTGGTTCCCAACCTCACATGAATGAAAGTTGGTGTCTCCAGTGCTGAGATCCTTATCATTGACCTTTACTTTGCACACACATCCAATCTTCTGAGTCACTGACAAATTGAGCGATCAACCAGTTTCCACCATCGAAACATCTTCCCTGGTCATTGCAGAATCCATGGTGGACTAGAATTTCACATAACCTCTACTACTGTAGTTGTCAGGAATGTTCCCTGTAATATGCATTACACGTGAACTTCAGATATAGTTAAGGACAAAGCACCCTGGGCCTCCACACACCTGCTTCAATGGAAATCTCTATCTGATCTGAACTTGATAACCCAGCCCTTTAAGATGAGTAGCAATTACCCTGTGGATGGACGGGATGCAGATTTTTATTCATAAATCAATAATCAAAACGACTCAGGTAGTTGATAAAAGGAAACTTGTTTTAATATCAATTATCTAAAACAGGGAGCATAACGAACATCACCGAATTTCCTCAATCCTCTTACTCAATGCATTCTAGAAAGAACTGAGTTCTTATACACAAAACTTGTCATCAATGGCATTAACCTACGTGTTTACTAACGTCATCCTACGTGGCAAACTACAAAAACCTATGAGTATGGGTGATTGGTTCTGAGTGAACATCTAAGTATACGATCCATACTAGTCTAAAAAAGTTTGAATATGTGATTGGTTACTTAACATCAGGTGGGGCAACTAAGACCTCCCCTAAAAATGACCACTATGAATGTCACTAAATACACAACGTCCCATTGGTTTACACAACTATAAGACCCTTGATTACGCAGTCCTCTACAACTGGTTAGCACTTTAACCTCCGTCAGTACTTTTCCATCTACTTCTGGCAACATGCAGGCTGGCCATCCAGGTGCTGGTGAATTTGCTTTAACCATTGCTTCCACCAATTAGCATATCAATCCATCATGACCTCAGTGGTCTACTGTCAATTAGGCGTTGAAGCTCTCCCTTGAGAGTGTTCTTAGTTCTGAGAAATTCAGGGAGTGACAGCACACTCTGCCCTCGTGCATAGGTGTGACCATTTCGTTCGTCCAACTTCATCCTTTCATGTGACTAGAGACCATGGAATCGAGCTTCTAGTGCATTTTAATAGACCTCTGGTGTTGTCCTTGTTTTATTCATGCCTTCTGAACAGGAGTTCTGTTCTTTCACACAATTTGTATCCAATGTCAGTTTACTCCAGTTTGATAAAACCTTGGCTTCTTTGGCTCATCCAGCCATGTCTGCAGAGATTCATTTTGTAATTCAATTTGCTTTTTAACTGCGACACACTGGAAATTAGGCTTTCTCTGCCTTTTTGCTGAAGTCCAGCACTGTTATAATGCGTAGTGGAAACATCCATCTTTACTTGTCCATGTGCATATATATTGGCGCTTGCCGCAATCTATTCGCTATAAAGCTAGCCACAATATTACTTTGTCTGCTTACGTTTCTTTTGCATCTGTACATGTAAAAACTAGCTTGATATCTACATCTGTTTCTGTGGCATAAGCTTCTACACCTTGATCCCAAGATGTCACTTATCCTTGATACTTTCTTGATGCCTTATGGAATATCTGCATTCTCTGGGCTCTGAATCTCTTCTAGGTACGACAGTACAAATCTGTGTGACGTTTACTTGGTGATGTTGGTGACGTCACCATTCTTCCTTACCATTTATTTGTCTGCTTCTTCAGGAATCTCATTTAAACAACCATCATATTTCCTTGTATGCAGGTATGGTTTCCTCAATGGGAATCTTGTCTCTAGGATTCCCTTTGGCTTTTGTCGTTTCAACTGCTCCGTGTATGTCACATACTCTGGCTTCCAACATACAGGCAGTAGGGGCGGAACGGTTGAGGTGGGGGTAATTGGCTCCTCCTCTACAGATCAAAGGAATTACATTAAAAATTGAGTGACTACACGCAAGGAAGTTCGAAATTCTTACACATATACATTCGGAATGGGTTTATCTGTATGGTACAGCAGCTTCAGCTTCCCCATCAATCCTCCAGCCTAATGTGTGAAGGATGCAATTACTGTTAGGATCGGCACCTTTTTATGGGATCATTTTGTAGGATTTGTAGATAATTATTATCGTCTTAATGGCCATTGAACTACCTAATGGGAACAGGAGTGAAAATTAATGATTTCATTAGTTTATTTAATTGGTACAAATGGTTTATTTAGACGCAAACAATCAGAGATAGTCGTACAAAACCACCTATAAATGGAGCGCATCTTATTAATGACACTTTAATTGTACATCTTTCCACTACAATTAATTAATGCACCCATGCATATTCTATGGAAAGGAGTTTCACACTGGGAGATGTTGCATGCTTGCACAGGGCATATGGCTTGTTCAAATCCAATGTTTTCCATAGCACTACCACTGTACATTGCAGAACCTTAGAGGTCTTGGTTACATAAATAATGAACATTTACATGAGGTCAACATCCATACATATTAGATTTTGGTACAAGGCTTAGTAAAATGTAAGCAAGCCGATCCACATACGCTGAGGCAAGAGCACAGTGTTTTTTTTAGATGTCTCCTCTTATATGATTGTGAGGGAAATCATTGACAACTCTCGTAATCAAAAGGAAACAAAAGCCAGAAGAATCCATGGTGGTCCGCTGGTGTATGGTGCATTAACGTGCGCCTAGAAATTGCACAATGATCTGTGCCACCAGAGTAAAGACTGGCAGTATTCGATTGGGAAAATAATGCCCGGGAAAGGGCTGTTCTGCTCCTGAAGAAGGCAGTGCAGCTAGATATACCGCTGCAACAGGTCGGCATTGTTGTGAATTGCAATCTGCACACAAATGGTTATACTGTGACATTATTTTAGGTTTTTTTACCTGATATGTTATGTATCGATTTTGTATCTGTAGTTTTACTAGAATCTCCTTCTGGGCAGGCATATACGGATGAATACAATAGTTTCCTTATCGCCCCAGTATAGGACGTTTTTTTAACTGATGTTGTGTAGTTCTAGATAGGGAAGGCTTCTCTTCTGTCCTGTTCCCCCTTTTAGAAAGGCGGCACACCAGCGAGACCTAAGGATAGGCACCTACAGGCAGGTATAGTCGAGTTCTTTGCTGAGGGGTGTGTAGTTAGGGAGAAATATTTTTTTCTGGTGATTACTTCAGTGTTATATTTTTAGTGAACTGTAGGCCTATCAATGAAAAGGCAGTGTAGTGTGAGAAAATCAGTGTGAATGGAGAAAAACAGATCTTATATTGAGGGAGCAGTTCTGGGACCCAAGATATCAAATATAGATGTCTCCTCTTGCGTACTCTTGTGTTTTCAGGTTTCATGCCCTGGGCTAACGCAATTTGACTCTGACCATGATGGGAGGTTGGTAATAAGTATTACTTTCTTTCATCATTTGCTAGGATCGTCCTCTTTAGACCTTCAATTGGTACAAGCAAGAATTTAAGAGCTTTTATTGTGTGTAAATTTGACTATACCCAGATTCCCATACAGTTTAACTCCACCGTATACATTCAGAAACTCAAACTCAAATCTTTTTCTCCTTTCCATTATTCTACCCGGAGCTCGCCTCTGAAATCACTGACCGCCTGATAGCTTTCCGTCACTGAATGGCTCTTCTCTCTCATGCTAAACTCATCCAAGCTCAACGTCATCTATCTCCTGGCCTCACAGTCCCCTCCCTGACTCCTGACTCATGTATCCTCTTCCCGCCGACACCCTTACTCCAGCCAACATTACTTGCAACTTTAGGGGGGGTCCTATTTAACTGCAACCCCAAATTTGAGCAGTTTCTGAGTTGCACTGCTATAGCTGGCAGACGTAAGCTTCTGAACATCCCTTGTCCTTAGCCACCGCCAGTATTGCTCCAGCCTGCTCCCAGGCCTCCCTCTCCCCCACCCCACCACTGGACAGGACCATCAACTTGCCATTACATTCTCGTTCTCCTCCCGCGATCTGCTCCATCCTCCAATCAGCAACGTCAACTAGGCAGGGTATCCATGCATAATTGGTCCCCCTTCAAACTACTCCCATTGATCTGTAAATCTATCCCTGGCCTGGCCCCTACCGCCCCCACTTCTCTGCTTCCATTGCTCACCGTTCTCCCCCTCACATGATTTGTCCGCAGCGTTCCTTTACCTCTCAGTCCCTCATCCCTGAGTGTCACCTCACTGTTCTGTGGTTCCCCTCTTCTTGCTCCCCACCACCAGACCTCTCTAACACTGGACATAAAATCCATCACCACACTGGCAAGCTTCAAAATTGCTTTAAAATGCGCCTCCTTTCCCTGAATGGATCAGCCCCTCTCCTTTAGCCCCTCCCCCATTCCCCAGCTGTACTCTTCAATATGGTATTTGTATATTACCTTCTACATACTTTGTACGTACTCCCTTCCCTACCCCAACTCATATATATGACTGTCATCAACACATGTACTACTGTGTAACTTGTCTCTCTGTAACTAATAACCCTGTAACTGTAACCATGACCAAGTTTGTATTGATGCAACATGTACTTATGTAACTATGCATAACCACTCCTCTAAGAAAGCGGCCAGATGCCTCCGGGTTCGGTGTGCTATATAAATTTCAAAAATAAATATAAATAAATAAATAAAGATATGTACAAAGGGCATTGTCTGTTTTGTCCCACTCGCTGTGCCCATCCCTTCAGCCTGTTTGGTTCATTCATATCGCACCATGAAACGTTGTAAGGCACCGTTCAGGGGAATGTCCTGTACCCACATGTACTATGCACGGAGTTTTTTGTCAAATCTCTTTTAAACATAGACACATACATACAAATTCAAAAACAATCTGATTGATTGTTAACTTGACTAATTCCATTTCCTGACACCTTGAAAATAGTTGAACCAGGCAAGTAGAAGATATGAGTTTGGCAGTAATGATCTGATCAAAACAATAAGATGTGCTGAGCACTGACTTTGCAGTAGCAAAATGAGACCTCGCAGTACACCGGGGCCGAGACAGTCGCCCAGGTTTGTCTGGATGGAGGGAAGGTGTGGTTAGGATGATGCTATGGGAAGGCGTAATATAGGAAGGCAAAATGCTCGTAACAGACGGTGTGGTGCTAAATTTGAGAGAACCTGGAGCCGGTGAAGGTACCGTCCACCACTGAACTTTGTTTGCCAGGATGGGGATCAGGCACGGGTGGGTCGGCAAAGGGGAGAATACAGCGATTTGCACACTGTTGGAATGATAGATTTTCAGGATATGAGACACTGGATATTGTTTCTCTCCTTTGTTATTGTTTTTTATGAGGATTTTGAAACTGAACGGTTTGACCGTTTCTGTGGCATGTCTTTACAAATGTTATACAAATATTTTATAAAAAAAAGACTAAAAGTGCAGTTTTGTTTTTGAATTAGTCTTTTGAGTAAGTATTGTTTCTTGTACTGAAATAGCTGCATTTGTATACAAAAGTTCCATCAATTTCTGTTGTATTTTTATGTTCGGCTGAGCTCATTTTTCTTAATTTATTTTTTAAAAGAACATTTCTTGACATCGAAACTGGTATGCCCCTTTTCTGAGAGTTCTCTTCTTACGATAGTACAATACCTGAAATTGTATCATAAAGCGCAGGCTTATACAGAAGGGGTGCTTCCACAAAAACACTAGCACATCAAGAAGACATCAGTTCTCTATTGCGCCCGTAACTACAAGTGGCCTCTACATGTTGAATATATAAATTAAGATGGCATAGATGAAACAGTGCTTTTGATGTGGAAATAGCAGTTTCCTTCAAGCATACCAGAAGTTGGCCATTCATTTGTATAAATCCCAGGTTTCCTAGAGTTCTCTTGGCAGTGATGATGGCATCAAGCATGATAGTGCAGAGGACACACCTGACAGCAAAATGGAAACTATACATAGGTGTATCACATAAGGACTTGAACAAAAGTCACACGCCCAATGAACAGCAGCTTCCACGTTTCGGCTTAGAGAAATGCTGACCACAGTTCTCTCCGAGCCATGGACTTCAACATTTCACAGTAAATACTGCACACTGAGAGTGAGCGGCATGGCCAAGCTAGGCACCAACATTCTGCTTTCCAAGTAATCAACACCTTCAAGAGCATCTTCAACACAATGTGCTGCCTCATGCTGAAAACAGTGTGGTCGATCAGCAGGCAGAAGGCCTTAAGGTCGTAATGTGTAGTGGCTGAAATCTCAACCTGAAGCGAAATAAGCTGAGAGTGAGCGGCATGCCCAAGCTAGGCACCAACATTCTGCTTTCCAAGTAATCAACACCTTCAAGAGCATCTTCAACACAATGTGCTGCCTCATGCTGAAAACAGTGTGGTCGATCAGCAGGCAGAAGGCCTTAAGGTCGTAATGTGTAGTGGCTGAAATCTCAACCTGAAGCGAAATAAGCTGAGAGTGAGCGGCATGCCCAAGCTAGGCACCAACATTCTGCTTTCCAAGTAATCAACACCTTCAAGAGCATCTTCAACACAATGTGCTGCCTCATGCTGAAAACAGTGTGGTCGATCAGCAGGCAGAAGGCCTTAAGGTCGTAATGTGTAGTGGCTGAAATCTCAACCTGAAGCGAAATAAGCAGCACATAGTGCAAGAATATGATGCCCAGGGGAAGACTGACCAATTAGAGGGCAGGATCCAAGACATTTTTACTATAGTGGCATCTTCAGGGAAAATTCATCTACCCAAATACAATCCTCCTGGCTGCCTGCCTGTGAGTGGACTAAAAACCCCAATGAATATGCGTGAAAAGGTAACCCCTTCATGCCCAAACAGACTGGCAACAAAGGTGTGTGTGGGTGCAGCTACACACCGATAGGCCATGTGGAGTGTGAACTTTTTTTTTTAAATATAGTTTTTATTGTCATTTTTAGGCTATTACAACAAACATATTGTTTCAAAACAAATGCACTCCCTTGAAGATCAGTTTAACAATAACCCTTTTCACCCTAACCCCCCTTAGCCGATGATCGAATATCCGTTCCGGATTTATCTTGCAGGCCCACTTAAAAGCATTTTCAGACTCGGAATGTCAAATAGTCTTGAGTGTGAACGCTTTAACCGCTGTTTATCGGCATGCCTGAAGTGCACACAAACGTGTATGGGAGGAGCCTCAAAATCAAACAAAAACCTTGTGGAGAGAGAGCAAAGGTTTCAATAAATGGGTCTCGACAGAACCAGAGCATCAACACATGTGTGTTTGTGTGTGGAGCAACACAACTAAAAAAGCCCTTTTGGAAGAGAGGGAAAGTTAAAATACATATAGGCAGGACGGACTAAACTACCAGCTCATGTAATGTGTGGAAGAAGCATGTGGGGAGCGACCTCTGGGGTCAGCAGGGGCGTTGCAAAGTCTGGAAAAAGACCCGGGGCTAGGCTAATGTCAGAACTGTCGGGACTGGGGGCTAGCTAGCCTTTTGGTTGCAGCTCCTGAGATTCTATCTGGGGCTACAACCAAAAGGCCAGGGGCTATAGCCCCCTTAGCCACCCCCTAGCAACGCCTCTGGGGGTCAGTACATTAGTTGGGTTACCTAGAGAGCCACAGAGTGAGTGTGGAAAGAGTGAAAGGCCCATGAGACATCTGTGAGCTTGGCTATCTGCTGCTTCTCTTCTGCATGTCAGCTACACTTGACCATGTCATGACTGTACACATTTAGCGTGCAGAGCGTCAGTGGCTGGCGCAAAATGAAACACGTGCCCGGGCCTTTCTTTTATTCCTCATTAGATATAATTTGGTAACACTGTTATCAGTTATATCAATAGAAGTCTTATTTATGTTGGGCTGACTATTCACAAATGACCCTAATTGGGTGGAATGTTCTAATAGCATTAATGCCCTCCTATGGCTATTACTATGTGGTAATGCTTCTTGGTCCTCGTTAAATGCCTCCGTTTTGCCCGGCCCGTTCACTTGGGATGAGGGCTCTTACAATCTGGTAATGCCCTCAGAGGGTGGCATTATTGCTTAATTATATCCCTGGAGTATCAGAGCAGATGATCAGGTTTCTCAGAATGTGGGCATTATCTACTGGTGTAACACCCATATTGCCAGCCAGATACTGCCCACCTCACTTCAGCTCTCCATCTCCCCACTCACCTGTCTTTCCTCTGCCTTTCTGCCAGACCCTCTCTGCTGTCTTCCTTTTTCCTTTTCCCCCCACTTGATCATCTTGACTCCTTGCTTGCCTTCTCTCTTGAGCACGCTGGCCTCCATCTCCTTCCGGCCCCATGCTCCTCTTCCTGGTTGGGCTACATTTTGGGCGAGTTTGTGCTTCAATGCAGGCATGCCGGATTCTTCCTTGACCACTCAATAATGACCATGCTCTCTGCCTGCAGCATTTGGCAAAACACCTGCTCCTTTTGAATGCATGTTTCTATTCAAATCAGTCCCGACCTGGCCTTAGCAGTTGCTTATGGAGATAATGCCCTAATGTGTGGGCTGTACACTCCTGGCAATGGTCTGCCACCTGTCGGTAATGCCTTGCTCCACACTGGCCAGTGCCTCAGGACATTACCAGAAGGTACCGCCCGCTGGCAACAGCATGAGCACATAAAGAATGGCAAGCAGCTAAACCCACCTTGGATGCTTAGAGCCATGCTTAGAGCCATGCATGCTCTAGACCTACGGCGATTCGCTGGAGGTCCTGCTAAGCTCTATGAGAAAGGTCTGAGGGAGTAGTATGAGGCCTACAGAGAATTGGCTGGAATCTGAACATCTAACAATGACAGCACTCCTTTTGTCGATAGGCCCACAAGAGTGTTTCATTTTTTCATTTCCATTATTACAGGAAAAGAGGCCCCAAAAAGCCACATCTCCCACCCCATTAGAAGTAGGGACCCCAGGGACAGCGGATTTCGGCAATAAATCCTTTGATTGAGGGTTTACTCTTCTTTTACTCCTATGAGGTGGCCAAGTTGACATGTTGGTTAAAGGAAGATTTGGAGGTGTTCTTTCTTGTGTATATTCTGGTAGGGCAGGGTGAGAAAATATGATGGCAGAATGATATAGTAAATTATGTGGAGGGACATAAATAGGCTCATTACAAGTCCCCTGGTATCCCACTGGTAATTCCGGCGGAATACCTCGCCGTACCGTCTCCGCTGCCTCATATCCTGGTGTTACCGGGATATTACGGGCTGCAGAGATGCCAGTAAATCCCCATTCCCATGGAGTCTACGACTCCATGGGATTGGGATGCCGCAATCACAGGCACCAGTAGTACCGGTGCCAGTGATTGCGGCAATTGTCTGCCGGCAGGGGAATAAACTACCGGCAGGGTAGTTCTGGGTGATTCACTGGAAAGCTACTAACAGTGGTCGGCCAGACTCGGACCGGCTGTTACACTCCTTCGGAGGGCAAATCGAAGTCAAGTTATTTACAGCTGTTTGTTAAAGCTAAATGTGGTGCGGGTGAGACTATCTAGAGCAATCAAAGCATCCGGCCACCCACATGATGGGAGGTCAGCTCTCATTGGTGTGTATTAGTTCTAGAATGACCGCAGGTATCCAGGTAACAGATGGAGTGATGAAAGCGACAATGCAGATTTAGTTCATTGGATGCTAAAATGAGAGATGTCAGCATGTACTTTGTTCAAAGATGTCCCTTAATGTAGATGCAAAAGGTTAGTGGTGTACCATTCTCAAATGCCCAGCTGCTGACCTCTCCCCACATATAAGAAAGCACACAAGCAAAGAGTTAAAACCTTTCGGAAAAAAACAGTTTATGTGCACCCTGACTCCGCTGTACTTTTCCTCTTTTCCTTTCCCACCATTGTTTACCGCTGGACATTTTTGCGCGTGTAACCGGAGCCCCCTCTTTCATCCCTCGCGCTTCCCTCCAGTCCAAGTCCCCCAGTGATGTCACAATCCAGCATTTGTCTCTCTGTGCCCTTCATTCCGCCTCTGGCCCTGACTCTGGGCACAGGCCGCTTCCGCCCTCCACAAGAACACGCTGTGGCTGATCCCAGGCTGCCCTGAAATGTAACTTGCCTGGAATGCATTGACGCTTGTGGCACTGGCCTTCCACTTCACCATAATGTCTAATCGTGTTCTTCAGGTGAAAAATGAGAGACCAAGAGCAGCACAGAACCACGTGAGAAAGCGTGCACCCGATACCCACTTCTCTATTCAGATCCGCCAGGAGAGCATGCAAGTGGCAGCAGTGTGTGGTATACATCAAAATAGCATCACATGACCTTAATTGCAGTCACTTAACCCATTCTATTCCGGGGCTGCCATTTTATTGGATATGTGTTATGTCCTTTTCTTTTAGGAGTAAATGCATATTTAAGAACAAAGAATACATTGTGTGGTAATAGTAGTAACCATACGATTTGCATGCTATAAATGAATCTAGCATAACAATACAAATTATGCTAATTGACTTTTGTATTTAACCCCTTAAGTGCCAAGGACGAGTATGCTCGTCCTTTTTGCATAGATTTGCATAATAGCCTGCCAGTTTCTTACAAATGACACGTTTTCTTATGTTAAGTTGCTAATCTCTGGTTTATCTAGCACATAGCCCTGTAGCTTCAAAGCACTTTCTGTGTGTTAACAACTGTACTGTTGTTAACTGTTAACTGTGTGTTAACAACTGTACTGTTGTTAACTGTAAAGCGCCTTGGATTAAGGCGCTATATAAAACAATAAATACAAATACAAATACACTTACTGACTGCACACGGACTGTGCTGCAAGACAGGTGTGCTTGCCCTAGGCTAGGACCTTCCAAGAAGTAGCCCAGGCTAAAATGAACAAACTAGGCTTTACGCCAGTTTTGCAGGAACCAGGGTGATAGGAGGGGCAGGCTCTGACCTACTGCAGCCACTGCTGGGGTGCAGTGTGGGTTTGGGGTGTTGTCAGGACCTGTTGTGGTCAGAGCACGACAGTTTCCTACTGCGACACCACTAGGGTGCACCACGTGGCTGCCATGCCGTGTTGACTAAGATCTCCCCTTTCTTCGGGCTCCGAATATGTGCATTTTCACTGGTGTGGAAGCAACCACTCTTACAGAAAAAAGGGAGAAGCCTTTGGATCCAAGCAGCAGCTGTATGGATTCCGCCAATCGAGTTTGAGCCGGGCGATTATTGTATGCATTGAGACCGACATTGATCAATTTCACACCTCCCCCTTGTGCTCTGTTCTTCGCACAAGGGGAGTTCCAAAATGGATCTCTCTGCCTCCCTGTCCCACAGCCCAACTCCTCTTTCCACTCCTTCTGGCCATGGGGCACCCCCGGAACGCCCGTCCTTCCCTCTCCTCCCTAACACTACCCCACCCCCAGCTCCCTTCTTTCATTATCTGGAGTACACCCCCAGAACCCAAGGTATTTCTCCTTCCCCATCTCCGCCTACCCCTTCCAAAAGCTGTTTCCTACCCACCACTGCCCACTTACCTGTCCGCTTTGGCCCCCTTTCACTTTCGTGATTGCTCAAAGGATGTTTTGTCGATGTTGTCTGCATAATGCCGATTGCAGAGTCAGGAAAGTGCACCAGCCCGGTGCCAGGGACCGAACGGCCTTGCTATGACAAAATGACTACTGCTCTGCAGGAGTGCAGGGATGAGTAGCGGATATGCCTCTTACTAAGCCTGACACAGCTACGGAACCAGCAGGGATCCCGATCAGAAAGGTTAAACGGGTAGAGCCCAACATGTATACCTCCTTTGCTTTTTGTGGTAACGTGGCCCGAGGGCAGGCAATACTCTACAGGATTTATGTGAGCTAACAAAGAAGATTCCAAACAGCAATAGTACTGGGCTACCGAAACCAAAGAATGTCCAATCAAGGGTCTATAAAAAAGGAGTCTCTAGAAGTACACACTACTAATACAACACTAAAAACCCAACCCTGAATGAGCAGACACAGAATATGCAGACTTTGTAATGAAAGTGAACACTCTGGTTCTGAAGACAGGGGTACATATGCATTTTCAGCTGCAAACACACGATCAATGACGAAGGCCATTCAAAGGGAATTGGGTGGTTTCTTAAATAGTATTAGGGCCCTTTAAGGCAGTCAAGGTGACAGCACCACTTAATACCCTTTAGTCTTGCTTTTGGTGCTCAACAGCATTGAGGCAGGATTCTTGTTTTTTAACAATAGTTTTAGTTTAGTTAAACAAAAAGGAGGGGCTGGGCGCACCAAAGGTGTGACACCAGTGTGCCCCAGCACTCGCCCACAGCAGGCAGCTCTTTCATTCAAGGCGCTGTGTGGCTGAAGGGGGGCCCTTTAATCATGCAGCTCCTTGAGTGAAAGGGCTGCCTGCTGTGTGTCTCCGTACTCAGAGACAGGAGGAAGGCTGGAGGACCAGGCTCGCCTATTGTTTCTGACTAAAGAGTCATCAGGCAGCATGAAAACCCTTCAACTGCGCGGTTAAAGGGCTTTCATGCTGCCTGATGACTTGCCTTGCCTTTTATTTTTTTCTAATCCAAAGTGTGGACACCTGCAGGCAGCCCATGTAACTGTGCAGCCTGAGAGGTTGGCTTGACTGGGGCTAGTCAGAGGTGGGCCCCAGCAGGGCCCCGGCTTGGAAGCCCTTTCTGGTGACTGCCTGCCGGGGCTAGGCCCCAGCTAGCCCCAGCACACTTAAAGCCCTGGATGTTGGTAAATTTAATTATATACCCAATGGCCGACAGACCTATCTGGGTACAAACAGAGCAACACTAGCTTAAAAAAAAACAAGGACTGGCTGAAAATTAGACTGTTTAGTGGATCAGACTTTTAGGCAAGAATCCATTTAGTACAAACATTTTTTTTTAAAATCGAAGAGATTCCCCCTAGCAGATGGAAATCAGTCACAATGGGTCATCCAAACAAGCTGATAAACAGTCTTCCCTCACCAGGTACATTGGGTATGTGTTTTCTGCCTTACTTAGAAGCAATCTACATAGGTGTGTATCAACAATCGTAATCAAAGGCTTCAAATGTATTAAAATATTGTATTCCTCTGGCATTTGAATGGGAATGAGAGAGACTCCACTTAGTAACGGAGGAGGACATTATAGGTGTCACAGAAAAACTGGTGAGACCTCAATTGGAAGGCAAGGGTGATGAAACAGAGGAAGGGGCAGCTGGGAGACAAAAACCCAGTGGCCCGGAAGTAGACTATGGAAGGCTTAAAATACAGGGGCCAGGAAATACAGGAAGCTTTGCACCCCGCCATCCAGAAAGGAGTCCGCCCGAAGGGGATAAGACTGACTGTCATGTGCTCTGTTTAACAGGGGTGGTGAAACTCCGAGCCCATATGCCAAGGGTGCAGGGCTGTTGGTTTGGTGGTTGGAAGGGCAATGATATGGGGGGATTAGGCAATAGTTGAGTTGAAAGGGAAATAGATCCCTAGTTGGAGAGACCTGTTCAAAGGAAGGAAAGAGGCTCCATGCTACAACGGAAGAGTGAGGGGGCGGTGGGGCGCAGCCGGGATACTTCCAATGGGCAGGAAAAATAGGAGGACTTCGAGGGATAAGGGCAGGGGCCGTTACCCTGGTGGTTCGACCAAGTAGGAGGGTAGAGTAGGAGGGGAGATGCAGGGCAAAGAGTACAAGGGGAGAAGTGGGGTGGGAGGGGCAAGCGGGACTGCATGCTTTGTATTGTCACAAATGAATAAAGGAGTAGCCCAGACTAAGGACAGCGGAGGAGGGAGGTTATGGCAATGGGGAAATGAGTAGCTGGAAGGTAGCGACGCTCAACCTGAAAGGGTTGAACGCCCCAAACAAAAGGTCTCTTACAGTGAACATGCTTTGCAAGAGCTGAGTGGCGGCACTCTGCTTGCAGGAAACACATTTCAGACAAGGGAGGGAGCAGGCACTGAAAGGGCAAAGATACTGGGCCTCACATAGGACAAGTAAAAAGGAGGGAGTGGGGATTGTTTTGTCAAGTGCGATGCAGCCACTTGAGGAACAAGTGTGGCAAGTGTTTGGTGCAGTGAAGGGACACCCGGAGGGGAGATTGCTCAGCACTGCATCTATATATGCGCCGAACGTCAACCAGTTGGCATTCCTATGGAAGGGTTCTTGGTGTTTGAGGAGTGGGTAGAGTGCATGATATTGATAGGGGGAGTTTTTAATCTGATTGCGCATGCATCTGGCGGTGGACTGGTGTTCAGCAAAGGGCGATAAGAACAAGACAAAAGGGAGGGAGCATGAAGCATTTGCCCCCAGACCAAACGTACACCAGAATTGATCTTTTGCGGGTCCCAAGCGAACAGGAGGCCATGTAGCAGGGCCATAGGTGGTGGCGATGACATGGTCAGACAACAAGATGGTCTCAGCTGAATGGTGAATAGAGGGGGTAGGAAGGTCACCCTGCGTTGCAGATGTAATGATGGTCTCCTGCGTGACCCAGTATTTCGGGACTTCCTGAGAAACAAGATCAAACATTATTTCAAACTTAATGACACAGGCAAAGTACACGGGAAGGTGGTGTGGAAGGTGGCAATGGCAACGGTACGAGGCCTATTGATTTCAGAAGGGACGCGCAAGAAAAGGTAGAGAAAACTGATAGAAGGCAGGATCAGGGAGGGGGTAGGAAGGGCACCCCGCGTTGGAGATGCAATGATGGTCTCCTGCGTGATCCGGTATTCCCGGACTTCCTGAGAAATGAGATCAAACATTATTTCAAACTTAACGACACAGGGGAAGTACACGGGAAGATGGTGTGGGAGGCCGCAAGGGGAACGGTGCAAGGCCTATTGATTGCAGAAGGGGCACCCAAGAAAAGGGAGAGAAAACTGATAGAACGAAGGATCAGGGAAGATTTGAGGGATATGAGAACGAAATTAACTAGGCTCAGAATGGACAGAGAGGGGTTAGTGCGGCCAATGCGAGACAAAAGGCAGGAATTACATTCATTCCTGATAGGGGAGGTGGTAAAGAAGATGCAGTATGCCAAACAGCGGTTCTACGAGAGCGGGGATAAAGCAGGGACACTGCTGGCCAATAGGATCACCGAGTGCAGGGTGGAGAGGAGGGTCAGCCGTCTAAAGGACGAGCAGGGGGGGTGATTGGCCCCACGGGAAGCATCTAAGATCACTTTGCTGACTATTACGAGCACCTGTACTCCCAGCTGGAGGGGCCGGGAGAGGAGGAGGTGGGAAAATACCTGAGGAGGTTGGCCATCCCGTGGCTGACAGGTGAGGGAAGGATGATGTTGGAGGCCTACATAACAGGGTAGGAGGTCGGGTGGGCAATAAACCATCTAAAGCCAGGGAAGGCGCTGGGGGAAGATGGGTATATAGCGGGGTTCTATAAACAATTTCAGGAAATTATGGCAGGTCCTCTAGCAAGGGTCTTTAACTCTATCATGTGGGTGGAAGACAACCCCCCACATTCCTGTATCAGTAATACCCAAACAGGGTAAGGACCAAGCAAGCTGTGCCTCGTATAGGCCCATATTGTTGTTAAAAATAGACACAAAAATATTCACGAAGATTTTAGCATCCCGCTTGGATGTATACCTCCATCGGCTGGTGCACCCAGACCAAACCGGATTCATTCAGAACAAGCAAGTGGCTGAGAAACTGAGGAAAACCCTGCATATTTTGAACGACCCAGGGGTACGGAAGGAGGGGGCCTTGGTCCTTTCCCTGGATGCCGAGAAGGCCTTTGACACGGTCAATTGGGTCTTCATGAAGGGGGTACGAGGAAAGGTGATAATGGGGGAATGGTGGATGGGGTGGATCTCGGCCCTGTATTCACCCCCGAAGGCGCGGGTGGCGGTGAACGGTGAGACTTCCAGAAGATTAGAACTGAGCAGAGGGACCAGACAGGGGTGTCCACTATCACCATTATTGTGTTCCTTGGTGATGGAGCCATGGGCAATCGGGCTGAGAGGCTGTAGAGAGGGAAGGGGGGTAAATACAGGGGAGCAGGAGTATTAGGCAGGCTTATTCACAGATGATGTGTTACTTTATTTTACAGAGCCGAAAACTTCAGTACCAGCGCTGTGACAGGGTTTCACGTGGTACGGAGACCTGTCAGGATTCAGGGTAAACTTAGATAAATCAGTGGCGCTCTTACCAGGGAATTGGAGTCAGGAGGATCAGGAGGATAAGGAATGGATGAGAAAATGGCCATTGGTGACACAGCAGGAGGGGTTCCGATATCTTGGGGTGAGAGTTACGAAGTGGGCTGAAGACCTATCTCCCGCTGTGCGGGAGAATACGGGCCGACATGAGGCGGTGGGAGAGACTTGGACTCTCGTGGATGGCGAGATTAAACTGTATAAAGATGACGATCCTCCCTAATCTGCTGTTCCTGTTTCACATTAACCCCACAGTGGTCCCAGCCCAGTTTCTGGCGAACGCCCAGGGAGCACTTTTGTGTTTCCTGTGGGCAGGAGCCAGGCCCAGGGTAGCTTACAGTACACTGGTGATGCCAAAGGAAAAGGGGGGAGTGGGTTTTCCGGATCTGGGAGCCAACTATAAGGTGTCCCAGCTGGGATTAATGGTAGATCATCTAGACCAGAACACGAAAAAACAATCGGTGCACCTGGATAACGCAGTCCTGGATCCGGTGCCTCTGGGGGAATGGATGTGGGTCCCGCAGAGGGAGATACTGAGGTGAGTATTGGAACACCCAGTTCTGGTGGTGTTCTGGTCTATATGGTGAGAGGGGTGCCCTACCCGGTGGTTGTCGATATGGCCCTCGCCCCTTAGCTGCATCTGGCCACCACCGCTCCGTAATGCTATCGTAGAGCCTCAGCTGTTCCAGTCATGGTATGAGGCAGGACTGTCGAGGGCAGGGCAGCTAAGGGAGGAAGGCAAGTTCATGTCCTTGATGTGCTTGGAGGAATGCCTTGGGAAGAAGGGCCTGTCGCCTTTCAGGTACTTGCAGCTGAAGAGGGTATTGCTGAAGCCGAGCTGGGGAGTGAGCCTATGTAGGGAACTCACTCCATTTGAGAAGGTGCTGCTACAAGTAAGGGACACAAGGGGACGGATATCCAGGATATATGGGGAGTTGGTAAGGGGTGAACCAGTGAGCATGTTAGCAGCACAGGTAAAATTGGCTGAAGACCTGGAGATCAACCCAACTCACCAATTATGGGGTGCAATATGCAGGGGGGTAAAGACATCCCCTCAGTCCCTATAATATTGAATGCAGGCATTTAAACTAATACATAGGTAGCATTAGGCACCATCAGTCCTAGCGAAAATGTACACATGGGTGGTCTCACACTGTTGGTGATGTAGACGGACAAACAGTGAGTACTATCACATGTGTGGAGCTGCCCTCATATTCAGGGGTTCTGGGAGGATGTGTTGGGATGGCTGAAGGACCTGGATGCGGAAACAGGACTATGGAACCATGTCTGTTGTTGTTTGGGGTGAGGGAGAGGGCGGAGGACAGGGGGGAGGAGGGTCACATGATCCAAAATCTGTTGGTCGCAGTAAGGAGTTGTGTAGCATAACACTGGAAAAGGAGGACGGTGCCCGAGGAGACGGAGTGGGTGCAAAAAGCGAAAAGCATTCTAATGCTAATTTCACAGTTGCTGTGATTGGTGTCCTGGGCCCTTTTGCATCCTCTGGGCCCCTGACTTCCCACACACAATCGCCCAGCTTCTGCCTACCCTCAGCACTTGCATACCCGCCGCCCTAGAGGCTCACACTTACACCCAACGCAGCTCTGTCTGTATAGCACTCTCCATACCATGCACTTCATCTGTTGCGCACAGACACTCGAGCACCTACCCCCTCTTCCCTCTTCCTTGCTGCACTTGCACATTCTGAACACTCACAAGGCATAGTAGGTTCGTCTTTTTCTCTCCCCCCCACTGTTTTTAATATTTGTGTGTATTTTTAAATGCTTTTCACTCCCTTGTTCCCTCTCTTGCTCTATGGGTGCTTCGAAACGGTATGTACTTGCTGTTTAAGTGCCTAGAAGCGAACCATAAATGAAATTAATACATAAGTAAATATGGAGTATTTGACACACCTTCTGGACGAAACAAGGACGGGCATTGAAGGGATGTGACTGCCTTTCTTCAGCAAATAGGGTTGATAACCTATTCTGGGAAAATACCGGGGGGGGGGGAGAGGTTAGAAGCTACTACTAGTTGTGACTAAGGAGCACTGGATATGTTGACAATGCATGCAGGGGGGAAAGGGAGGGGTGGAATTTCAGGAGTTACACGTTTTTTATAATGAAGGAAAGATTGATGTTTCAAAAATGCCAATAAAACCTCCATTTTCAAAAAACTTAATATTTCATTGGGTGGAATCGGAACACAAAATAAATCACATTTAACAAATGGATGCAGTTTTAAGAAATCATCACATAGCAATTTATTAGAAAGTATTAACAACATTCACTGATACGCAAAATACGAACCAAAATCACAAGCACCAAAAACACAACTACAGTCTGTGAGCAATAGCCATAGTGGCTGCTTTAATGAGGGCAATTGTGGCCCAACATAGGCTCTGGGCCTCATTACACGGTAGGCGGTAACCATGGCGCTATTAGCGCCATGGTTGCCGCCGGTACCGTACCGAGTCCGCCTTGGTGGATGGCGGAATTACCGCCCTACTCCAAGGTGAGCGGGGGCGGTAATTCCCCAATCCCCATTTACCCTTCCCCATTCCCATTTTTGCCCCATAGGGCATAATGGGAATGGGGAAGGTGCTAATTACGGTACCGCAAATTGCGGTACCGTAATTAGCTCTGAGGCCCCTTTGCGGGTCCCGTCCTTAACGCCTGGAAAAACCAGGCGTTAAGGGAGGACCCGAAAAGGGACCTCGTAGTAAGGCGGTAAGGGTTTACCGGTACCGGTGCCCTTACCGGTACCGGTAAACCCTTACCGCCTACCGTGTAATGAGGCCCTCTGACTTGAATAGCATAGGCCATACACGCTCACTCTCCCTTTCTATGATTGGATGTCTTCTGAAATATTGTGAGAGAGCACATGGTATCCCGAGCCAGGGCCTCCTTCACTGCTCGCACAACCCACCTCTCCCAAGGTGCACTTTGGCAATATAGTCCCCACTTCTCTCCGTGGCTGGGAAATCACATAATTAGCCAGGCTCCTCCAAATTCTTCAGTTTCCACTGCACGGGCCAGAACGGTAAGCGCCCCATTCTGGGCTGTGCTTGTAGGATCCTTACTAGTCTATCCAAAAACCCAGGATAAACTGGGTTCCCACCCCTGAACTGCCGCGAGCAAGTAGTTATCCACAAATAGCTGGCTCCCCCCTACTTTTGCCAATCGCATCTCTTCCTTCTGGGCAAATGCAGTCAGCGTAAAGAGGTTCTAAAACACAACACATTTAACTGTATAGCTAAACGCAATTAACCTGATGAGTGGCACAGGCTTCAGACTGGGCACATTTCCTTTATGGTTCAGACGAATGGCACCAAACACAGTCCTTGGCTGGCTTTTCTCACTAGGGCAAAGTCTCCCCCTAAGATCATAAATTGGGTTCACAAAGTCCATGGAGTCAATTTGCAATGTTTTTTTTTTATAAATACACCTACACACAGGTTACATGCAATTATAACTGATGAAATAATAACTAATTAAAAAATAACAAATAGAAAATAATTAATTCCAAAATAACGATTTTCTTTTTGGTGAGATTTGGGGGGGTTACCCCCAATCCCCCCTTTTTTAATAATGATTTTCCCCACCCCCAAAACCACAATTCTCTCTCACAACCACATTTTTTTCCAAAATGAGTTATTTTGGTATTAGTTGTTTTTTCATTAGTTGTTTTGTATTTGATATCATCACTGCATACCGGCCCACATAACCTCTGTGTCTACTTGAATGCTACTTTGGAATACATCAGGGACATATATCCCACAGCCTGTCAGCGAGATGTGCTCAGAGGCTCAGTTAGTGGCCGCGGCAGTGTAAGACTTCAGATGTAGTCTAGCCTTCCCCCACTTGGGCAAATTGTTTGATCCTCTGCAAGCCAGCCTATGTCCATCAGTCTGAGTCCCTTGAAAACAATTAGGCCTTACACCCTTCAAATTGGTCTTTGAAGGAGTTTTCTCTGCATGCAGCGCTGTGCAAAACACCTAAATAATTCATCACAGAGCCGCTCAGGCTCCGCTTCCCAGCAGAGGGTATCTAGGGAACGCTCCTTGGACTCTAACTCAGGCAAAATGCCACAATAAATGCAATTCTGTGCTGAAAAACGTGCATTTCTTACGCCGCAAAATATTTCATGATGCCATATCCCGGAGGGTCTGTAACATGTGATCTTTCACTACTTGAGCGGGGCAGGAATTCCTGATGCAGTGCCGGTGGCCAACAGAGAGGCCAGGACATGGATCACAACATTCGGGGCAGTGAAGAGGTTAAACTACCTGCTGTAACCATCTTGTTACGTCTTGCTTACCACCATTTATAACAAAACGTAATCACTGACGGACAAAAGTCCTATCTAGCATTTTAACAAAGCCTCATGTTCCTCAATGAACTTCATGCAATGAGTAAAAACACAGCAAACATGTTCACACTATTACAAGTGATAACCACCATTGAATGATTTAACACAAGCCAGACACACACGTCAGACAACTAAACACACACACACACCCACCCCCAACAGAAGGTTTAGGCAAGGGCACCTGCCCCAAACAAACAATACACCATGAGGCCCTGCAAACATGCGCGTTGTGTCCCTCCGCAATGTCTCAGATGCTCTTGTCTGCATTCTGCAAATCAAACTCCCTCTGGTTCGGTTTCTAATGAAACGGCTGTCTGTAAATAAATCCCTTCCTCACTCCTCCAGTGGTGAGCAATTCAATTAGTGAGTAAATCACTTTCATTCTGTGATTAAGTAAGCTGGGCCCTGTGTGCTTAATAGCTTTTCTCAAGTGCTCATTCGAGGTTTCAGCTGTTCTATGCCTGTCTCATAATGATCATCAATTATTAACTGTCTGCAAGCAAGGGAGGCACCAGTCTTCTCAAATTGAAGGCTCTGTCACTTTAAATGTGCTTTTCCTGATCAAAGTCAGACATCAGTGTGCAAACTTATTCCTGGCATGCTTTACCCTGGGTCAGCTGCGGAAAAATGAAGTTCTAGGTGGGGCTCCTGTTATGCACCCTCAACGATAAACCCAGAGAAATCACCCATTGGAGTTTCCATTAGGAACATCCCCATTATAGTCTATGCACCACGCAGCTACCTCGGGAGAGGTGGGGGCACCAGGAGCCCCTGTGTTTCTTCAGCCGGCCCTGAAATCACGCATGAAAGCCCCTGTGACAAAGGCGAGGAGGACAAATAGCATCAATGTAAGCTACTTGGTGCTGTGCCTAAAATCCAAGAGCATGTTAGGAACATAAGAACAAATGCAAATGGCTGTGTATGACATATATGTGACAGTGGTTCGAGCCTGCAACGCTTCTGAGCACATAATGCAAGCTAGCCTTCCTGCTTCTTTCCTTTATGGCAACACCCTGACAGTAAAGTGATGGGAAACCAAGAGTCATATAAGCTCATTTGGAAAGAGTCACCCTTAGGGAGTCAGACACTCGCTGTCCGGCTTTAGCAGGCAGGCAGCTTCTCGGCGCATGTTTCTTTTACAGCAGTGCCTATCTCTCTGTCCATATCACTCTTAACATTAAAATCACACCAGGTGCTTACTCATAGGTAACAGAGGCAGCACCCCAGCTCAAGGACAGTTTGTTTAGCCTGCCGGCCCTCCACCCTTGGCGATCCACTTGTACCCCTGAAAGGAGGAAATAATGACATCAAAAAAGTAGCTCTGTATTCATCCACCTTTGCCTTCTTTTAATATCCATACCAACAGTGTTTGCTCCATTAGGATCTATGCAACCAAAATCTAGCCAGGAAATTCTCCATTCTCTTTTTCTAAATCTGCCAGCAATGTCCTCAATACTTCCTATGCCGGCATCCGGCCATGCATCGAAATAACTGCGTGGAGCGGCAGTGAGCTCATTCCATGAGGGTGAAAAGTATGCTTTGTTGGCGGTGTTGCGTCTCGCGCCACAATGGCAGGCCATGCTCCCACAATCGTCGCCATTCATGTTGAGTGCCACCAGGGCTGCCACGAACAACTCCTCATTGAGTGCTCTCGGAAAACAGGGAAATAACTGCCGAGCTTCCCCCCGCCCCGCTTCCCATTCAGAGTTCCGTGCCGTTCCCGGGGCGCGGGAGGCCGGAGCAAGAGGACATAGCAGCTTAACTTCCAAAGGGCTCTGACCCCTTTCTGAGCTTGCTTCTACATGGCTGAGCAGATCCTTCAAGCAGGACGTGCCACAAATGTTTCCAGCAAGAGTGAGTCAGTTAAAGAGCAAAAGGTCTAGTTCACAGGGTGACCATAGAGGCTGCGGCAATCGGACGAAGAAAGGCCCACTTGTTGAAGGAATGTTCCAAATGGAGCAAACGGGGGTGATGAAACAGGGCTCTCTTTAAACTGTATGAAAATAGGAATGCTTCCAGTCCTCCTAGGTTGTGATTGTTTTACGGCCAAAATGTTGGAATTGAAATCTACTAATTTAGGCTATTAACATTTCTTTTCAAATTTGTTCGACCCAACTGTATCAACGACAAAGCCTTACCTGCACCTATAAAGTCCATCACTGCAAGGGCACGCTTTAATGATCAATTACTTGAATGATTGATTAGATTTTGGGCTCAATGAGAAAGAAATCTATGCAATTCGGGGCTCCCCCCCTGAAGAGTGAGCAGGAGAACCGAGGGAGTCCGAAGAGATGTGACTGGAGAACACGTAGCGTTGCAGGTGATTGTGAACTTCACTGAGATAGGCTGAGGCCATCCGCTGGGTCAACACTTAATACCATAATCTATTTGTAAGATGTCTGAGGTCTCACACACACACTCTTGTCCTCACTTCTGCAACTGCTTCTCATGGTGGGCAGTTGATTATGACGCCCACCGTAAATGCACTCGCCCGGGAGCGCTATCACTATGTCCTGCCCTAGCATCCACTACCAATCGCCCAACACTGCTCCCTCGCCCACCCTCTGCTGCCTGGCGTCCTATCATTTCCCGCCACTCCAATCTCCCTATTGTTGTGCTGCTATTTTTCTTATAGTGACTTTCTCTTTAGGTTGAGACATCTTTTTCATATGCTAGCATTGGACAGGTGTTCTGCCTTCACTATGGAGTGATACCCCTGAAGAGCGGTGATGCTCTGCCAACTGTAACATTCATTTTAGAATTGTGTAACTAATTAACAGACAAGTTCCTCCCTTGACTCCCTGTTCCCAATATGAGCCATGTTCTGCTTCTTCCAGTGTGAGGTTTTTTGGCCGCCTGCGTGCCTAAGGGTCAGACACACTTTTATCATTGAAGCCAATACGTATCCTCCAATCACAGTCTTTGTACTCCTGCAGCCTAATCTAGTTGTTGCCCCAGGCTGTGAAAGGTGCTCTTCACGAGCCATCACGTGAAAGAAAATATTAACATAACTAGTCCTCTTAATCCAGCTGGGCAGCTGCCTGGTATGTACACTGCAAAGTGGCCCAGTGAACCACAACTTGCCACGTCCTTTTTATGATTGTCAGCCATTTTGAAATCAAACAGATACATCGTTTTCAATCCAGGCTAGGGGACCAAAGGGGAAATACAGGGCAAATGGAATCTGGAACAGAGGCAACAGAAAGGGAGAGTCGTGCCTAAGTAGAGCAATGCCTTATGTGTGCTGGTGAATAACTAGGACAGTAAAGTAGATATGATAATGAGTTTGGGTGAATAGTGTGGCTGTCCCAGAAGTGTGGGACACTGCTGAAGCAGAGCATGACAAACTAATCAGACATGTGACCAGGCCCTTTGTCCAGACTGGCGAGGGCAAAGGTCAGTAGCAGGAAGACAATGGAGGCCCCTTCTCATGTGTTCTGGGGGGAAATAAAACGTCTTCTGAATCTGACACAATGAACAGGGCCTGTGGCCATCTCTGCATGAATAGATTCCTTTATTTGGTCAATTTAGGAGGAAATTGTCCCATCCTTACAGCTTCATCCGGCCAGGAATAAAACCCGGCCCGCATCCCAGAACACCCATCAGAATACCTCTAAAATAAGGGGTCAAGCTATAGCAGAGCTATATTTAGAGCGCTGCTTTCAGACACCAAAGCAAGGTTCCTACAACACCATACTATGACCGCATGACGTGCATGTGCACGAAAACCTCGCGTGTGGGTCAGTTTAGTCCAGATTAATGGAGGGCAAAGAGACAGAGAAAACAAACGTTTTTTTCTTATTCTGATATATCTAAAAAGAGACTAAATATGAGACCAAGGGGCCGATTCATGGAACAAATGTGCGCCGAAAATCTTTGCGCAAGCAGGCGCAAGCGCAAAAAAACAGGCGCACACGCACGCGTGCGATTCATGGAAGTCCCTGCGCGTGTTTTCCTCGGGATGTGCGCCAAACCCGTGCATGGGGCACACGTCACTGCAACATCCCGAAAGGCGTGCGCGACGCGCACAGTGAAAGCGCACAACCTCGGCGCATACACTAGAAAGTGGGCGGAACAAGGGGCGTAACGCGCGGAATGGGGAACAACGCGCGAAAATAAGGGCGTAACTGAGGATGTAGTGCAGGGAAGCAGACGGAATGCCCACACGCACCTGAACCACAAGTATTCATGGAATCGAATAGGGCAAAGCCACGCACAGCCAAAGACACGCACAAGCCGAAACACGTCCGCCACACGAAGGCAGGCGGTAGCGTCCCTGCGCATTAAAAAAGTGGAAACATACAGCAATTGGGCCTGTGCGAGCGGGGCACGTGTATTTCGGGGTTGCGCAGGAAGTTACACACGCGATTGAGCGGGGTACGTGTATTTCAGGGGTTGCGCGGGAAGTTACACACGTGATTGAGCGGGGTACGTGTATTTCGGGGGTGCGCGGGAAGTTACACACGCGATTGAGCGGGGTACGTGTATTTCGGGGGTTGCGCGGGAAGTTACACACACGATTGAGCGGGGTACGTGTATTTCGGGGGTGCGCGGGAAGTTACACACGCGATTGAGCAGGGTACGTGTATTTCGGGGGTGCGCGGGAAGTTACACACGCGATTGAGCGGGGTACGTGTATTTCGGGGGTTCGCGTGAACTTTTTCACACGATCGGGCCTGGGGGAGCGGGCTACGTGTATTTCAGGGGTTCGCGTGAACTTTTTCACGCGATCGGGCCTGGGGGAGCAGGCTACGTGTATTTCAGGGGTTCGCGTGAACTTATTCACGCGATCGGGCCTGGGGGAGCGGGCTACGTGTATTTCAGGGGTTTGCGTGAACTTTTTCACGCGATCGGGCCTGGGGGGGAGCGGGGTACCACTCACCGTCTGCCTTGCGTGTAGAAGAACGCGTAGCCAACACCCGCTGTGAAGTAATAGCGTGTGTACCCCAACGGATGGAAAACACACGCACCGCACGAAAAGCACGTACAGAGCAGTGTAAAGGCACGCAGGATCTCCAAGCCCTGCCAGGGCAACGCCCGTGCGCAAAACGTCACAGACGCGCTTACGCTGTAAGGGCCTTTGGTCCAATGAAATCGCGTACACGTGCTGACACGCTTACGCGCTAAGGGCCTTTCCTCGAATTTCACGCTGATGTGCAGGATTTTCACGTGCCAAATCACTCCGTATCAAGCTGGCCACGCGAAAACACACGGAAGACCACGCTCCTGCCCAGGAGGCCGAATTACTGCCCCCCAGTTCCCCGAGCAGCCTCCCACGTGCCATCTGCTGCTGCCTGCCTACCTGCCTGCCTGCTGCCACCGTGCCCTGCCATTTGGTGCCTGCACATCAGCCATCTGCAGGGGTCCAGTTGCTGTGTCCACCCCTGCTGGAACAGAAGACTCCCGACTTGGATAACATAGCTCCACAGCCCAGCCCCAGGACCCAGTTGCCCACCCACTCCTGCCCCTGGGGTTGCCATGTCGGGCACATCAACATCTGGCACCAGTGGCAACCCCCGGCCAGAGGGGCAGAGGGGCACCAGCTTCACTGCCACCGAAGTTGGTGTCCTGGTGGAGCAAGTCCTGTGGCAGTATGATGCCCTCTTCGGATCGTCCCGCGCCAACAAGGAAGGACGGGAGAGGATCTGGGTCGGCTGTGTGGTTGCCATCAACGCGGAGGGGGTGGCAACCCGCACCATCCAGAAGGTCAAGAAGCGCTGGGAGGACTTGAAGTCCAGGACCCTCATAAAGGCCCAGCGCCTCATGGAGGGGGGCCGTGGCCGCATGAGTTCCATCCAGATGAGGGTCCTGGAACGCGTACACCCAGCGCTCCACGCCCAGGTCCTTGTGAGGGAGACCCGTCTGGAGTTGAGCGGTAAGTGGCCAAGCATTGCTGTGTGAGACAGGGCATGTTGCAGTGTGCTGGTTGTCTGATACTTGCCTGTATGTGTGACATAGGCCATGTACGCATGTATGTGTGCAGGGACAGCATGGTAATGCATGTGCGACCAGTAATGTGTGAACCGCACGGTTGGTGCATGTGTTTAAATGCGACATGGGGAGCGCAATGCAGATTGTACACATGAAAACATTTCAGTCTCTGTTCCTGGACTTGGGTGGGGGTGAGGGATGGGTGCTGATGCCAGGTACATATATGGTATCCATGTCTGTGTGCCTGACCTGCGTGTCTGTGACTTGTGAATGCCATGGATGCATGACACATGTCTGTGACAATGTACAGATTCACTGATGCAGCCTAGTCATCCTTGTATCCACTGTGATTGGGGTGTACGGGGCCAGATGGATGTGACTGAGGTGAAGTGTGTGCATGTGATAGGCATGACCCATGATGCATGTGAGTTCCATTACATTGTATGTTTCGAGAGTCCATTGGACATGTATGGAAATGTCCATGGCATGCACCATGACTGTCACTGTGTGTGTTTTGTCTGCACTGACACATGTGTTGTGGAGGGACATGATGGAAGTGTACTTTGACAGTGGCACTCATCTGCTATTGCTTCCTGTCTAGGGGACCATTGTACAGTACCCTGATGCTTGTGTTCTATGTCTCCCTCTACGCAGCGGCTAGTGAAGAAGAGGGCGGAGACGGCGCTGTGGAGCAAGGCGGCGGGGATGCCCCCACGGCTGCAGCGGAAGGGGTGGGTGAGCCCCCACAGGGGCCTGCTACGGCGGAAGACGGTGAGGAGCCATCCAGTTTGGTGGTTTCCACAGAGGAGGAGGAGGCCGCCACTGAGGCGCACATGGGGCCTGGTGGGGGCATCCCTGCTGGTGCAAGTGGTGCAGTCCAGGGGCAGGAGGCAGCACAGGTCACCGTGGAGGGGCCTGTGCATGTCGCTGTCCCTGACCCTGTGGGTGCACCACCATGCACCAGCAGGGATGCCCCGTCCCAGGCCCGTCCGCAGGTAGAGGGGATGTCCATGTCATCTGACTCCCCTCCACCTGCGGACGAGGGGACCCCTGGCCGTATGGAGAAGGTCCTGATTGGGGTCGCGATGCGCACGGCTGTGATTCGTGATGCCGTGCGTGCTTCCCAGGAGGAGCACGCACGTCATCACGAAGAGCACCGTGCCGACATGGCCCAATTGGGATCGTCCATGTTCGGGGTTTTCCTGCATGTGTCGGCCAATCTGGCGGCCCTCTCCTCCTCTGTGGAGACTATACGCGAGTCGTTCTCCTTGCCATCTTCCGGCCCAGATGCCACCAGGGCCCCCTGTGGACCTGCCCTGACCAATGCAGCCAGCTCGGTGGGGATCCCATCCCTGCCACAGTCGGGAGTCAGAGGTCCAGTAGGGGTGGACACCACAGCAACTGTACCCCAGCAGATGGAGGATGTGCCGGCATCATCAGGCAGGGCACGTGCACGACGGCGTTGGTGGATTCCATCAGCCTGGCTGCCGTCGTGCTGGCAGAGGCAGTGGCGTCGGAGGCAGCAGCGGAGTCAACGTGGGAGGCATCATGGCTCGGGGCCATCAACATCGGAGGGGCAGGCATCAGCCGGAGGGCAGGAGGACCCAGGACGGGAAGTGTCTTCCGTGTGGCAGCGGTTGGGCCAGCAGATAGGTGCGGAGCAGCAGCGGGCGGAAGAGGGGCGGCTCACAATGTTCAGGGCGGAGAACTCCATGCGGAGGGCCCTGAGGCGGGCCGAGTGCCTCGAGGCAATCCGCAGGGGGTTGGATGAGGAGATGGCGTCGTCCCTGCGGACCCTCGGGGCCATGGAACAGGACCACCTCCGGGACATCGAACAGGAGTTCGATGATGCCCTGGCCTGGAACACCACGGAGTGAGCCGCTGGACTTGCCCGCCGCCTTTGTTTATAGTTATATAGTTAGTGTTAGGTTTCCTTTATTTTTTTTTTATTTGGTTGCGATTGGACAATGCGCCACATTTTTGTATATAGTTCAGTTTTTAGTTAGTTGTCATAGTTAGGTTTCATTTGGTTGGGCTCATGGACCCGGGATGATCTTGTAAATAGTTCTTCAATGGATTTTTTTATTTTTTGGATTTTTTTCATCGCCATGGAGCAATGGTTTTTGTTTATCATTTACACTTGGATTACTTTTCTGACTGTGACTTTGGACACCATTTATTTTGATTGTGCTGTGTGTTTTTTATTTTTTTCATGGACATTCATCTTCTTTTGGTTGTTTTGCTTTGTGGTTTTTCTCATTTCATTTCCATTCAAGTTGATTTTAAATACATTTTTATTTTCATCCTTCAATGTGTCGTATCATCTCATTGCTTTCATGCACGTCATGTTGGGTGTTGTAACATTCACTTGCAGCCATTGTGTGTGACAGACATGTGTTCATTTGCATTATTTACATTGGGTGTGTAACATGTAATTGCCTTTGATATGTGGGTGGATGTGATAGTTGGTTGGGCCTTTTGGCAGGGGAGGATGGCCATTACGGACATGATTGGGGATTGGTGGGACCCAGGTGCAGGGGGGCATGGATGGGACATGGGCGAGGGCCTGGTGGAGGGTGCCCCATGACTGCTGGGGGGTGGGGGTGGTGGGAGACATGTGTGGGGGCCTGGTGGAGGGTGCCCCTGCACTGCTGGGGGTTTGGAGGGGGGTGGGGAACATGAGTTGGACATGGGTGGGGGCCTGCTGGCAGGTGCCCCACAGTGCTGGGGGGTGGGGGTGGTGGGGAACATGAGTTGGACATGGGTGGGGGCCTGCTGGCAGGTGCCCCACAGTGCTGAGGGGTGGGGGGGTGGAAAACATGAGTTGGACATGGGTGGGGGCCTGCTGGCAGGTGCCCCACAGTGCTGGGGGGCGGGGGGTGGGAGACATGGGTGGGGGCCTGCTGGCAGGTGCCAGACAGTGCTGGGGGGTGGGGGTGGTGGGGAACATGAGTTGGACATGGGTGGGGGCCTGCTGGCAGGTGCCCCTACAGTGCTGGGGGGCGGGGTGGAGGATGGGAGACATGGGTGGGGGCCAGCTGGCAGGTGCCCCACAGTGCTGGGGGGTGGGGGTGGTGGGGAACATGAGTTGGACATGGGTGGGGGCCTGCTGGCAGGTGCCCCACAGTGCTGGGGGGTGGGGGTGGTGGGTAACATGAGTTGGACATGGGTGGGGGCCTGCTGGCAGGTGCCCCACAGTGCTGGGGGGTGGGGGGGTGGGGAACATGAGTTGGACATGGGTGTGGGCCTGCTGGCAGGTGCCCCACAGTGCTGGGGGGTGGGGGGTGGGAGACATGGGTGGGGGCCTGGTGGAGGGTGCCCCCGGTGGCTGGGGGTGCAGGGGGACATGCGTTGGTTGGCAGTAGTGCAAGTTGACATGTGGGTTGGCTGGGGGGCATGGCCATGGTGGATGGGGTGCCTGCAGGACATGTGCAGGGTAGGCCCCTGTGGTGTGAGCCTGGAGGGTGTAGAGGGAACACCTGGGAGGACCCACACGTGCAATTCACGTGTGGTGCTCCCCGCGCACCCCTGAAATACACGTACCCTGCTGGAATTGCGTGTGGAACTTTCTGCGCACCCCTGAAATACGCGTACCCTGCTGAAATCGCGTGTGGAACTTCCCGCGCACCCCTGAAATACACGTACCCTGCTGGAATCGCGTGTGGAACTTCCCACGCACCCCTGAAATACGCGTACCCTGCTTGCACGGGGCCAATCGCGTGTGGAACTTCCCGCGCACCCCTCAAATACACGTACCCTGCGGCAATCGTGTGTGGTGCTCCCCGCGCACCCCTGAAATACAAGTACCCTGCTGGAATCGCATGTGGAACTTCCCGCGCACCCCTGAAATACGCGTACCCTGCTCGCCCGGGGCCAATCGCGTGTGGAACTTCCCGCGCACCCCTGAAATACACGTACCCTGCTGAAATCGCGTTTGGCACTTCCCGCACACCCCTGAAATACACGTACCCTGCGGCAATCGCGTGTGGAACTTCACGCGCACCCCTGAAATACGCGTACCCTGCTCGCACGGGGCCAATCGCGTGAGGTACTTCCCGCGCACCCCAGTGATACACGTAGCCCGCTTTCCGTGCTGGTACAGGGTTAGCGCAGCCCTTTGCGCTGGATTGGGGATTTTGATGGCTTTTCCCTGCGCGAGAGGCGTTCTTGGGGGCGTAACTTGCGCTGCTGCAGGGTCGCTGCGCCACTGTGCGCCACGGCTGGTTTTGGTGGCTGGAATCCATGAATACGCTTTGCGCGGAAATGGATTTTAGCGCACGCGGCTGGTGCAGGGATTCGCACGCGCACACTGTGCGCCAGCTGCGTGCGCCACTTGTGGGCTGCATTCTATGAATTACCCCCCAGATGTTTAAAAAAATGAAATCATATGCTATACATGCATTTCCTTCCATGGTTAAGTGCTACAAATTGTTTTCTTTATAAAATAATTCACTCTGAATGTTCTTTTATCAAATCTTGTTTTTTCCATAATATCATAAGCATTAGCTATTTCTTGCAGGTTCATAGTCCAAGTCATTTTCAATAGACCTAGTCATGAAAATATTTCCTTTTTGCTGTTGAACACAACTTACAAAAAAAAGGATTCTTTAATCAAATCATCTTTTCTTCAGTGATGAACAATAGTATCAGTTAGGGGCAGCGCGCTTGTCTTGGAAGCGCGCCAACGCAGAGCAGCACAGGTTCGCATCCTGGGCCCGCGCGTGGGGTAAGCGCGTTATTAAAAAAATAATGAGTTCATTAAATGAACATATGCTTCACTATTACGGCAGGGTTTATGGGGTGTGTTTATACAATGAGTCTGGTAATATTGATATGCACTATCTTCTTTATCATGCGTGTAAGCTTTTGGTAGCTTATGACTTTCCTTCATTGTTTATTAGTTCAGAGTGTTGTCTCTCTGTTTCTGCACGTGAATGGGGTTCTGCACAGTCCCCTAATAAGTTGGCAAATGGGACATTAAATGTTCCTATTCCAGTGCTTGGGTGCTAAACTACTGCCATGTGAATAAAGCAATGAAATGCCACTCTACGCCTTGTAGGCGCAGGGCAAGAGGCTGTGCAGTCATTTGGGATTTAGAGACACAAACCTTCGAGCCTGATGGAGCAGCCCAGCTCCGTCTGTCAGAAATACCTTTAGATTGACCAGACGTCCCGGTTTTGCCAAGACTCTCCCGAAATGGGGCCTTCTGTCCCCTTGTCATGGCAGTTCTTTGAGCCTCATTACGAGTTAGGTGGAAAACTGGAGGTAAATCCCCCAAAAAATAGCCCTGAGGAATTACCCCTACCCCCACTTGGTCAGTTGGAGTTTCCATCTGATTACAAGTGGTAGTGGCAGTGTAATTCCCCATTTATTTTGGGTCCATTGGACCCTATAGGGCTTTTTTTGCGAGATTACCGCAGCCGAATTACTGCCATGGTAATTCTGCCAATTCTGTCGATTTTACGGCGTTGAGTTGGAAGATTTACCTCCAGGGTTTTCCTGGAGGTAAATCCTCCACTCAAAACCCAACCTCATAATTTGGCGTAGTGGTAAAATTGGTGGTAATTCAGCTACCGCCAATTTTACCACTTAACGTCTAACTCGTAATGAGGCTGTTTGTACTTAATGACCCCAACCTGGTCGGTAACCACTGCCAAAATCATAGCTCCATTAATCATCACACCCTCAATGATATGTTATTATAACAGTGTGGTAGTTAGGCTACCCCGGGGTGGCTCGCACCTCCAAACTTTCAGTTAACAGGTACATGCATTGGCTGATCGCACCACAGATACTCATTGAGAAAGTGCTTCATAGAGGCATGCAAAAACAATCGGAGCATATGTTCCTTTGTTTTGAACATGCTTATAGTCACAGTCAAACAAGTAGAGTTTATATCCAGGGGAATAATTGCACTACCTCTTTCTCCCAAATAACTGGACCCCTGTCCCACTACTGATGATGGTATGAAATTGTGGTCCTACTTGTATGTCTGTGGCCTGTCCTGGATTTTTATTTTTAAATTCTGGTCACCCTACTTTAGAGAGGAGCCTTCCTTATTTCTGAAGTCTTGGTACAGCCGCTTCACCGTGCTGCTACAACTATATTGCAAGTGCAACACAATGCTGTAAGTGTTACAAAGTGACCTACAGCCTTCTTAGGTTTACCTGTAAGGTTTATTACCCAGTTCTCAAGGTACTTGACAAGCAAAATACATGAATACAAGTAAGGTACATAGAGTAGGACAAACACAGGCTCCCATCACCCAGGCAGGGGGGCTTCCTAACTGCCTGGGCTAGAACCCTCACTCATACATTCTATCATTCCGAGGTCAACACTCCACATGACATCACAGCATCCCTTCACACCTGGACAAGCACTTCACAACACATCTCCCTCCTTTATAATGACACCACAGACACACAAAGAAACACTTCACAACACATCTGCCTCCTTTATATTGACACCACAGACACACAGAACAACACTTCACAACACATCCCCCTCACATTCACACCGACTCGGATCACAGGGGCATACACAACAACCGACCAAACCCACCTATAAGACATGCCACATGCATGCCACAAACGTTTCCATGCCATTTCAGCAACACCCTAACTTCACATTATGTACATATCATTAACAATGTAAAAACATTTACTGTGTTGCGTAAACCAAAAACCCCTATCGCAGGTTATGGCCATTTCTAAACCTACAAGTCCATGTTGCAACCTGGCAACCATAACCTGCAAAGCCTCAAAGAGATTACAACTAATACATACTAAATATCACCATACCGCATAAACTGTTTTACTTCTCTCTTGTATAGTCCACAATGCATGTTCCCAAACATGCTTTGTTTTCCAGTAACAGTAGTTATTCTCCTACAGCTAAAAGTCCACGGGTGGGCACGCACCCCTAACCTGCGAATACTCAAGAGATTATAGCTAGTACATACTAAATATCACCATACCGCATAGACTGTCATACCCCAGACTTGTGTATTCCAAACTGCATTTGACCAAACATGCTTTGTATTCCATTAATGGTAAAATGCATAAACTGTCATACCCCACACTTTTATATTCCAAAATACACTTGACCAAACATGCTTTGTATTCCATGAATGGTAGACATTTTCCTTATCTCCACCACATAAAAAGGATACTTTCACGTAGTCTCTGCCTCGCAAATCTGTTACAATTTAAGGCAATCCGGTCCAGCTTTTGCATGAAAGACCTTGTCCATGCCAAGTTCTGCTTACTGCACCATTCCAACCTTGTTCGCTAAACGTGCAGTACCTACTGTCCATTACACGCAAGCATAACCTTTACGTTCTGCCGGCAAGACTGATGCTCCCGCTCACCATACCAATCCAACCTTTGTTTCCTATACGCCCATCTCCCACTGTCCATTATACGCGAGCACAACCTTTAATGTCGTTCCTGCTTAATACATGTTCCTCAGTACCATCTCCAGACACGGAGGTGCTTTGCTCCTTTACAATCCACTCCCCCGCACATGAGCGCAACAGCACTCGGGCAATGGATTAGTTAATCAGGTGCTTCCTGATCACGTTCTCCAACGCTCTTGGGTCCTTTATCCGAGCCCTTCCTCAATCACTTACACAGCAGCCTCGTATCCCAACAGGGCCGTAGCTGAATTCTGACACAAGCAGCATCCGAAGTAATCGCTGACTCCACCTGCTACTGCGACTACGTCACCATTCCCCTACTGTATGCCGCACCTCACGGAGCTCCGCAGTTCCAAACGCCATCCTTCCTTGAGCAGTCATTTCGCCCATACTGTTCAGAGGTACCTACGCTTTTCGGCAGAAACCTCTGACGGGCATATATCCACACACAACGTAACTGTAAACTGTCCAAATGATTAACACCCAATGCACTCTCCGATCAGCTTTCAATGCGCACATCCAACACTATATGGAGCAGGGACGGCTTCAGAGCCCCTCCCTTCTGCAGATGGGCACCGTTTTCCCCTCACTGTATGGGGACACCTCTGCCTTCCAATCTATGGGGACAACTCCCATTTTCGTTTATGGGCCACAGCTTCCTCTATATGCTCAAGAGGTACAGCTTCACTCTTCTCCTTATGGCCCGCTTTCATGCTTCGGCCCCAGGACCCAGCTCTACCTCCAACTATGAGCTGCTGATAGTCCCGCCTGCTATGGGGCTCTCTTCCTCCCCTCTGCCTGTGCCCTGGGTGATGGGTCTTACTTGATTTGTTTTGGGGGCAGTGTGTCCTCTTCCTATTTCCTTCTGCACCCCCTGCAGCAGTTTCTCCAGATCAGTTTTTTCGCCTTACACGCAGGTTCCTTATCTTCTTGACCAACTCGTCGCCAGTGTTACAAAGTGACCTTCAGCCGTCTTAGATTTACTTGTAAGGTTAATTACGCAGTTCTCAGGATTCTTTACAAGCAAGTTACATGAATACAAGTAAGGTACATACAGTAGGACAAACACGGCTCCCCTCACCCAGGCAGGGGGCTTCCTAACTGCCTGGGCTAGAACCCTCACCCATACATTCTATCATTCCGAGGTCAACACTCCACATGACATCACAGCATCCCTTCACACCTGGACAAGCACTTCACAACAGTAAGCAAAAGTGGAGAGAGGGGGTTCAGTGGTAACGATGCGATGCCTAGCACACTACAAAGCAAAAAACTAAGGAGGAATGGCTATAAATAAGGTCAACTGAAAGAGTCCCGTGAGCAAAGCAAAATCTGAGCAGTGTTCCTTCAGGAAGAACAGACCTAAACAGGGATTGTCACACTACACACAGGAGGGCGCACACTCTGAGCTGGTGAAAAACAAGTGAAAAAGTTCTGAGGATCCACCGGAAGAAAGACATGAAACAGAGCTTGGTTGTGCTTGGGCGCCATTTTGATGTTGCTTGCATAACCTCAAATATGAGATTGCTTGTTATTTGCTTGTGGGGGAAGGAGGCCATTGCTAAGTGCCTGACATAACTTTAATTAAGAAGTTGCCTCTTTGGTTCTACTCTTGCTCAGTATTTTGCTGGGTTTTACTTAGCTGTGTTTTTTTTACGCTTTCCTTACACTGGAGGCACCATAAAAGCAGAAAGGACTTGTTTGGGCTGCTTCCCCCATTCGCACCCTCCTGACTTTCAGCACCTCAGTATCCAGGCTTCACCTGTTCATTCAGACCCGCAGACAGTGAAAGGACACATGACTCCGAACCTGCAAGGCCCCATTCTTTTCTTGATGAATTGACCATCTCCAAGGGAACCTGACTGGACGACTCTGATTGGTCCAATTGCTGCTGGGGATTGGCGGGCCCGGGGAATGGGGAGCTCTGGTCAAATGGCCGTGCGAAGTGATCTGACAGTACTGTGCCCAAAGTGCTCTCATCTGACCGAGAGATGCCAGTGCATGCGTTTCCTCAGTGATTTGAATGAAAAGTTCAGAGGTCAGTCTGTACGGGTCTCCAGCTGTGACCTATGCCAATCATTAAGTACTTGCACAGGGGGAGAGCCAGCCACTAGAAACACAGTCTGCGTGTTTGCACGTTTCTAATGCTCTCCTGTCACCCTTGGCGGCCATTGCTTTGTGCTACTGGCCCAAGTGAGGTGGGGATTTCACAGCACGCTAATCCCTTCAACTGCACGTCCAGCGAATTGCTTTGCTGCAAAAGCAGCGTCCCGTTGAGCTTTTGTGAAAAAAATCAAAAACGTGTGGGGTGCAAAGACACACATTCCTAGGCAGGACGACACCTCATGTTGAAAAAACAACGAGACGCTTGATATTGGCTGATGTGCAGGCGCCAGGACGATAAGTGTGTGTCCGTGTTGCTTTAATTGGAAATGTAATTGCACTTTGGAAATGTGTGCGTTTCTGGCGCCTGAAAGCCGCATGCCACGCCCTCCACATTAGGGCTGGCCCTGTCGAAGCACTGAACAGAAACTCCAGTTGAAGAAGGACAGGAAAGATGGTTGTCATGAGTTGGATACAAGGATGAGTGGGGGCTTACATGCCCCCTTTGACCTCACACTTCTACAACGCAAGAGCCAATGCAATCATAATGGTGAAACAGGCACAGTTGAGAGATGTACCTCCTTCGCCTGTTGTAGTAGCGTGGGGCCCGGGAAGGCTATGCTCTTAAGAGGGGTGTGAAGGTGATCCAGTAGTGACCCAAACAGCACAGTAATACAGTCCAAAATAAAGGGAATGCTCAATCAAGGTTCATATAAAAATATATATACTTTAATCAAACACATCATCTGCAATCGAACTGTCTAGAAAACACTCTGCAAAACCCACCCCTGTCGAAAGAACAGTGAAGATGGGACAGATAGAAGAACCTAGCACTCTAAGGGCCTCATTACGAGTTTGGAGGTAGCCATGCCCTTTATAAGGGCATGGCTACCCCCAAATTCGAGTCCGGGTTCCCTGAATGGGGAAATACCGGGCCATTCCGACCTAGGAGGGCCCGATATTTCCCCATCCAGGGAACACGGAGCCGGTACATCCCCATTCCCTTTTGAGCCCCCATAGGGCTCAATGGGAATGGGGAGCATGCTAACAACGTGCCCGTTAATGACAGGCCCATTGTTAGCATGCTGGGCCGCTTGCGGGACCCGCTAAGGACGTCTAGTAAAAACCAGGCGTCCTGAGCGGGTCCCGTGAGTGGACCTCGTAATGAGGCGGTATGGGGTTAACGGCGCCGGCAGCTCTACCGGCACCGTTAACCCCATAACGCCAGGGTCGTAATGAGGCCCTATGTATGAATATAGGGGTTATAGGCAAATTAATAACAAAAAAAAGGATATTTCTTTGGGTGAAAAAAAGGGTGTAAAAATGCCCTGACCAGTCTCCAGGGCCCAAATGAACCAAGGGGGCAATTATTGGTTGAAGGTACCTCATTTTGGGTCTTTGGCAGGTTCGAGCTTCGAGCAGTGATGCGTGCGGATAAAGCTCAGTTCGGGCACAGTGGATCATGTGGACTCAAGCAGCAAAAGGGTGTTGAGCAGGTTCAAATGTGGTAGCTTTGGGTGGCTCGAAGGCAGCTTTCTGCGATTCAGGTCAGGACGCTCACCAAGATCTCATCGCGGTCGGGCTGAGCCAGGTTGTAACCACCAGGAAGGGTCGATGAGTAAAGATATGGTGGTTCGAGTCGATAGGCAGCGGTTGTGGAAATGGTGATCTTGTTGCTCCAATATGTGGTTCAGCGAAGAAGCAGGTTGAGGGGCAAGTCGGGTCGGGTTGAGTCTTGATTTAACCCCTGGTCTGAGTTGGCAAGTGACTCTCCACCGGTTTTAGTCGGGTCCCGGTGTCGAGTAATTGATTCGAGTCTAACAGATGATGGGCTTGGAGAGGGCGCAATGCGGCGTTGAGCGATCTCTATTTGCAAGCAATTGTTCGAAGGTTACTAAGAGTGCCAGAAAGTAGCACCAGTGGCATCCCTTGGCGTCAATGGGTTCGAATTCACTTCAATGGCCATCCAACCGGTTTTTTAACTGGTGGAATGAGCAGCTTTACCAGATCTGGTCCTTCAGGCGCTGTGAGACCCAACTCACTGGCTCAAGGACAGGGTGAGTCCTTTCAGAGTCTGCTCACCCAGGCCAGGGAGATTTTCCTGCAGAATGGCAGTTCCTGCTCCACAGCAAAATTTCACCCCGAGTGTGCCCTGCCAGTCGGTAGGGGTGGAACTCTCCTCTGCCTCGAGAGCTTTGGAAAGTACAACTCTCCCAAAGGAGGTCCAGTGAATCCTTCTCAGTTGTTGTTCCAGAGTGAATCAAAGAGGTAGTGGGTGACCCCTTCCTTTAAAGGCAAATGTCCACAGGAGATTGGACTAAAGCTAGCCTGCCTTAGTGGTCCAATCCCTGTTCTTGAAAGAAGTAGACGTTGCCCTTCTGACATCACATCCAAAGTGATTTGTCCTAGAGCCAGTGGAGGGGAAGGAGTGAGCGGCAGATGCAGAGGGAAACATGGTGGACGACTCCTTCAACTGAACAGAGCCCTCCTGACTACTCTAACCCTACCCACTTTCCTTCTCACTAGGCTCAAGGCCTTGCAAATGCAGCACCCTGGTGTGAGGCTATACCCTTTGAATGGGTGTGCTCCTTTGATGCCTGGGCCCATGGCAGCTGCCTCTGGCGGAGGGCATTACGTAGCATCACAAAGAGATCAAAGAAGAGGCATAGCCATTCAGGTTCCTCTCATGTAATTTGGCAGGCTCAGCCCGTCTGTCTGTCTAGGCTACACATCTACCTCAACAGCAGAGCTGACTCACCACAGCTGACACATGTATGATATCAAATTTGATGTGGGTGCCATGTTCATAAGTAGTGCCATGCACCATGCCTAAACTCAGGCATTGCTTTATTTTAGAGCTTATCCTGCCACCATCATGGGCGGCTTATGGTTATCACAGTTTTGGCACAGGGGAACCTATCTCAAATGCAGCCCCTGCTCTGCAGAGACTTGGCTGTCACTGCCGCTGTAAAATGGGAAATTCTGATCTCTGAACCTACTCTGTGCCACTGGAAGAGCAAGCGCTGCAGATCAGGGTACTGCTGCAGCAGGACCCCGATACACCCTATGCTTTTGCCATTGCTTCCTTTGAGGTCATCCAGTTAAATAATCATGTGATATCATATCATGTCATGTCATTGGGTGTGTGATATCACTCCTGCTACCCCAATCATGTTGATGAATTGATGTCCTTTGTTTTCGTGGGTATATTTAGTTTCTGCTGTGAATTATACTTGTACATTTATTCGTGAACATTAGTATTTGCCCATCAACCTTTTAAAATGTTAAATATATAACATATGAGGCTTTAAGAGACTTTTGAAAAGTAATTTTAATTAAAAAACACATATTGGAAAATTAACATCAGCATTTCCTATCATCTTATTCATTATTTCGGTTTCTATAACCATAATTTCCTCCGAAAAATGTTATTTTATATACATTTCCAGGAAATGTCGTTGGGGGTCATTACAAGTTTGCTGGTATCCCTCCAGTAATTCTGGCGTGATACCGGCAAACTGACCCTACCTTTACCGCCACCTGATATCCCGGTAGTCCCATAGGACTCCATGGAAGGGATGGCTGGAATTACCGGTGCCGGCAATTCCGGCATTTATTTGCCGCTGGGGGCATGATTTACTTGCAGCTCTTGTCTGGACCGGAGGTAAATCAATGCTCCCACCAGCAAACTTGTGTTTTGGTGGTCTGGGAAAAATGCTGGTGCTGGAATTACCGGCAGTTTTCCCAGACCGGCAAACATGTAATGACCCCCCCTTGTCTGGTATTGGTGTGTAGTGTTTCAACGAAAAGTATAACAACTGGATAGATAGAGATCTACAAGATGCAAAATTTGACGGTAATGGGTGACAAGGTGTCGACCTGCCACTCGTCATGGAGGAGCCAGGGAACCCCCAGTGCTGCCTTAGCAGCTGGAGCCCCCTTGGCCCAGCTGGTGCTCTCAGGGAAACTTGGTTTCTCTTTATGAGCCACAGCCAATACATCCCCAATATGCTCTGCTAAGAGGTGGCCATTTCGCTTTCCCCAGCTTTGCACGGTCCTGGATGGAGTAGCATCAAATCTCTTGGTGCGCAGGACTGCATGGCAGGAGCCAGGACATCTCTCTCTGCTTCCTGCCAGTGCATTGGAGTGTGCAGTCCTGTCTGACGGTTGTTGAACTGGTGGAGTTGGCGGCAAATACGTAGTTTTGTATCGAGTGAGTGTCAGAGTATGAAGAATGTGTGTGGGGGCAAGAGGAGTGGCTGTGAATGGGGAGCGTTGGTAGAGATATGTGCACCCTGAGAGTGAAGAAAACCTATATGGGGCAATGCTATATTACAGCGGGCATCATGGAAATGTGTTTCCAAAGTGCGAATATAGCAATCCCCAGCCAGCTCTTCTAATTTGATCAGATCTTATTACTTTGCTTCTGAAAATCAGCGTAGTGTGATTTACAGTCAATGAAATCAGATCATGGCATCAGGGTAAACAAGGAAATATCAGTGTGCATGATTTGGAGCCATCGTTCAGTATTGTGTTTCTTTTAATAAACCCATGCTCTCAAGTCTTTCCTTCGTCCATCTTCAATCACAACTGTGTCTCAACTGGCAAAGGTCACAGGTGTCCATCTGACAGCTGCAGTGACAGCCAAAGCCAAGTCTCTGCAGCACTGGGGTGGCCTTTAAGACATTCACCCCTGTACCAAAACCCTATAATTATGAGTGTACTGTCCTGGTAGCTGGCACATCTTTAAATATAAGCCCTACATGAGTTATGGTATGGTGGACGGTATTTCTCATTATTATTACAGCCACATCAGTTTGATATCACACATGTGGCAGCCCTGTGTGTCCAGTTCAGCTGTGAAAGGACAATGTGTATTCTCCCAGACAGGCTGTCTTTGCTAATGCTTGCAAGACTGTAGCCTTCGGGATTGCCTCTCGTTTTTCCTTGGTGAGGGCAGGTAATACCCTCCGTAGACCACCAGAGAGACATCCACTCCACGGTAGGCTGTTCTGGGAACAAGAATCAAAGGAGCACATCCATTCTTAACAGGAGTAATCTCACACCAGGGTGCTGCATATCTAAATGCCTTTGATTCTATTGAGAAGGGAAGGGGCGGGTTAGTGTAGACAGAGGGTGCTCTTTACAGCTCAAGGAAGGTCCACCATATTGTTTCTCTCTGCCGCTATCTTTCCTTTTTGCCCCCTCCACTTCCTGTAGCACAAAGCACTTTGGGTGTGATGTCAGGAGGCAAGGTCCACTTGTTACAAGAACAGGTATTGCACCATTAGAGCAGGCAGAAGTGAGATATGTTCTCTACCCATCCCCAGGGCACATTGGGGGTGAACCTGATACTGGAAAAAGACCTGCATCTCTGCCTGTCACACTATTTCCCAGGACGTCATTGTGGTGAAGGACCGCTGACAGTATGCACCAGTCTGCCTTGCTGGGAGCGAGGACTAAACTTGTCCCGAGACCTAAGAGGGGCACTTACAGCGCCTCGAGAGCCAAGCCAAGAGCCCTGCATTTCATCACATCAAACAAGTCAAACTATCTTCGAACCGGGTTCAGCACTTCACAAACCAGCAGGACCCTCCCGAGCTGCCACGGCACTCGCTAAACTCTTTGAGCAGCATGTTTGAACCTGTTTGCCACCACACCACACAAGCTGATTGCAACATTACCTGAGCTCGAATGACAAGCTCTCTGTTGCATCTGCCTCTTTTGAACCACCGGTCACACCGCCAGCATCTTCACTGCTGAACGTCATTTCCAGTCAAAATGACCATGGTGGATCCTTGAGTCCTAACCATCAGACGTTGCATCAAACCACATGAACTAATTGCACATCCATTTGCCAGCATTTTCACCTTTTACCTGACTGTTAAATAACCCCTTGGCCATCACGATTCATAGCCCCTCAAGCGCTTACTTGAAAAGATCCGTCAGGCAAGCCGTCACGGAACCACCGGCACGTGAACTAATATAGAAGTCAATAGAATGTCAGGGGAAGGGAGTAATTCCCCCTGGCCTGTGCCTTTTTGTAAAGATAACTTCTCTGAGTGTACCAGGAGAAGGGAGACATTCTCCTGTTTGAAGATCATTGTGTTTGAACTGTGCCCGCAGAAGGGAGACATTCTCTTGGACTTTTATCTATGACAAATACCAGGAGAGGGAGTCATTCTCCTGGTGGAAGACTTTACTTTATTTAGCATTCTTAGGTTTAAGTGTAAGGGATAGAAGTAGGATTTTGGATCAGGATGGTGAATATTATTTGACTGACTTTCTAACACTTCCTTAGTTTACGTTGAGCCACCTTATCATGACATTTATAGTGTGATTGTTTTGAAAATGTCATCCTGTTTTACAGTCAAATGCCCACATCCCAAAAATAGGATATACAGAATGTCCAAGTCCATTATGATAACAGGAGACACAATCTTAAAATGATTCTTCTGTGTTGCTTTGATATATGGTAGGATGACCAAATGACACATTGTCACGAGGTCATCACTTTCTCATTCTGGGAGTTGTAGTCTTGGTCAGCTTCAATTGATCAAATTGGACTGAAGCGTCTGATTAAACTCAATTACAAAAGGGATGTGCACTACTCGAAACAAAGCAATGCCCCGGGATGCGGAGTCATCTGCTTCTCCACACCTATACAGTTATTTAAGGTAATTTAATCAGGGCTTGATTGACTACCTGGCATAGCGGCACCATTGCTAGGCCACAGTCACAGTTTGCATAAGTGAGCTTTTGGAAAATCCAATCAAAAAACAGGAGGATGACAACTCGGACAGTTTTCCTAATCTGGCCAAATAATTCATGCAAAAAAGGAAAGTTCTAACTGTTTTCTGTTTTCCTTTTCAATGTTTCAAACATATATGAATCAGTACATGCAACACGTGTGACTTCAAGGGCAGTACTCCTTCACGCTGGCAGAACCTAAATCTAGTCCACTTGCTCCTGGGCATTGTGGCATTTGTGGCACCACAATGACACCTCTGCAAGATGTACAATAGAATTCACAACAATATTAGGGATTTATATAGTGCTTCATGCAGCATTACTTCTGTTTCTAACCTCTGTAATAACAACTGTTTCTATTGCACAATGTAACAGTGTTCAGTGTATCGCGCTCCGAGGGACAAAGGGCTGAGTCAGCCCTCGTGGGATTAGAACTTGCGAAATGCAGGCTGGACCATTGTCAGAGGTGAGCGCTAAACTCCTAGGCAATCTTCCTGGATAGGCGCAATTATCGCTTAGCTTCAGGTTTATCAATCCAGGATCCCTGCACAGACACAACAAAAAGCCATGCTTCTGATAGTCATGAATGTTAAGATCTGTCTGTTGATCCAGAACTGGGTCAAAGTTCAAACCAATGGCAGATCTTCCTCAGTCCATGATGAGAAACCCAGCACTGTGTGTTTAGCAGTGTTGGCTTTGCACCCCTTTTACTCAATCATTATCCACAGCCCCTCACCTCTTTAATCCATACGTTCATCGCCTCTTTTTTACATGTATGCAGACGACATTCAAATCTTCTTCCATTTGTGGGTCCATGTGACTCTGATAACACTGAATCGAGGCACTTGGACAATGCTTGGCCGTGAACAGGTCCAAACTCAGTTACACTAAGTCTGAAGTTATAATATTTGGCTAAACAACCTCTTCTTGTTATGTTATCCAATATTTATATACTGCGCACATCACCACCGTAGTGGTCTTACGGCACCTGGGAATGCGTGTTCCCCAGATGTGATAGGTTATTGGTAAACATAGGTCTAGGGTTTAGGAGAGTACAGCTCGAATTGGAGCAGAGTGTTATTGTGATGGCAATATCTAGAACGAACAAGGCATGGTACTAGATGTAATTAGATGTTGTGGGGAAAACCTCTCTCTGGATACACTCTTTAGGGACCTGTTGTAGTCTGGTGGGTACGGTTTACATCTGTGCAGTCGTTTTACACCTGAGCCTGTCTTTGAAAATGCTCATCAGCAAAGCAGTGAACTCAAGCTTCTATGAGCTAAGATCTCAACGTAGAGTGCTGCCTTTTGAGGCATTTACATACATATTGGCTGTGGTTTACACCTTTGCTTTCAGCAGACTGGACTACTGGAATGGTCTGAATCTAGGTCTACCTGGGGTGGACACTAGTCATCTTCAGCGGATGCAGAATATGGCTTTAATAATCCTGTTAAAAGTGTGATCATTTCAGAACTCCTCAATCAGTCTTTGAGCCCTACACTGGCTTACAGAGGAAGGACAAGTCCGCTTCTGAGTGCTTTGCACGATTCATAGGGCTTTCCACGGGTTGGGCCCCCCTGTTTAAAGGGACAAGCTATTGTAACCAAAAGGTGAGTGATGTAGTCCAGAGCCAGATTAGCTGAGATCTGCTTGGTTATATAAAGCAGGTAAGCTTTATTTTACATATATACAGTACACAATGGGTTCTAGATACTCTTAAGCTATGTACAGGAGAGACAACCCACCAGACATCCTTATGCACTGCAGCCCAGGCCCCAAACTGACACATTCAGTTGTCACTCAGAGCACTGTCGCTCAAACACTCATCAACCTTCTCCTGAGTTGTCAGTCACACACTTGCATCAACATTCAATCAGCATCATATTTGGCCAGCAGTACAGGACAACATTCAGCAACACACTACACAAGCGTTCTGCTTATTGCCCTGCGATAGCACTAGGTTTTGCTGATCAGGGCTTATTGCTTGTTCCCTAATTTTCACTGGGATGCTGGAAGATGGTGTGAGGTATTCTTCACCCTGGCTCTGTCCTTGTCGAATGCCTTGGCCAGATACAGCAGACCGCAGAATGGCTTATTTGAGGTTGTGGAATGAACTTAAAACAAGTAATAGGTTTTTTTTTAATGACTTTGTGTCCACCAGAGGCATAGCCAGGGTTGTCTAACAAGTGGGTCCTGAAGCTAATGTAGTTGGGCCCACCCAGGGGTGTTGCTAGGTCTGTAAAAGATCCGGGGCTAAGCTAATGTCGGTACTCGGGGCTAGATAGCCTGTTGGTTGTAACCCCTGAGCATCTATCCGGGGCTACAACCAAAAGACCCGGGCTATAGGCCCCCTCAGCCCCCCCTAGCAACGCCTCCCACCGATGTGGCATTAACATCTGTAAGTTCCCACACAGTGCTGCTAAGTGGGCATTTGCAGATTTTCGGTGGGCCCTGCCTGCTAAGGCCCTACCCTTAGGGTGAGCAGATTTTCAAAACAAAAAAACGGGACAGCCAACAACATAAAAGAGGGACTACCCCATCGCAGCCCACCAATTACCGCCCCTCCCCCAACACGCCCCCACAACCACCCCCCAACCATATTTCCAGCACTTCTCCTTTCTATAAACTGTATATAATCTCATTTGTGCAGTTGTGTCTGTGAGTCGTGGCATGTTAATTCAAAATGAGCCTTAGCTCTAATTGATATTACATGGCTTGCTGTACAATAATTTCCAAGCCAATATCTGTGGCACAGTCAGTAAGTGTTCTGACTTGTACCTGAGAGGTTTGGGGGTTCGAGCTAAACCTCCAACTGTAAAATTCTGAAAGTGTTCTGAAAAATAATTATGGTTTGTGTAGCCCCCCAAACAGGACGTGGTTTCAAAAATTAAAAAACTCCCGGGACCCTGGAAGGGAGGGTGATTTCCCCGGACTGTCCTGGAAAACCAGGACGTCTGGTCACCCTACCTACCCTTCCATGTTATGTTATCAGTATTTATTTAGCACACGTTAGCCAGAAGGCATCCTGGCGATGGCGGCAATAGCATCTTCTACGCCTCTGCACTGTCCGTGACGTGATCCGTCTCGGAGTGAACGTGTGCTTTTCTGTATGTTGCATTGAAAATCTACACCTAATTATTGGGAGGGTAACGCAGAAACCTGTACAGGATTTTAACATGTGGCCTGCTAATCTCAGCAGCAAGGCCTTCATTCACTGAGCTTCCAACTTGTGTCAAAAGCAACTACCAGTCTCATGCGTTTCAAAGCACTACATTTTCAAGTACAAAAAGTTGAGTGTTTTCCACCACCATAAATAAAAGCAGGACAGTATTTTTTGTGATATTTTCTATCATATATGGCGTGTGATCGCATTACGGCTTTCAATGGCAAGGCCATGGTCCCTGCTACCACAGAAAACAAACTGCGCCAGTCCCAGAATAATGCGCAGCCCCGGACTCGTCGCTGCTCCTGAAGAAGAGACCTACAGCTGAGCGCCTCGCCTCGCCGCGCCGCGCGGTATCAGCGCGCCGGCTTGATCATCATTTCATTTACTGGAACTTCCGCTGAGATAATGGCGCGATTGTGCTGCCTCATTAGCATACTGTCGCGTGACTCATGGAGCGCCTGTCTTCTGGCAGCCAGCACATGCTGCAATCAATTCTCTGCCTTGGCCAATAGGAAGGCCAGGCCCGAAGCCAGCATACCTAGCCCGTCAATTTGAGCTGCCTGTGTTTCTGTCAGCCATGTGAAGACATTATTTCCGCTGAGAAACCCCGTGCCCGCAGAGAGCAGAGAATTCCCCTGTCTGTCCAGACCCACCCTATAACGGCTGCATCTGCCAGAAGCGGATCTCCTGGCGAGCTTCTTAAAGAAAATACATCTATTATATATGATATCGTCTGCCCAAAGAAATACATATGATATGATTGTGAAATGTTTACAGATGTATATGCTGTGAATATTGTATAGTATGTATTCAATCATGGATGGCACATTGGGCCTCATTACGAATTTGGAAGTATCCATGCCGTTTTTAGCGGCATGGCTACCTCCAAACTCGGGTCCGGGTCCCGCAAAAGGTGATTTACCAGGCCATTCCGACCTTGCAGGGCCCGGTAATTCCCTTTCACGGGACCCGGACCCAGTATGTCCCCATTCCCATTTGAGCCCCCATAGGGCACAATGGGAATGGGGAGGATGCTAACAACGGGCCCGTTAATGACGGGCCTGTTGTTAGCATCCTGGTCTGCTAGCGGGTCCCACTATGCACGTCTGGTCTGACCAGGTGTGAAGAGCGGGACCCGCTGCAGGACTCGTAACGGAGCGTCCCGGTATGAACGGTGCCGGTCCTTTACCAGCACCGTTCATACCGCGGCCGCACTCCTCGTAATGAGGCCCATTGTTTTGATCTGCTCAGTCGTATTTGGTAAAATGGTATAATCCATCTAGGCACATGGTGTAAATATAATAGAGTTATATGGTGTAAGTGCCCATCAGGGGTCTGCAACGTTAAGCTGTCCAGATTTTTTGAACTACAACTTCCAATGGGCCCAGCCACCCTAGTCAATGATGAGGGATTCTGGGAGTTGTATTCCAAAACATCTGGGGCTCCATGGCTTTCAGAACCCTGGCCTAAATATATATGGTGCAATGTAGCTAAGGGTATACTGTCGATGGCCAGGATACTGTTGTTTTCTATAGGAAAGCTCTTTGTCACAATTGAGCATTTCATCATCTTGCTGGTCAACATAGCGTAATTGTGCAAAGGTCTCCAGATATGCCATATGCCTGGTCCTGCTGGTATGTACATACGGTTTGTAAGATCATGTGTTAGGAGAAGTGGCCTAGAGCAGGGGTCGAGAGATGTCCTGGACTACAACTTCTAACAGCCCTAGCCAGCACAGTCAATGGTGAGGGAGCATGGATTTTGTAGCTCAAAACATCTGGAGAACTGCAGGTTTCAGACCCCTGGTCTGGAGGCAGTAATGACGACTAGGGGGACAGAAGAAATTCTAATGCCAACATCTCCTCTTGACAACATTCTGTCATCCTGAGCAATTCATTGATATGATATGGCATTTATAACGCACATATACACAAGTGTTTCAAGGCGCGACAGACTCCTCAACTCCCCCCACTTTAATGTGGGCTCCATAGCAAGGGCCAGTGGAAATATGGATGAGGTAGACGCCACCTCTGCCACTTAAGGGCCTGTAGAATATTTTGCCAGCTACAGGGTCAAAGTAGTTCTAGGTGGGCGGCAGTCATCTCTGCGTAGAAGTTCTAGAACGTGCTACCACAGCTAGCGAACGTGCTCATGTTTCCCCTTGGCCCACTATGCAAGAACCCTTAGGTGGATAAGGGGAGTATGACTCTCAAATGGGAACAGGGCGCTTGCTCAGAACGGCTTATTTGTAGAACCCCATAAATAGGGAGTAGGAAGGAAGGAGGGCTAAAGTCAGTGTGCGAGGCTCTGGTGTTTGATACAGTTTCATCGACACTGGTGTAGGGGCCGGCACCCGAATGGTGATATTATGGCATGTGACGTTTGAGATGTATAGAATTGTGTCCTGCTATAAACATCCAAATCAGGGCAGCACCAAAGACCCCAGGAAGAGGCCCACTCCTCTGACATCACCATTTCCCCAATAGCGCCCACGCTATCCACCCGCTGCCATCCCGTTAACCGTTCCAGTATCCTGTGCATGACTCCTACACCTCTTCATTGTTCTGGTCAGAAGCACAGCCTTTTCCAAAATACCACATTGGCCCGTATCACCATTGAAGAATACGTGGGGGCGGGGCTGGCCACTGTATGGCAACTGGGTGCAGTACTGGACACCGTGGGGCAATTGTTCAGTGTTTAACCTAACGTTTTTTTTTATAGTTAGCTTGCTCAAGTCTCCCCTCAGGGCCTGTTCCGACGGTACAAGTTAACCAGCCACCCAACATGTGAGGCAGGTGCACCCATTTGCTACTATTTCTTTGAATAAATGCTTATTTTCATTACTCGCTGGCTGCCCCAACCTAACTAATATTTGTTCGAGAAACTCTGAAAAGGACTTGGGTGTTTTATCTGAAGGAACGTACAACTGAGAGAAAAATAGGAGCCGTGTGTAAAATAACCAATCATTTGTCCAGTGAGAATGACAATACTCTGATGGTGGTGGGAGAGGAGAGCAGCAAATGGAGGGTATGCGGACTCCATAACAAAATGGTGGCGGGTGAGCTACATTATAAAATATTGCAGGAGCTTAGAGGGGTGATTGTCCCGTTCTTATCAGTTTTGTCTACAATGTGTTAATGTGCGCCCCGATAGCATGTGTTATAAGTAAATAAATAAATAAATAAATAAATAGTAGCATCACTAGCAACACTGCTTTACAGTTGGCTGGAGATAAAGGGGAAACAGGTACTCAGATACGCTGAGAAAGGAAGAGGTAGCTCACCATTCAAACACCGGCAAGAAGGGGGAGGCTGGTGGCCTTACAGCTTCAATGGGAAATTCAATAGAATAAAGGCTCACACAAGCTGTGGGGGTATAGTTTTCCCAGGGAAAGGTCATGACATTGGTTTAACTGTGTAAACACCACACCTGATCAAATCAGTCCAATGGGGGCCATCTACTAGGGAGCCAAAACGGCCATGTTTACCTCCTCACACAGAATAGTTGAATTGTCATTACGCCAAGTGAGCATAGTGAGTGAGCCCAAACCATCGGACATGTGTTGGGGTGCTCTCCCCCAAGATTATTTTTAAATCTTGGGTACAAGAGTGAAAGCCATACAATTTACAATAGTTTCTGTTGGGCAGCATATGAAATACTCCAATAGCAGTCAGGCTGCTAACAGTAGTTTCGTTTAGTTTAGTTTATTTATTTGTAACGCGTACCAAATCCTGAGGTAACTGGACGCAGCAAAGTACACAGGAGTATTTTGCGAAACATTCCATCCAGGCAGTGCCCAAATAAAATCATGAGGCCTTTAGCCCAAACAAAATCATGAGGCTCGATTCAACAAGGTATGCCAGCATGATCACAGTAAAACCTATTTTGTGCAACTCCAGCCCAAAAGAAAGTCATGAGACCTGTGTCAACAAGGTATGCCAACATGATCCCAGTAAAACCTATTTTGTGCAACTCCAGCCCAAAAGAAAGTCATGAGGCCTGTGTCAACAAGGTATGCCAGCATGATCACAGTAAAACCTATTTTGTGCAACTCCAGCCCAAAAGAAAGTCATGAGGCCTGTGTCAACAAGGTATGCCAGCATGATCACAGTAAAACCTATTTTATGCAACTCCAGCCCAAAAGAAAGTCATGAGACCTGTGTCAACAAGGTATGCCAACATGATCCCAGTAAAACCTATTTTATGCAACTCCAGCCCAAAAGAAAGTCATGAGACCTGTGTCAACAAGGTATGCCAACATGATCCCAGTAATACCTATTTTGTGCAACTCCAGCCCAAAAGAAAGTCATGAGGCCTGTGTCAACAAGGTATGCCAGCATGATCACAGTAAAACCTATTTTGTGCAACTCCAGCCCAAAAGAAAGTCATGAGGCCTGTGTCAACAAGGTATGCCAGCATGATCACAGTAAAACCTATTTTATGCAACTCCAGCCCAAAAGAAAGTCATGAGACCTGTGTCAACAAGGTATGCCAACATGATCCCAGTAAAACCTGTGTTATGCAACTCGAGCCCAAAAGAAAGTCATGAGACCTGTCGCAACCAGGTATGCCAGCATGATCACAGTAAAACCTATTTTATGCAACTCGAGCCCAAAGAAAGTCATGAGGACTGTCTCAACCAGGTATGCCAGCATGATCACAGGAAAACCTATTTTGTGCAACTCCAGCCCAAAAGAAAGTCATGAGGCCTGTGTCAACAAGGTATGCCAGCATGATCACAGTAAAACCTATTTTATGCAACTCCAGCCCAAAAGAAAGTCATGAGACCTGTGTCAACAAGGTATGCCAACATGATCCCAGTAAAACCTGTGTTATGCAACTCGAGCCCAAAAGAAAGTCATGAGACCTGTCGCAACCAGGTATGCCAGCATGATCACAGTAAAACCTATTTTATGCAACTTTAGCCCAAAGAAAGTCATGAGGCCTGTCGCAACAATGTATGCCAGCATTAGCAGGAGTAAAAGAAATGTTTATACTGCTTATGCCCAAAGAAAATCATGGAGTTTGATTCAGCAATATATGCTACCATTGCTGTTCTAAAACACATTTTCATGATGGTAACCATGACGTCTTTCCCAGCAAGATTTGACAGCCCTGCCCCACTTTTATATGGGCTGTGCCCAAAGAGGATCATTCTTCTGTGGCCCGCTCTGACCTCGTGTGCACCTCAAGACTGTGCTCTCCCCATTTGCCACTCTGTGCCCAGTTCTGAAATATTTACCCCTCTGTGCCCATTTCGGCCCAGAGTACCTCTTGGGTATCCAGTACTACCCCCAAGTTATGTCGCTTGTTGCCGTTTTATGATTAGTGATACCCCCACTTGGCCCTCCATTTCCAGCTGTCCCTCTCATTGACCGCCTGTGTGTATTTTTGCCTGAGTTGCCCCCTCCGTGCTGAATTCTTCCCTACTGTTGATCGCATTCTCCAAAGCACCCAACACCCCCACGAGCACCCGCCTACCCCCCACACACCCATAGACATACACACACAGACACACATGCACTGTCCCTCTGCGGCTTGCCTCTGGACTTGCACCAAAACAGGAAACAAAGGAGGGACATTGATTGACAAGTTCACATTTCCCGAAGTCTCATAGGAGTCTACAAGGGCTCAGGTGTGGAGCCCCATCACATGCTCTCCGGCTCATGCTGTACACCCGCACCCACGCTCCCCCATGGCCTCCAATGACTAGGTATCAATGCTGCCACCTTGTGACTGCAGAGACAGAGGCCACTGAATGCCCCTAAGAGAGGTTCCACCCTGAATTATATAGCTGCTTGCAGGGGGCATCTGTCCTTACAGGCACAAGGTGGCATGTCATGCAGCACATTTCCCTGTCCGCTTGGCTGATGGGGAACGGTGCGCATCACAAAGTGAACGCCTATGAATAAAGGAGGGGCATTGCCCGAATGACCATTGTGCAGAGACTGCCACTACTGCATCCCTCTAGGAAATGATACCAACACTGACAAATGTAATTGCTTTACCACCCAAAAAAAGGTGGTGGTAACGGAATGACCACCACTGTATTACTGCACCGCCAAACTAGGAATGAGGCCCACAGTTAATTAAATCTATTTGAGTACATTACTCTTTTTTGGTAGATAAGACACAGAAAGATAAAACAAATTTCCCAATATCACATAATTCGGTAAAGTGGTAACCATGGGATGTGAGCCCCGCCTACAACATAGGCATTCAACCACAGATTTTCTCAACTGTAGCTGGCACAGGATGTGTTAATGTGTGGCTTTCAAGGAGTAACTTAATACTCTGTGTTAAGGAGATGACTTGAAAAGTGCACACATTGCAAAAGAAACAAACGTGAACAATGTATAAATCCTTACAGAAACGTGTTGCGCAAGCGCGTTATGCTTGTAGTTGTACATTCCGCTTCATGAATTAAAGACAACAAGCACCAGAATGCAACGTAATATGAGCCTTAAAGGTGTCCTCTGGACTTTAAAGGCACACAACAAAAGACATTAGGCCTCATTACGACTATGGAGGTAGCCGCGCTGGTAATTACCGGCACAGCTGCCGCTGGCGTGGTTTTTTTCCGGCACCCGGCAATGGGCACTTACCAGGGCATTAATTGCCCATTGCGGTGCCGGTATTTATTACCCACCATTCCCATTTGAGCCCCATAGGGCTCAAATGGGAATGGGAAGGCCGGTAGCGTCGGCACCGTCAATAACGGTGCCGGCGCAACCAGGTAGGTCTGCTCGCGGGCGCAGTTCCGCATGGCAGGTCGGACCTGACGGGCTACACACGCGAGCAGACCTCGCAGTTTGCCGGTCCGGTAACTACGGTGCCGGCAAGCTCACCGGTACCGTTCTTTATTTATTTATTCGGATTTATTTAAAGCGCACGTCAGCCCGGGGGCATCGTGGCGCTGTTACATGAATACATACATAGTCTGGTTACAATGGAAGGAAGATGGTTACAAAGCAATTTTCATTACAGGAAGCATTTCGTGTCGAACACTTTTCGTATCAGATGTGTGCGAGCTGAAGTGGGTGAAGGGAAGGTGGAGTTAGTTGAATGGCGTGGTTTTGAGGGATTTGCGAAAGAGATACAGAGATGGTTCTGCTCTGAGCGAGTTGGGGAGGGCATTCCAGAGCTTAGGTGCTATGTGAGGGAAGCCAATGCCGCCGGCTTTGGCTCTTTTTACAGTGGGTACTTGGAGTTGGTTGGCGTGATGACTTCTTCTGGGGCGGATGGAGGAGTTCTTGGTTATAGTTTCAGATAGGTAGGGGGGTGCTGTGTGGTTGATGCATTTGTGTGTGAGGGTGAGGATTTTAAAGTTGATCCTTTCCTTGACTGGGAGCCAGTGGACGCGTCTTCTGGCCTGTGAGATATGGTCAGTTTTGGGAATGTGTAGTGCAGCACGGAGGGCATTGTTTTGCACTATTTGGAGCCTGTTTAGGTTTTTTGACGAAGTGCCTGCCAGGAGGGCGTTACAGTAGTCCAATCTGGCTCCTATAGTAGCTCTGGCTATGGAGAGGCAGTTGGGCGTGGTGAGGTAGGGTTTTATGGCGTAGATGAGTTTGGTAGTCAGAGCAGAAGCTGAGGCAATGGCGCTGGTTTGTCTAGTCATTGAGAGTGTCGCGTCAATGTAGACGCCTAAGGTCTTGACGGCAGAGGAGACAGGTATGCTAATACTGTCGATGATCATGTGCGAATAATCGAGGCTGACTAGAATAGCAAACTTATAATGAGGCCCATTGTGTTAAAATGTAACGTGTTGTTCGTCAGTGTTTTGTAGAGCCTTGCTGCTTGATGTTATGCACTCTGCAGCGAAAATGTGATGATCCACAAAATGCAAACACTTTTTGTGTGCGGGAGGCAAGCAAAAATGATTGAAATAATCAAGACAGTTTAGAACAGTTGTTTTGTGACTCTGTTCGCCTTTAGAGAATGCACACATATGGTAATGTAACTGGAGACGTGTGAGTTTACCTGTGCAGATGGTTTCAAGTTGCAAGCCATACAAATACACTCGCCACCTCAATTCTGCACATACATACGTATTATCGGTAGCCAATGTCCAGTGGCCAGTATACACTTTGCACCCCAATCATACTTATTCTCCCAACCAGTCACCGTCAGGCGTATTTGTCTCGGTCAATGATTAGGCCAACGAGCCAGTCCATTGCCCAGGACACTTATGGGTATCACGCCTGCTTGCCGCCTGCAAACCTTCTTAAGAACTCTGGAGACGATGGAGAGGTACCAGGCCCCAAGAGTGGGGGCCCATCCGTGCCTTGTATGAGGTGGGGTGGGAGGGCATGCAAATATTGACTGAAGCGGCAGAGGCTAAAAAAACCAGCAGTGGTATTTTTTTGTTTATTTTATCTTTTGCGGGGCAGACACTGATGGAGAAGGTGGCCTGCATTGGCATTGATGTGGACATAGAGAGAGGAGATGTAGGAATGGGCCGGCAGGAACCTGGGGGTCGGAGGGGGACAGTGCAAAAATGTTATGCCCGCTCCCTGTCTGCTATTAATCACTGCCACCATAGAGGATTTGGCAGATTGACGGGCTGCAGGATCAGAGGAATCTCTCTGCACACACATGCTTAGTTTGACAATTCTTTCAGCTCCAGTAGTGGCAGAGCTGGCGACGGGACCTGCTCTCCCTGGATCCGAGATCGGGCACCAGATGTGTAGCCGGATCTCAGGATCCGGCCAGAGTCAGCGCTGGAGGAAAAAAAAAGAAAGCGCCTGCGAGCAAATTGTAACTTCCTTTGGTGACCCTGTGCAATGGATCACAAGAGGAAGTTACAGTCCTCAGCCACCCGGTTTATTTATTTATGCAATGTTCGTCAGATACATGGACCCGGATTATTTATTTATTTATTTTTTATTTATGCAATGTTTGTCGAATACCCAACAAACATTGCAGAAATAAATAAATATACAGATATCCGACAAACATTGCAAGAATAAATAACACTATTAACATTGAAAACTATCACACACGATGCAGCCACCCAACTGCTTTCAGAGGGGAGCTGCAGGTGCTGTGCCGGGTGTGGTTCAATTAGTTGCTTATAGCTAACAAAAATCACCCTGTTTGAATAGTACTCCAGGGGAAGTTTTTTTTTATAAAATGGGTTGCAAATTGTGAATTTTAAAGAATATTTACTCAGCAACACTGGTCAAAACTATTATCTGCATAGTGACGTAACTCATCACCAGTGCCATGGTAGTGGTTTAAAGTGGAATTGATATGTAGTTTGGAAAAGAAGCAGCATGAAAGAAATTGCACCCTTTTAAACTATTATTTTGGACATTTCCTTTGATTAGAGGTCAACTGCCAGCTTCTCCCCCCTAAACCCCAACTCCTCGGGTAGCGCCCCCCAAACTCCGCCCCCACCCCGGCCCTTGAGGGATCCCCTGCCTATTATTTTCCATTTCCACCGCTGAGTAGTGGCTTGTAACTCGGCTCAAGCTTGGGCCAGGCAATTGGCCTGTGCTCACCCACCTGTAACTCTCCTAACGCACCGTATTGGTTATTTCTTACTATCAAGATCCTTCTCCTCCCGGGCGAGTAGCCGCTTCTTTGGAAAACACATGTCCATTCTTAGTGACATGTTAATGAAGCAGAGACTTCGCTGTGAAATGCAACCTAACCGCGGAGAAAGCGACGAGAGGAGGGATCGCCTAGTACATATGAGCCTTACATGCTGCCCCTGTCTGTTCTATAAACAGCACAGATAAATACAGCAGAAGATATGGCATGTCACTCTGGCATGATGGCCAACACTTGGGTCATGCTCTGCATGGGTGTATGTGACACATCTGGGATGCAGACTCCATTCACTAGGCGTGTTATGCGGAGTAACCCGCTCACTGGTTACTTTGGCCATGTAATTGGCAAAGCATGCTACATGATGTGCCATGCGTTACGGGAGTGGGGCAGGGTTGCGCATTGTAGCAGTGCCACCATGCCCCCTCTACTATCTATTTCAATATAAATCATGGATCTACTACAGGTGGAAAATAGCGGGTTGTTTACACTGTTTAGGGCTCATGTGTTATGAATGAGGACTGGTGGAGCCTCAGGTAAGTCCTCAAGGTAAGAACGCGGGTCCAGGTGCATCTTAACTACAATGCAAATAAGAGCAGGGCCCACCGCTGCCCATCACCCCGGCTACATCTTCCCAACTGACACAGGTGGGACACCCGGGGTTAGATCACTCCAGCACGCGCTCACGTTCCTCTCACGGCATCACAAGCTCTCTGACATCACACACTCAGCCACGCACAACACCTGCAGGAGGACAGGCACAGATAATGCACAATGTCCAAGGGTCCTAGTCAGACGTAATTGATAAAGTTAGAATCCACAGCAAACCTGATGAATAATGAACCAGAGCCACCTCACATCAGGTCTGTTCCTTGTGGGGGTGTTGCTGCGTCTAAACAAAAATGCTCAGTGAATCTCTCACTGGCCTTTGTGGAGACGCCTTATATGTAGTAAACGCTACTGCGTGAAACTTAAACCAATTGCTACATTAGTTTAATTCTCATCCAACCTGTGAGGTTGTATCCAAAAAACATTCTTCAACCGCTCATGTATCTTATTCAAATGATTCTTTTATTTCCAAATTTTTCTCATTATACCAGAGACCCCAGCCAATGCATTTCGGACATAATATCCATCCCCAGGGCGGGTTCTGTATTGGCTCTTTACTTTGTTTCAAAATGCGTGCTTCTTCTATATTTCAAAGTGGCTTGTGCGCGGTCATCGCACTGAGACAGCGCTCTAATTCACAGTGCCAATCTCAACAAGTTGGTCACCCTAAGTTACCTGGGGGCAACCAGACGTGGACTCCCTGCTCACTGTGCTCAGAGAGACGCAGCTTCACCTCACTGATGAGGCCCAACAAGGCTGAAACACGTGTATGGGGTTGCTGTTGGTACTCTTGTTCAGAGAGGAATTGCCATACATTTCGGTGCTGGACTGCCCATGTGGGCGGGACAAAGACTGATATGCAAATGGGTATTTCCCATCTGTGAAAGGTACAGTGAGCAAAAGGCATGTGCTGCAAACTCTCATCTCAGAACAGGTTATCATGTCATGTTCTTTCTGGAGAGGAGCACCTGCTACCTTTTTTTGACATATTTGTAAGGAACTTGGGGTTGGTCACCCTAAGTTACCTGGGGGCAACCAGACATGGACTCCCTGCTCTCTGTGCTCAGAGAAGAGCAGCTTCACCTCACTGATGAGGCCCAACAAGGCTGAAACACGTGTATGGGGTTGCTGTTGGTACTCTTGTTCAGAGAGGAATTGCCATAGCATTTCGGTGCTGGACTGCCCATGTGGGCGGGACAAAGACTGATATGCAAATAGGTATTTCCCATCTGTGAAAGGTACAGTGAGCAAAAATCATGTGCTGCAAACTCTCATCTCAGAACAGGTTATCATGCCTTGTTCTTTCTGGAGAGGAGCGCCTGCTAACTTTTTTTGACCAATCTCAACAATTGTATGTCCCATGCATCACAGCAAGTGCAGTTCACAGTGCCATCAATGGCATTCCCGGAGCTATACCCATCTGGGAATGTTTATACTCTCTGTGTTGTTGTGTCTCCGATGTCAGCAGAAAGCTCAGCTGGAGCTACAGGTGGAGAATGGTCTGACAAGAATTGCCTCTCTGCTTGACAACCTGTACTTATGGACAATGCACTCTGGCACAGATGTTGCTGACATCTAAAGCAAGAAAGCATCCTGTTCCTACTACCGTTGGCAGCGGGAGAGGAAGGCAGTCATACGTGTGGTGTTTCTTCTGACCTGCCCATGTACTGTTATCATGCAGGCAACACTCTGCAGACAGAACAGATTCTTGCAAGGGTAGAAACTGGCAGTTGTCATCACTTTCCATGACACCATGGAAAGAGAAGACAGACCACAGCATGTCCCCTTACACTGCAAGTCTAATACTAAATTGCAGTTCTTTGAGTGGCTGAGAGACAGTGATGCGGCCTGCTGCAAATGGGAACACAAACAGCAAAGTGTGCACTGTCAAATAAATGCGAATGCCCGTATCCCTCCATAGCAATGGCGCAGGCTCGCTTTTGTGATTGGACCTTCCTGTGACAAAGTACACAAAGAATTCCAAGCAGGCCTTCATGTTCTAGAGCCTGGAGCACTTTGCCGGAAGACGTGCACATGGCATTGAAAACCTATCAATTCATGATAAGGCTCGTTTCAAAACTGTATCCATTTTTATCTCTGAATGTATTGATCGCATTGTGACCTCGTTTGCGCTATAAAATAGATGGACACATAATGAAATGCAGCAGAGTTCTTGCCTGTGTGGTGGCCTGGAAGTCTAATATCACGCAGCAGGCTTGCTTCTTCAATATCTATTCAAGAGAGTTTTGCCCCGCATGTGTTTGCAGAAAATATAGTCTATGTTATTAGGGTACACCTACATTACCTGTGGAATGAGAAAGAAAGCAGACAGCATGATGTTATCTTTAGAACACACGGCTCACACATTCTGAGCTCAAGAACATATGTGTAGCACACATCCAGAAATACAGCCAAAAGCCCACCAGGGCACTGTCCACATGGATGTTATGTCCTGGAAATGTATCGTAGGCTTTTCCAGCGGGTTCTTGCCACACCAGGGTCCCGATTCATGGAACTTTTAGATTGGTCCAAAGTGACTTTGCACAGGTGCAAAGTGACTTTGCACTGCCAACAAACACCCTGATTCACAGAGCGCTGCAAAGTGACTTTGCTCTGTCAACAAACACCCTGATTCACAGAGCGGTGCAACATGTATTTTTGGCGCAAAGTGACTTTGCACTGCCAACAAACACCCTAATTCACAGAGCGATGCAAAGTGACTTTGCACTGCCAACAAACACCCTGATTCACAGAGCGGTGCAACGTGTATTTTTGGCGCAAAGTGACTTTGCACTGCCAACAAACACCCTAATTCACAGAGCGATGCAAAGTGACTTTGCACTGCCAACAAACACCCTGATTCACAGAGCGGTGCAAAGTGTATTTTTGGCGCAAAGTGACTTTGCACTGCCAACAAACACCCTGATTGACAGAGAGCGGTGCAAAGTGTATTTTTGGTGCAAAGTCACTTTGAATGCACAAATACACTTTGCACCGCTCTGGGAATCAGGGTGTTTTATTATCCAAGGCAGTCGTTTGCAACAACCATGTTAACAAAGCTTGACATTCAGCAGAACAGACTGTCACAGTTAAGTCGTTGAAAGCTCCGGAGCGGCAACGTAGTCATATTTTTGGAATCTACAATGAATATGCAAATGAATTCCTATTTCCATCCCGCATATGCAAATGGATATCATGCATATTTATGATGCATATCTGGATCGCCCATCCTTCCACTAATTATTCCACGTGTTTAGGTGTTTGTATAGCACTATGTGTCACCTTGCAGCCCCCTCAAAGCCTAGGGCAGCTTCCGCCCAGTAGCATGTATGGCCATTATCCGACGCCCTCATGTGCGGATTCTGGGGTGCCTCCGCACCTTTGCCTTCACAGTCCTCAGGTGGATTTGTGATGTATTAGTTCCTGAGTGGAACCCGCATTGTGGTACGTCACAGGGGATTCTCACTTGAGGCAGGTAACCTTCATAGGTTTTAGGGGCAGTACACACAGAAAAACAGCCAGCCCGCGTCCCAACGGACTGTACCCAAGGATGTGGCGGAGAAGGTTACACGTCGTCTCACTCCAGTGACCTGGACTGCAGAAGTTCACTCCCCGGATATGGGGACCTTTCAAATCAGTGCACAACCACAGGCCCAAAGTTTCAAACCCTGGACGGGTGCTTAAGCTGCCATTCTTCTGAGGATGATGACCAAATGGCAATCTTGATTGGGCAGAATCCGCGTACGATAAACATATCATGTAAAGAAATTTGAGGACCAGTGCTTGGCAGGAGCTGAGCTATTTTATTATCAATGGCAGTCGTTTGCAACACACATGTTCACGAAGCTTGACATTCAGCCGAACAGACCGTCACAGCTAAGTCTATGAAAGCTCTGGAGCGGTGACGTGCAACTCTGGTCTTCCGCGAAGGCATTGTAGTCAGATTTCTGGAATCTACAATGAATATGCAAATGAGTTCCTATTTCGATCCCTCATATGCAAATCGATATCATGCATATTTATGATGCATATCTGGATCCCCCATCCTTCCAGCAGACTTCTTGGAGCCCACGCTCCAAGGAACCCACGCACGGGGAGACACCGTAAGCTTAGTCCATGCCTCACAAGGAGCAGGAGAATAAAACAATAATAAACCTATGGTTCATTTCTAAGAGAAGTGTCGTTCTTGCAGAGTTTTTTTCAGCTTGCAAGAAGCAAGACCACCAGACGGAAGAGGCGTCTGCGGCCTAAGGGCGACTATCTGTTGTTGGCCTTTCTGGAGCTTAGTGAGAAAGTATGGGTTCCTGTCTTTTGAGGGTTTCAGTGACACTGTGCGATGGAGGAGACCCTTGTAGGCCTTCTTTTCCCCCACACATCCCCAGCAGTAGCCTATGCGCCTCAATATTCACCTTGATGCAAGAACAGCCCCGCCCGCATGACTAGGTGCCAGTCATGCGGGCGAGACCTGCTCTTACAACATTAAATATACAGGTGAATATCAGGGTACAGCTGGGGGGCGGGAGAGGCAGAAGGTATATCCAACCCCCTATTCAGGCGGTAAATGAGGTTGCATCACCCTCCTCCAATTACAGTGGTTGAAGTGGGCGGGAGCCGCTGGGAACGGTGCTCCTCTACTTAAAAAAAAGTTTTACTGTTCCTATACTTTTATTTTAAAAAGAAACCGTTCCGTAATGGTTTACGTTTATAATTGAAAAGTTGAAACTTGCACTTCAGTGCGCTGCACTGAACATTCCCTTAAACAGCCGGTGCGTTTGTTTGGGGGTTTAGATTGTGTGCGGTAGGGGGTGTGGCATGCGGTTTGTGGGGAACGGGCGTGGGGGGACAGGCCAGCAGGGAACATAGTTCCACTACTTGCAGCAGAAAGTTACAACCCGTTCTTTATGCCAAACTGGCTCCCATTAACCCATTCTTCTCCGACTGCTCACTCTCGCACTTTGAAACAGTTGACCGTGTCCACGTCCGGTTTGTTTCAAAGGCTTAATAGAGAGGCCTGTCTAGATTATAGTAATGCCCTTTTCTTTTTAAAGGTCGCAGGGGGTTCACAAAAAAAGAACAGCAAACTACTGCATCACAGATGATGCGAAAGGAATGAACTATTTAACACATCATATAATCACGAAATGGACACAGGTAAATTATCTGCTTTGCCCCCTGAAATAAACAAAATCATTAAACAGTGGTAGTGGGAGAATTAACATTTTGAACCAAACTTTCATCTGTGATCCTTTCTGTCCTTATAAGAGGGAGCTCACCAGTAGTGATGTACTTTCCCTGCTAGGGGAGCCAGGTATGTGGGCACCCCCGGGAAACACAATCTCTAACAATGCATTACATTTTTCATGAATTTAAGGTGAATATTTTCCATTGATTGGAACAATTTGGGCAGTGTGTGACAAGTGTCTACATGAGTCCTCTGGTGTAGCCCTTTTTTGTTGTTAAATCACATTAGGTCTTGTTGCTCTGTCAGAGCAATCCTTGTCAGCACCCCCTAAATTATTTTCGATATTGAATTTCTATCTACATATCGATTATTGAAATTGGTAAGCAGAGGTATCCCATGTTTTACAACATACTTTCAATGCCACTGCATGAAAATGTGGACAGCGGTATCCCTTCCTCCCGCGGAGAGTCACGGCCAAGCACAAAGTGAGCTTGAAAGTTGGCCTACATGTAAACCGGTTTATAGTGAAAATGTCGTCTGCAAAAATGTTGAAAAAAATAATGTAGAAAAACAAAATTTCGAATGTGTTTTTTAAAAAAAATAATCAATGGGGGGCTTCCCCCTCCAACCCCCTGTTTAATTTTACTACCTAAACCCAAAAAAAACATACAAATACAAAAAAACACATTCGGATTTTTTTTTCAGAATTATTTTTTTCAACATTTTTGCATTCGAATTTTTTTCGATATTATAACTGGATACCATGTAAACCCTAGGCTCCGTTCCGGGAGACAGGCCCTCGCAAGAGGCCTCCAAGCAACTTCTCCAGTAGCTGGTATCCCGCCCCGCCCCGGTCCGGTGACGGAGTTTGGTGGGCAGCCCATTAAGGAGGCTTGGATGCTCTTCCACAATGGGACGGTCATGCTTTCAGCCTTGGGTTTCCTCAATGGACCCTCCAGATTCCTGGCATTGTCCCGCCGTTGCCTGGTGGATGGGCACTCATTGAGGAATTAATAGCAGTTTACATACCACAAAGGCGGGAGCCGGAATCCTTTTGCGGCACAATGGGGCTGAACAGCACATCAAAGAAAACAAAGGCCGGAGCTCATATATGTCCCCTTCACCACCCGAGGCAGATCGGGGAGGAACACCGGCGTGGTCATGGGAAACCCACCACGCGCACAATCGCCCATCGAGCATCGAGTTCCTGTTGGAGTGTCGATTAATAATATGGGGGCTGCAGTGCTCCACCATTGCTGCGAGCCAGCAACTCTCCTGTGTTTATGTCTATTTCCTCATCAGAAACAGAGCTGGATTGCATTGGAAATTAAGGGACCTATGCAAATACTGCGAATCTAAAATGTCGAATCCAAAAATACCAAACATTTCCTCGCAATGATATGCTGGGGAGAAACCCACACCCCCCACCCATTCTCCCCCTCCATTTTTTATAACCGTACCCCCCACACCCACCCACATGTAATTGCGAGGTAATGTGCCCATCGAAATTCCGTATTTTTGGGTTCGGCATTTTTGTCTGCTGAGTAATTGGCTGATACCAAATTAAGCAACATGCAGTGTTCCATGGTAGGACAAGCCCGGTCTGGTATTTTCGGATTTCTTTTTACTCCAGGAGAGTTTTATGCCCTTTGACCTATACAATGAAGAGTTTCTGCTGGCGCTTACATTGCGACCCCAGCTACAGTCGTGCACCTCCCCCTCAAAGCACATCCTGGGTCTTGATTATCTAATATTCGCACCAGTGCTAAAAACTGAGTAAATGCTTTGACAATACGGAATGGGGCAAATCTAAAAGCGTTTGCACTATAGCACAAATTAATGAGATTGTGTTTTTGGCACTATGTTAGTAGCATCGCATACAAATAAATCTGTGTACTACATTTATTTTCATGTTGAGCAGCAAACATAGAAAATAAAACAGTCTATATGTTTTCTCTAGTGGATTTTTTTATTTTTTAGATCGTACGGATTGGGGCTAAGCCTGTTTGATCCCTTCCGTATTATCAAAGCAGCAAATTTGGTGATAAATTAATTTGCTTCAATGTAGAGTTTTGATAATCAGGCCCCTGATCGCTAACTCAAAACTGAGCGCATCTTTGCCCGCGCATGTCAAATGGCCTGTGCTTATGTGTCAAGGCATTCTTTCATTTCCTGCTTTGCTACAGCCGAAGCGGGAAGCCTTTCAGCACGTTTTGAGAATTCTGATAATGTGGCGACAAAATGGCGGAGAAGGTGGAGACAAAATGGCAGAGAAGGCAGAGAGCAGGATGAGAGTGAATGATGGGTGAATTCAAGGAAAGATGAAGAGAGCAGAAGACAGGAGGAAGAGAAGTCACGGTAGGGAAAGACACTGGCGACAGCGTAGGAGGGGGAACGGAAGTAAGGAAGGGGGGAGCTTGCGGTGGGAGCACAGGAAGGAAGGAAGGATTAGAAGAAAAGATGTGGCCAGTCAAGGGCGGGGAAACAGGGGGAGGAATGAAAGTAAAGAGTGGGAGAGCAGGGGAGCAGGAAGTGGAACTGTGGGAGCAGAGGTGATGAAAGAAAGGATGTGGACAGCTGAGGGGGGTAGGGCAGTATGGGTGGGAGGCCAAGGCCAGGAATGGAAGTGGAGCTAAGGAGAGCAGGACATGGGAGCATGGGGGATTATTGGGGATGAGGGAATGGACGAAAAGGTGGGGATGGCTGAGGCGGGCAGGCAGGGGCGAAGAGAAGTAAATATGCAGAGAGACAGGGTAGGGGGCCAGGGCAAGGAAATGATGTGAAGATTGAAGCATAGGAGGAAGGGAGATGGAAGAACAGGTGCTTGAATCAGTGATGGGAGCAGTATCAAATAAATATGTATTCTGGGTTCCGCATTGACATGCCACGTGCACGTCTGTGCTACATCTGACACATGGATTTGTAGCACGTGGGCTTCTCTGTTTGCTAGTAGACACGCCTGTCCGTCACTGAAGTAAAAAAAAAAAAAGGACGTGCCCCACATGGACACCATTGGACTGACAGGAAGAGAACATCGTATTCTGATTGGTCAACCAGCTCATGAATGAGTGTCATCTGTACCCAGGGCTCAAGTTGAGGAACCACACGGGTGGACGGCGTCCGCTCCCTGTGTTTTTAAGGAATAAAACTTGCAGTGTGCAGCTACACAGTCGAGGCTGGGACCCGGGTTGAGCATTTGAAATGTGACACACTAAGCTGCAAGACCAGACAACGGCTGTAGCAATGCACCCTTCAACGTCTCCTGTGTTCACTTCCCAATACGCGCATCTCAGTCCTCCCACTTTTTTATTAAGGACTCCAGCCCTGCGACTGTACCCATAACACAGCCCCTCCTCCTTTGATCATATGACACTCGCATATTTCCATTGCTTTCCCCACTAGCAGTAGTCGTGGCCCCTGCCTCTCCTTCCTTCTGCTTATTTCATTGAAGGCCTTGTATGAGCCCTGCCGCTAACTTGCACACCTGTGAATACGCCTACATTGGGGCGACTCCTCGTAAAGAAGCTGTGAGTGGTTACTCATGACCACACCTGAAAACAGCATGGAGCGATTGCACGTGTGTCCCATAAAGGTAAGGTGACCAGGTTTTCAAAATAAAAAAAGGGATGGGCCACAAACATAGAAGTAGGACTACAGTTTCAGCGAACATAAACACATAAGGGCTAAAACATACATAAGACTCCAATGAAACTGTAGTCCTACTTCTATGTCAGCAGCCTTTTCGCACAAAGTACGTGTTTATTGAAAGCTCACCGCTCTCCCTTGAGGAGAGAAGCCATGGAGGAAGGGGGAGTGCATGAAACGCAAGCAAAACTCAAGTATGAAGAGCTGTGCCCCTCCCCCTGATTTTGGCATGATTTAGGTATTTGTTCGAGGGTTAACAGCAAAAACTGTGACAATAGCCAACACACCCAAATCCCAGGACAGGCTTTTAAAACTTAAAAAGTCTCAGTATACCTGGACCAAGTGCAAAGTACCGCGGGATGGTCCTGGGAAGACCGGGACGTCTGGTCAACAGAGATAAAGGGAGACATATGGTGCTCATGCGTGCCTGTACTGTATACATCCTTGCACATGCTTACTAGCCTAAAACCTGTAACCCTTATTACAATAAGCCACCATCTTGCACAAGTTAAATGTTAAATGTTAAAGGTATTTGTACCGCGCACCGTCATCAACGGAGTTGGTCCCCAGGCGCTCTGGCAGATCTCGGTATACACCGGGTGCTGAGCTTTGGTGCGACTATCGGATCGATCTCAGTCCTCTTGTGCTGTTGGTGCGGCTTATGTGTTGTTGCGGTGTTTTGAAGTGCGTGCGGGTTGTTGTGCGAGAGATGGTTGTGTGAGATTTTTGAGTGAGTTAAGTCTGCAGAAATGCTGAGTTTTTCGTTAGTGGGTTATATGAAGTTTAACATGCTAACATTCAGAGTGAAAGTCAGTGTGAAAGAATGACAAGCCTGCATCTACTCTTCCACTGCAGTAGATTACAGAGGTCATTGATCCAAGAGTCTCCAGGGGCTACAAAGAGAGCTTCCGGCCCGCATACGAGGCACAAAAACATCCTTCCTTCCAGGCGCCCTTGCAGTATTGACAGTCCTCACATTTAGAGCAAAGTGTGCTGCTATCCATGCAGAAGCATACCCTCATTTCATCCTCCCTCTCCATGTCATACGATCACGATTTTAGAGGATGGTCCTGGCACTCTACTAAGACCGTCCTCCCTTCAGTTGACCTTTGCCCACCAGCGCCCTGTCTTATGTCTCTTTGCCCGCTTCTGGCTGCTGGATCTGGCAACCAGGGTGCAAATCTATGCTGTGAGCAATCATGTCTAGGTGAGTTAGAGTGCATTATCTGTATTACTCCCTTTTAACCCTGCTACGTAATCACAGAGTCTGGTAGACCGAGTTGACAGAGCCCAATCTCTCCCTGCTGACACAAAGCTTCAGTCGATCCTGTCATGCGGTGGAGTCAGGATCATCTATCAGTCTTTCTTTTATATCTTTTCTTGATCCTCCCAAAATAAATGGCAGATTTTCTGTCCAGTTTCTCTACCTTCGTCCCTGCCACCACCTTTACAGAGTGGATTGATTGAGCAGAACTGAGCCATTCACTGCTGCTCTTTTCCATATCCAAGGAACCACTCCCGGTCCCAATGAGTCACTGAGCAGACTGTCCATGGTGCTGCCAGTGCCACTAGGAGCTCCCATAGACTCCAATGGTGTATCCATGAGGCTTGATTAGGAGGTCCCCTCGACACAGGGCACATGTGCATATACTACCTGTAAGCCCTGCTTTCTTCTTATTCTATTTTTTGGCCCTTTTTATGGTAGAATGGCTCACCTGCCCCTTGTATGGTATCAAAAGTACACAGAAGAGACTAGTGAGCAGGAGCACTCGCCCCCTTGATTAGGGTACAGAGACTTGTGACCTGCAACATATGTACCAGTCATGTGGACCTTAAAGGGCCTACGTTTTGGGAGGTCGAGGCTAAGCTTTGTGCCTGTGAGATGGGTTTTGCCAATGAATTTAGGGAGTTCGCTTTACAGACAGAATATGACTGTAACCCTTGCACTGGCAGCTAGTTGGATTTGTTGCTGCTTAAACCTCAAAAGGATGCTGACCCTCAACCACCCTTGAAAGGCACATGAATATTGAGTGAGAACGTGTTCAGTCTCCGGGCTTCAACAGCAGCAGAGGCGTGTGAACAGCCCTGCTCAGACACAAGCTAACCTCCTCGCCACTGCAGGACCCATCATTGCTGTCCAGTCATGAAGAGCCCTTGCCCTTTTCATGTGCCTTTAGGATCAATTGGTGGCAGCTGAGTAGCTTGGCCAGAAGGCTGGGCTGCCTTTCAATCACCAGGATCATGACAATGTTATGCTATGTTTTCTTACAAGGCTTATTTACTGAGACGATACGCATTGGTTAATGTCACCATCAGGGGCGTTGCTAGAGGGGGGCTAAGGGGGATATAGCCCCTGATCTGTTGGTTGTAGCCCCGGATAGAATCTCAGGAGCTACAGCCAAAAGACTAGCTAGCCCCCAGTCCCAACAGTTCTGACATCAGCTTAGTCCCAGGTCTTTTCCAGACCTAGCAACTCCCCTGGTCACCATTAGCACCCGTGTTCTTTCCCTACACGGGTGCTACTGGCGTTTGCTTTTTTAAAGAAAAATCGTACCTTTGTGGTGCAGCTCGGCTCTGGCAGTGCTGTCAGGGAAGTCCATTTTCCATGTTGATGACTGTGACATCATCAACATGGACAACGGACGTTCTGAAGAGCACCGCTGCCGGAGCCGAACCGAATCAAACCACAAAGGTAAGTAATTTATTTTTCCATTTTTGAACAAGGGACATCATAAGCACGCGTGTAGGAAACTACACGGGTGCTAATTGGTGAAGGGGGAGCGGGAAGGGAAGTGCCTATCACAAATGATAATACTAAGAACACTGTCTTTCCCTAGTGAATAGAGCCCGTGTTGCAAGCAATCTTATTGGTGGATGGCGCCTCCCAGGGTGCTAATGCACCACATCACCATCATGATGGTCAGAGAGCTGCTGGCTGCTCCGGAAGTTGGCGTATTGCACCCCCGCCATGTTTACCCAGTCCTTAGTCTGTGGAGGAATGGGAGTAGGGAACATGTAAGTCGATGGAAAGAGCATGCAGGTGCAAACAGGGGTAGGGAAGGGGTGATAAAGAAGAGGGACAGGAAGTGATAGGTAGCTAGAAACATGTCATGCTTGGTTGGGTGATGAGCTCCAGCTGGTCAGTTAAATCTCAGTGGCTTTTTTGACCTTTACATGTTTCCATGGAGCAAAAGAGTCCATAATAGTAGTTCAGGGACTGCCAAGCCTGAAGGCACATGGAGGGCCAGTCAAGAGAAGGCTGATTGGAAGTTGAATGGAGTTGGGCATCAATGGGGCAGGAAGGGCTGCTATGAATCGGTTGACATTACTCCAATATAGGTTGCAAACCTTGCACTGCTAAGTGGGAAGCACTAGTGAGCAGAGTGCACCATTGCTCCTGCCCCAAGAACTCATCTCCCCCCCAATCATACAACCTCGAGTCTGACCCAAGGGCCATGTTCCATTGTAACCCCTAAATCTTTAAGCAGGATGTCTGTGCACAGCTGGGTAAAACTGGATAGGCTGAGTACCTTTAGACATCCAATGTTTCAAAAGATGAGCCCATCACCCACCATGCCGCAGTGGAGTGGGCTCGGAAAGCTTCCCCCAAATCCAGTTTAGGAAGTGGCCACTGAGCTCTGATCGACCAGATCCCCTCCTGCCTGGCAATATCAGGCAAATAGAATCCCTTCTTTGAGACAGCCAGGCCCCCCTCCATAGGGGGGTGGAGGCAAGGGTTCCTGCGTATGGCAGGCCTGCTCTCTGTGGCATCAGCAAGCACTCAGACCTTTAGACCTTCACTGCCACCATCAACAGAGAGGAGGAAGGGACCCCGAATTTCCACGCGCTGGAAACTACGCTTCACTACTTCCCACTGCTGAAGTTGCAGGTGGGGCCAAAAACAGAAGCTTGGCCCATTGGGTCAAAGGAGGACAGGTTGGAGCACTACTGTCAGTGGCAGGTAAATTCTGTTTGCAAAGAGAGAACCCACCGTGCCAGTGGTTCAGTCCTCGCTGGCATGGGTGCAGTCTGAGTGCATCTTGGGTCTACATCAATGGCAGCTGAGATCAAGGGCCTGAATCACTGAGCATTTTCCTATTGGATTGCGCCATTTTAAAACACTTCTTGCCCCCACAAAGCTCTACTGGAGCCCGTTGGAGAAGGTTTATGGGCTCGATCACGAAAACGTATCTACGTGTTTTCATGACATGTTTTTTTCTTTCTTTTTTGGTTTTCTTATCCTCACCAGACGGTTATCCTGTCTATTGCAACCTGATTGGGGCATGTGCTGCTCTGCCACTTGATGGCATTGTTTCCATTGGTCCTGTTCTCATTGCATTTTTTTCCTCCATCTTGCCTTTCTGTTCTTGGTGCTTAAAAGAATAAACGTAATATCACAGAAATGTATTTTCTGACAGGTGAAGGCTCTTCCTCTTGCTGGAAGATTTTATCCATCAGCGGTGATTTTGGATACCTCCTGACTACATCTTCTCGGGCTGAGCATGTAGTCGTGGGTTCGGATTCCTCTTGGTCTCTGTGGACTTGTCACAGTAGTGCTGGTTCCACAGGGGTTTGGCTGCGAAGGGCCACAAGTGAAGGGATGCACCCGCTCTCTTTTCAGATGCGTAATAGCCCTTCCGGGGGCAGGAGATGGCGGCGTTTTGGGGCACTGGAAATATATAAATTATGCTGCAACTGTATCATGGGTGCCGACGCGCAGCCCTCAAGAAATTCAAAGGCCACCCGGTTGAATTTGGTGAACTGCACATCTCCCTAAATCGGCGACTCAGTAAAGTGCATTCCCTGCACTCTTTTTTAGATGCACCCAAATGTTTGTGAATCGGGCACCAAGGTACTGCGTCACCAGATCGCGTACGGGTTAAGGGCGTTTGTTGTTTTTACTCTATTGCATGAACACAGAAGCACACACAAAAGTTCCCCTACCAGACTTCAACTTTCACCCCAAAGCATTAAAGATTTCCCATGTCCCACAGGCCCCCTGGGGTGCATCGGTGCATGCCTCCCAGATGTCCGCATTTGAGAGGCGCAATCCCTTTCTCTGGTCCATTTTATTGCGTAGTTTTCGCATTTCCTCCAAAACCCATTCTGCTTAATGTGGTTACATGGTAAAAGGGAACGCCCCCATCTTTCCCCTTATTAACCTTCTAATGTTGTCACTTCTTTACATGAAGTAAGTGACGGCGGGGGCCGGCTGGGGTCTGTGGATGGTAAAAGATGCTGGAAGCGTGACCTCTGCTACTTAACAAAGTGAACGGGTCAATTCACAAACGACCTCCAATGACCCCCAAGTGGCATTGCTCTTAGGCTCTATGACAAAGAGGGAAGACAAGGCGGGCGCGAAGAGACCCACTGGAATGCCGACCCCAGGCCAAGGGTCATTGTCCTGTGCAAAGGGGTGGGGGCTTCAGATTACAACTGCAGCAGATGGTAGAGGCCAGGCGCAGAACAGCTCCAGACTGGTTCTACTCGGTGGACTGGCCGAGTGGCCGGGTAGGCCTCTGCACCCTGGGCATTTTTGAGTGGTAACCTATTTTATTTCCACATTTTCTCATAGGGAAAGGGCTGGACCTGTTGAAAATAGGGAATATGGAACCACTTTGAAAATGATTTCCAGGGCCGTTTTTGGTTCCCAGCCCACCCGGCTAGAAGGCTGCTGATGTCCAGGGAGTGGTGGCTGCAGTGCCCCAGAGCTATGGTGACCCAGTGCCTCCATGTCACCAAGTTGCTCTGCCTGTAAGATAGCTCAGCGGGTTGAGCACTCGCTGCTGTCATATGCACGTCGCAGGTTCAAATCATGGTGAGGCCAACTCAGCCTTTCATCCTTCCGAAGTAAATAAATGAATACCAACTTTGTTTGCCTATGATATTGTATGGCGAAAGCACTATATAAATAGCACATCGTTATCATTCTAGTCCTGAGCTTTCCTTTTTGCAATCATGTCCACGTGGTTCAAATGAAGTTACTTCAGCTCCCAGAATGCACGGCGTAACAAAGTTCGTGCTATACAAAATATGTTCATGGAAAAAAAAAGAAAATGGATTGTTTAATTAAAAAATGCTGATGCCCCGCTTCCACTCCCCTCCTAGAGGCTGGTCTCGAGGGTCACTTGCGCGCTGCCTCACATTCCCATGCCCCGCCTTCCAAAAACGTGCATATTTGCATAACCACACCCATCACCCTAAAAAGGATCGAATGTGCTCTGATCCCATCACATTCAAGCCACATTGCGTTAGGCACATGAACAAGCAGAGTTCACTTTAATGTATCTTTTGTAAAGTTTCTATGAGTGTAGATAAGTGTTTTGACCACAATAGAGAAGAGCACTCCTTTGCCATCAGTTTGACATGCGAGCACTTCATCTTATTGGCATCACTTAGTGGAAGTGTGTACTGCATTGCACTTCTGAAATATCCTGTAATCAGGGTTGGGAAGAGGTGGGATTGCACTGGGGCGCCTTGTGATCTTGGGCAAACCATTTCTGCGCTATTGTGTTTACTATCAGTGACTTTCTTGACATATTGAAACGTTATTAATATAATGAAGCAAATACAATGATATGCCTGGTGGAACTGAACACATGATTCCTCAGTCTATGCTTATTTTATTACAGTAAAAGAATGTGCTTTATTTTTAACTGGGCCCTACCAATAACTTGTAAAAATGACTCCATGACACTTAATTCACTTGTCTTTTTTCCCCACGGACTAGCAATTTTGGCAGATAAGCTAGGGCAAGAGAAAATCATTTGTCTAAACTCACACACTTTAAGTGGAGAAGAAGCCGGCATTTGGGCCTAGTCTGCAATTTAGGCTCCTGACTGACCTCATATTTTCTCAGCTCTGGTTGTTAAAAATATATAATAAACCAATCTGACAAATACACAAATCCTTATAGAAATACATTAAGTAAAACGTGAACGATTGTAGCATGATTGTCCCCGTTCAGAGTGGAAGTATGCAAGGAGCGGAATGCAGAGAAATGCAAGACTAATCATTCTCCTCTTGCTCCTGCAAATTCCTCTGGAGCCTTACGGGAACGCAATCTGCAGCTTGCAATTATGCTCAATGTAAGGAACATGTAAGAGGTCCATTTTTAATTCAATGTAAGTGTCTTGAAGGAAGATGCACATTGCCACAGTTACAATTCAAGCTTTCGGGGGGGGGGGCAGTGCAATGCAAAGGGCCATCAGCTCCACACCCAAGCGTAATGTATTCTATGTATTCATTTATTATTTATACAGCCCTGAGACAAGGCCCGTAGGTGCTGGAGCACTGACAAGACAGACTACAAAGAGCATAATCCATCAGACTGATCAGACTGACTGAAAGAGGGCAAAAGGGACAGCAGGCGAGGAACGCGAGGAGTTACTGGGTCAACAATGTCTTTGAGCAGCGGTTGAACCTGTACATTCTAGGGGCCTCATTAGGACCCAGGCGGTAAGGGGTTTACGGCGGCGTAAACAGCGCCGACCCTTACCGCCTGATTCCGAGGTCCCTTAGCGCCATGGAGGTTTTAACACCTGCTTTTAGCAGGTGTTAAAATCCATGGCGCTAAGGGACCTTGTTGTTAATTACGCCACCGTAATTTACGGTGGCGTAATTAACGCCTTCCCCACTCCCATTATGCCCTATGGGGCAAAAATGGGAATGGGGAAGGGTAAATGGGGATTGGGGACTTACCGCCCCGCCAACCTCGGAATGGGGCGGTAAGTCCGCCAACCACCATGGCGTAAACTTAGTTTACGCCATGGTGGTAAAGGTACGACCCAGGCGGTAACTTACCGCCTGGGTCGTAATGGGGCCCTAAATGAGAGGACTTGCTACCCTTTCAAAGGTGCAGAACAGTGAAGTGATTTGCAAGAGCCAATGGGAGGTGTGGGGGAGTGGCCTTAGCGGCACAACAGCCTTCTGTTCAAGGTTTTGGAGGTGAGGGGTGCTACAAGAGAGGGAAGCTCTAACCCATGAAAAGGTCTGCAAAGCAGAGGTCAACGCTCTCTGACTGTTGACAGTAGCACACCCCAGTAAACCTAGTGTAAGCCGATGAAAAGAAGTGTGCTTTGCATCTCTTTGGGAAGTGTGCTTGTTGCCTGGTTTCTCCACCTGCCCTTCTCGTGGGTTTTCTGAGACCTTTGCGGCCTCGAGCATTTGGTGTTTAATGGTGGACCAAGTGGGCAGCTGTGAGAATGACTGAGAGAAGCAGAAAGCTGGAGGATCCACCAGCTTCCTGTAATGAAGAGGAGGAAGAGGTGACCAAGACAACTCAGAACCTCACAGTTTAGAGGGCCTGGATCTTCCACGCAGGGACCGGGACTTGCCTGAGAGCACCTGCCACCACAGTGGACTCAGATTGTATCATGCAAGGTGTGGGATCTTTCTGGCAGCCCTGCTTTTTAAGCTCACACCCACGACATTCTAGTTTTTCTTGCCCTAACTTTAAAACAGAACAATGACATTCTGGAGACGAAGCGCTGCTGGGTAAAAAGCTGGGATTGGAGGATCCCCTCCAGCCTTCTGCCACTCCAGTAGCATATTGAAGATGGAATTGTAATAATGCTACAAATACATGCCAATGGTTCTTCTTCATCTTATCAGGATGGTTCCTTTAAATCCTTCAGTGCTCTCCACACCACCCGATATCCCCTGGTCCTGCTTGTGCACCGTACGTCCCTTGAGAGGAGAAGGGAACCTTTAAACACTCAATAGAATTGGGCCGTCCATCAGAGTAGCCCGGAAGAGAGCTTCAGCCCGCAGAGGGGTTTCACCACCTTGGATTTTTCTAGGGCTCCGAAACCTCTTGGGACATTTGTTACAGCAGCCTGACTGCAGTCTCACTCTGGATCAATCCTCTGCAACTTTCCAGGAGTAGAAGACCCTCCTCTATGTTGATTCATCTTTGGACACTGTTGGAAGAAGGATACACTGGAACCAGATTCTGGGTGGTCTAATCCAATGTCCTCTGCCAGAGAGATTAAGACCAGCAGATCCAAGAAAGAGGAAAGCTCTTCACTCTAACCATCCCAAGAACGTATCTGGGATGATCAGCTGGCTGGACAAGGAGCACTGCAAATGAGAAACCGGCCCCAGGATCCTGCTGTCATGCGCCGCCTCCGCACCTGGCGTCTTTGGCCCCGCTGCCGCTTAGGGACTTCCTGATTCCCGTCACGCTGACGCTACGTTCTCTCTATGCGGTCTAGTCTTCTCCGCCGTAGCGCTATTTAACCACTCCTCTCCCTGGTCACAGCGCGTTGCAACCTTCCACGGTCAGCTGCTTTTCCTCGCTGCCGCGGTCTTGCTACACGCTGTTTACCTTTTGCTCCTCGAGCATTTTTACTCTTACTCTTTCCGTCCTTATTACCGGTCCTACTCCGGTCCCAGTCTTTCGTTTCCTCTCTACCTCCATTCCTTAGTTCCAGCTCTTTGCCTTTACTTTGTTTTCTTTACCTTTTGGCGTTTTTCGCTGCATTATAATTCCACCTGGTTCCGGTTGCTGCCTTCTCCCATCATTCATCTGCATACACGTCCAGCGGCCATCAGGATACTTACCGGTCCAAGGGGTTTTTTGCCTACTCTGGCTTTTTTCCCCCTTCCCGTCTCTCCCGGGAGGGGGACACGGTCAGGGCGCATTTACACGCTCTCACTGTGGCTTCCTCTTGTGGGAGACACTCTCAATCTCGAAAAAAGGAAAAGGATTATACGGCGCATCGAGCACTCAGTCCAGCTGAAGAGGATTTCGACTCCACAGGTGAGGAGGTTGAAGAGAGAAAGAAGGGTATTACACCAGTGGTAGAATCGGAAGCTGACAGTTTGCAACGCCAACAAACACCAATCATGGCTACTCCTGAGCAAGTGCAGGAACTAATCGCTGCGGTACAAAGCCTTTCTCTAGAAATGCAGAATATGAAAACTGAAAACAATCTGTTAAAACAAATGGTGGCAGTAAGGGAGCCCCCCAACACAGACCTGCCCCCTATGCCTTTGTCTTCAGGGAAGTATGATGGTTCCCCCAAGACCCTAAAAGAATTTCTTGACGCTTGCAGGGTGTATTTTTCCTTCAGAACCCGCACCTACGCCTCAGATCATGCCAAGGTTGGATTCCTGGTGTCTAATATGACAGGGAACGCTCTAGCTTGGGCCACCCCTCTAGTCACCGGAAATGACCCTGTCCTTCAGAATTTCGATGCATTCATTGCTTTTGTTAAACAAACCTTTGAGAGACCCGAAGTCTCAATGGCAGCTGGTGAAGACTTGATGGACATTCGTCAAGGACAGTTTGATGTGCTGTCTTATATCTCCTCATTTAAGAGATTGGCCATGGAGACGGGTTGGTCTGAACAGTCTCAATTTATTTTGTTCCGCAGAGGACTTCGAGAAGAATTAAAAGATGAAATGGCTCACTTTCCTCGGCCTACTTCCCTGCAGGATCTTATGACGGCCGCCCTTCAGATGGAGTTCAGGATGCAAGAAAGGCGTCAAGAAAGAAGAAAAGCACGTACCTCCTTTTCAAGGACCTCCTCACCTCCTTCGGCAGCGCCCAAACCTCACGATGAGCCCATGCAAATCGGCACTACTTGCCGTTCTTTAACACCTGAAGAAAGAAGGAGGAGAAGGGAACAGGGCCTATGTGCCTACTGTGCCTCTGATCGCCACACGGTGCATAATTGTTCTGAACTAACCAAGAAACCGGCGGAAAACGCAAACCCTCGAACCTAGTGGGGACGGGTTATCGAGGGCAATCTTCCAGTCCCTACGTTACTATGTCTATTGATTCCTCGAACCCTTCTGAAGATTCCCGCCTGATGGTTATAACGGTCCAGGTTACTATCAATGGCAGCCCCGTAGAGACGCTGGCTCTCTTGGATTGCGGTGCCGCAGGAAACTTCGCTGACACCCTTTGGGTAGACAAAGTGGGTGCTTCACGGATAGACCGCAGCCACGGTCAGAAAGTAGAAGGAGTAGACGGCACACCTTTGAGTTCAGGACTCATTGTTCAGACAACCGAACCCCTTCCTCTGACTATATTTCAACATTCAGAAGTCATTACTTTTGACATCATTCGAGCAGCCCATTTTCCTCTTATCTTGGGGATTACCTGGTTGCGACAACATAATCCCCATGTCGACTGGAAGTCTAACACTTTGCAGTTTAATTCCAGCTATTGCCAGACACACTGCTTTAAAGAAGCACATTACCAGGAGGTAAAGATATCTCCCACTGTTCTCCCCACGAGTATAGGGGTGCTTTCCATTGACTCGGTATTGGAAGAATACCCTATGGTGTTTGCTGAATCCGCTCCAATGGCATTACCACCTCACAGACCGGAGGACTGCTCTATCGAGCTGATACCTAATGCCCTGGTCCCATTTGGACGAATGTTTGCTTTATCCAAGACTGAAAAGGACGCTTTACGAAAATATCTGGATGACAACTTGTGCAACGGTCTCATCAGACCCTCTAAATCCCCGGCGGGTGCTCCCTTGTTTTTTATTCCAAAGAGGGATTCTAAGGACCTCAGACCATGCATCGATTACAGGGGACTCAATAAAGTCACTTGTAAGGATAGATATCCCATGCCCCTCATTCCTGACATTTTGGAATCTGTACAGGGAGCAACAGTCTTCTCTAAATTGGATCTGCGCAATGCATATCATTTACTCAGAGTGAGTCCAGGAGATGAATGGAAGACGGCTTTCAGGACACCATTCGGCCTATACGAATACTACGTTATGCCTTTCGGACTGGTCAATGCTCCCGCTATATTCCAAAGGTTCATAGACCGAATATTCTCTGATTTATTGTTTATTTCAGTTGTGGTTTACCTTGACGACATACTTGTTTTTTCACAGTCTATGTCAGAACATCTACTACATCTCACTGAGGTCCTGGAGCGCCTTAAAAAACATCATTTATTGGCCAAACGTGAAAAGTGTGTTTTTGGGGTATCCTCGATCCCTTACTTAGGGTTTATCCTCTCACCACAAGGAGTACAAATGGATCAAAAGAAGGTTGAGGCCATTCTCCATTGGCAGGCTCCTTCCTCAGTCAAAGAAGTTCAGAGATTCCTGGGCCTGGCTAATTTTTATAGGCGTTTCGTGCCAGGTTTTTCCAACACTGTCCTACCAATTACCAATTTGTTAAAGAAGACATCTGTGCCTTTCATTTGGAGCCCACAGGCTGAAGAAAGCTTTCAACTCTTGAAGAAGAGCTTCTGCAGCGCTCCCATCCTATGCCAGCCAGACCAAAGCAAACCTTTTATTGTTGAGACAGATGCCTCTGCCGCAGCAATAGGAGCAGTTCTACTACAAGAGCATGACAACGCGGAACACCCAATAGCATATCTATCAAAAACTCTCACTCCGAGTCAACGGAATTATTCAGTAATAGAACGTGAACTACTAGCCATGAAAAAAGCCTGTGAAGTCTGGAGACACCTCTTACAGGGGTGCAACCACCCTTTTGTAATCCGGACCGACCATAAGAATTTACAAGTTTTACAGTCAATGGATTGCATCAATTCCAGACAAGCCCGGTGGGCGCATTTTTTCTCACAATACGACTTTACCATCACATATATTCCTGGAAGCCAAAACACTTTGGCAGATGCTCTGTCCAGAAAGGCTTTCTCCTCCCATGTTGCCTCATCCTGCCCGGAAAAGTTGTTTCCCAGGAACCGCATTGTTGCCACTATCTCTTCCCTGTTTCAACGGATAAAAGAAGCTGTCTCCTTACATCCAGAACCTCGCGACATGATCCAAAAGGATGGTTTGTTCCTGAAGAAACAGAGGATCTGGATACCATCCAAACCTCTTCAAAAAGACATAATGTCCTGGTGCCATGATCACAAGACAGCAGGCCATAGGGGACAAACCAGCACCTTGGACTTGATTAGTAGAGCTTTTTATTGGCCTAATATGTCTAAAGATGTTAAACATTATGTCAAGTCCTGCAGAGTCTGCTGTCAGAGTAAAAACAACACAAAGAAACCCATAGGTCTGCTACAACAAGATGCCATCCCGGAACGTCCGTGGAGTCATATATCTACAGATTTCATTGTGGACTTACCTTTGTCCCACGGATGTACATGCATAATGGTGTCCATCGACTCTCTCACCAAGATGGCTCATTTTTCTCCACTCCCTGGTATACCAACTGCCGATGGTATGGCATTAGTGTTCATTAAAGATGTGTTTCGACTCCATGGTCTCCCCGACAAGATTGTATCAGATCGAGGAAGCCAATTCGTCTCCAGATTCTGGAAGTCCTTATGCGCCGCTCTCAATATTCAGCGCGCTTTGTCATCAGGATATCATCCCCATACCAATGGGCAGACAGAGCGGTTAAACGCCACCTTGGAACAATATTTGCGCAGCTATACCAATATGGAACAAGACAACTGGGTGGATATGCTGCCGACAGCGGAGTTCGCATATAATAATGCCAGTCATTCCGCAAGCAAAATGTCTCCATTCTATTGTTCATATGGCTTTCATCCCCGAGCCATCATTCCACATTTTTACTGCAAACCTGCACTTCCGGCGGTAGAAGAGACACTTATCCGAATAAAGGACATCCAAGACAAAGCCAAGTTGAATCTCAGAGATAGCCTCCAGGCTTACAAAAGGCAAGCTGACCGGCACCGGCAGGTTGTACCTGATTGGGAGGTTGGTTCCAAGGTATGGTTATCTACTAAATACCTTCCTAGATGGTCTCGCCCATCTAAACTGTCCCCCAGGTTTATCGGTCCCTATCCCATTTCTGCCAAGATCAATCCAGTGGCCTTCCGCCTTAAGCTGCCACATTCTCTTAGGCGGATTCACCCAGTGTTTCACGCATCTCTTTTGAAGAGTGCCGAACAGTCGTTAAGGGCTCGTCCTTTCCCCACTCTTTCTCACTCACCTGATGCTCCTGATTATGAAGTGTCCGGGTTGCTGGACTCCAGATACCGCAAAGGGCGCCTGGAATACCTGGTGCATTGGAAAGGTTTTTCACATACTGAGGACTCTTGGGAACCAATTGCACACATCCACGCTCCTATCCTTCTCCGGAAGTTTCACCGTTTGCATCCCGGCAAACCGGGTGGCCTGGGCCTTGGCAGGGGGCATACTGTCATGCGCCGCCTCCGCACCTGGCGTCTTTGGCCCCGCTGCCGCTTAGGGACTTCCTGATTCCCGTCACGCTGACGCTACGTTCTCTCTATGCGGTCTAGTCTTCTCCGCCGTAGCGCTATTTAACCACTCCTCTCCCTGGTCACAGCGCGTTGCAACCTTCCACGGTCAGCTGCTTTTCCTCGCTGCCGCGGTCTTGCTACACGCTGTTTACCTTTTGCTCCTCGAGCATTTTTACTCTTACTCTTTCCGTCCTTATTACCGGTCCTACTCCGGTCCCAGTCTTTCGTTTCCTCTCTACCTCCATTCCTTAGTTCCAGCTCTTTGCCTTTACTTTGTTTTCTTTACCTTTTGGCGTTTTTCGCTGCATTATAATTCCACCTGGTTCCGGTTGCTGCCTTCTCCCATCATTCATCTGCATACACGTCCAGCGGCCATCAGGATACTTACCGGTCCAAGGGGTTTTTTGCCTACTCTGGCTTTTTTCCCCCTTCCCGTCTCTCCCGGGAGGGGGACACGGTCAGGGCGCATTTACACGCTCTCACTGTGGCTTCCTCTTGTGGGAGACACTCTCAATCTCGAAAAAAGGAAAAGGATTATACGGCGCATCGAGCACTCAGTCCAGCTGAAGAGGATTTCGACTCCACAGGTGAGGAGGTTGAAGAGAGAAAGAAGGGTATTACACCAGTGGTAGAATCGGAAGCTGACACCTGCTCACTGGAGATGGCAGAAGCCTGCAAGTGATCTCTACAGAGCTTACTAGTTGGGAATGGCAGAGGAAAGGCCTAAGTTTGCCCCTGAGACCATGGAATGGGTTTCCCAGCAACCAAAGAATGAAGGAAGCGACCATTGGCTCTCCCCGCATCTCAGCACTGCATCAATGCTGTTTTCGGCACCTTCAATGCTGAAGGGAACCAGTGGAGCCATCCTCGATGTCAATGCACGACTGCCTTACGCATCTCTAAGTTTCTCTCAACGCCAATGCTGAAGCTCAGCATGCCCTGGCATCCAAGTCCCACTGAGTCTTCTAGCATCCCCAACACGTCAAGGCCTGCGTGGTTAGCAGCCTCTTTGAGCTCCAAGAGGTCCCTGCTGCAGTACCTATTGCACCATATTCAATTGACTTCAATTCTACAATTCTACTTCTCAAGAAAAAAACAAATTCTTATTTCACAAATCCCAAATGAGCCTGAATACATATAGTTCAACCTCGCCACTTAAACATTTGTGGCAATTCCATCAATCTTGTCAATACTTGTTTTGTTTAAGCAAGTTCATATTTTAACTAAGTCCATGCCAACACGTGTTTCACTAAAGGGTCACATCAATTCATGTGGCCCCTCGTCAACTTCTTCAAGGTTGACTTCAATGCAACCATTAACTGTCTCCAATATTTATTCTATATCCATATTCTCTTAAAACTAGGATCCCATATTGATTCCACAGAACCATTTTCTGACTTCTTAATCTTATTAAAAAAGTTTTCTTCCTAATTATTCATTCAATTTTTTCTTCGTTAATTCAAAATTTCATATCTCCTTCAAAATGTATGCGATGTGTCCTATGTTTACAGCGCTCTCTTATGCCCAACAAAATGTTCCTCCCATGCAGACCTGCTTCAAGCTCAGTATCAACCATATCTCGGGAGGTCTTTGGTACCAGAAAGACCATTGAGTAACAACCAATCAGCTTCTGATTTTCAGGCACATTGGTAATTGCATTCTTCCAGAACTGGTGTTGAATGGCATTCTACAGGCCCGCCCACTTTGTTATGTCATTTGACATCAGAATTACAATTGCCTCCCTGGTGGGAGAGCACTCTGGGAAGTCGATCCAGTACCCCTTCCTGATGATGCTCATCGTCCAGGCATCTTCAATTGAGGGAGAAAGAAACAGAGCCCGCCGCCAACCTGCGGGCCTGACAGATAATCAGAACTGAGTCTTCTTCTCTGCAGATAGGGCCTTCCTTTCATTCAAGCGGTTCCTCTGCCCCCCACTGAAAACCGGCCATCTCTACCCTTCTGAGATCTGCATCCATTCTTTGATTCATAAAACGGACTGGAATCCCGGGGATGGGGACTCTTCTTCATCCTGAGGGTGCCGGCATCTCTTCCTCTGTGTACACTCTGTGCACATTCTCTTCCAGAGGCTTGTCGAACAGCTGAGCTCTGTGGAGGCATGTGAGAGGCAGCCGTCTTTTGGTGGTTCTCAGTAGACCAATCCCTCATATGAATATGTCTACATTGTGCAGCTGCAGTGCTTGCTCATGGTCCTGGCAGTGGCTGTGACCCAATCAAAGCAAAGTCCAAAAGCAGCTCTGACCTTTGGTGAATTCTCTCATTATGAGATGAGAATTCTGCCGTGGCCACCATCGGATTATACAGACGTTCAAAGTCCTCTAACAGGACCAAAGCGGTGTGCAAGGCTTACGTCTCGGCCCTAAAAGATACATGCAGGCTTGACTGATTCTTGCTTAGTGCCATATCCACCTTCTTGCCTGTTGGCTCTCTCACCGCGGCCTCCTGTTCAGCCATAGAAGGCCTACCTGTGAGCAATGACATCACATCAGTGAACGGAGGACAGCACAGGGGCAATGCGCTGGTCTTGGAAGCAAGACCACGCAGAGCAACAGATGTTTGAATCCCGGATCCGCACTTAGAAACCATCAGGTGCGATATAAAAAAAACTACTAAATAAATAGAATAAATCCAAGGAAGCTGGGAACTTGGCCTCCTCTCCTTTGAATAGATACATTCTGGTTCCTGATGTGCAGAATGAGGGAAGGGGCCCTGATTGGCACTGCCCGATGGTGGGGACAGTTGAGGGCCTTGGCACAGCTGCTTTATGAAAAGCCATCCAGGGCAACCCTTGAGCCAGCACCTTCTCAACCTCCTCTCTCTGTCTAAGTACTTGCCCTTCGGCTCTTCCCGAGTTGGGTTCTACAGATGAAGACGGGGAAGCTGACGAGTGAGATGGAGAGGAAGGGGATGCCGGGTGGCTTCCAAGCTGCCTCTTCCTCTCCTCCGAACGTCTTCCTGGAGAGTTCCTTACACCTTCAATCAGACCTTGATCCCTTATTTTGCTTACAGCGTTTAGAGGAGTTACTAGACTCAGAGGGTGACTCCCACGCCATGTGACTTGTCCTGCTTCTGTGTTTCCCCATGCTAAGAAGCCCAGCACATGTTCTCTTTCATACACTGCTCACAGAACACTGAGTAAAATGAAAGGAGTGGGAACAATGTAACGACTTGCCTGTTGCCGACCCCTTGCACGGTGCACCCCGGCACATATGCGCATGCTCTCACTTCCGTTTAGCGGATCTGATTGCTTGATCACGGGCTGCAGCATCACCAGTGCCAGAAAGAAACTACTGGGGGAGCCTCCCCCCCTTCATGCAGGTGGGGGGTTAGGAGATAGAAGGGGTGTTCAGAGTGATGTGGCTAGGACTGAGAGTTGGAACCCAAGCCCAGGTGGAACAGAGCTTGATCTCCACAAGGAACCCAATCCTGCCGATTTGCATAACAGCAAAGAGCATTATGGTAATATAACAGTGACATCAGAATGTTGCCAAATATGTCTGTGATAGTGGTTCAAGCATGAATCCCCTTTGAGCAACTAATGCATGCTGTGCTCTCTGTTCTTTTCATGTGTCACAATACTCGCTCTATAAAAGTGTCTGTACCTTCCAACAGATACAGACTCATTTGGACAGCATGCCAATGGATATGGAACTTTGGCTCTTTCTGCACAGAGTTTCTAAATCAACTGCCCAGTTACGCCAGTCCCCCTAAGTGCTGCTTATGGGTGTCAGCAGAGCTTTAAGCAGGGGGCAGAATCGTGGGGGTGGGGGCTCTAGTACAGGACCCCCAAGCCAGCCCTCGCCTATTATTTTCTCTATTTTCCCTTACTCCCTACACCTTATAACCCCTCCCACCGCAGCTCCATTTTCATAGAAAAATGTTTGGCAAAAAACGAATCAATAAAAATATACTGGGGATGAAACAACGTTGTACCAAAATCCAGGTTGAAAAGCAAACACGCTCTTGTTAGTGCTCTATCCTAAGTAGAGTCCGGAAACAAAACCACCTAGGAAAAAACACAAGATCCAAAGCCATCAAGCGAGTTCAAATGTTTAGCACTATCAAAATTAGGAATTCCATAAGGCCTTCGCACAAAGTGTCTCCAGATCTGATCTATCACCCCCTACTTGACTCTACGCTACCTTATTTCCACTTATGACTGGTTCTGCATTGCCTTTCTCAGTCTGCTCAGTTTTAGCGAGCCCAACATAACTCCAAAGGCAATACAGACTCTCCATCCGCTCCAAGAAATGGATCCACATCCGAGCCCACATCTCTGGGGCCACAAATAACACAGCTGGACTCTTTTCAAGGAACTCACCAACCCTACCTCTGCCTTCACTTATCATCTTCCTTCCCAGGCTCTCTGTATGGCACTGGCCACGTATTTCATTACCAAAATTCTAGACATCCTGTCCTCTCTTTCCTCTTCCCCTCCTTTCTCCCCCTGTACCCAGGCCTCCCTTGGCCCCGCTCCTTCCTTCCCCCAACTTTGCTCCTTCTCTCCCATAGCGCCGGATGAGGTCACCAAGACAGTCTGCTCTATAGAAGTCTCTTCAAAGCAGGTGCTCCTCTGCTCCTCTAAAACTATCAAGGACACCATTGCCTCTCTCGCCCCCTCCTTGGCTGAGTTCTGTAACCATGATTTTGCCACTGGTTCCTTCCCATCCCCCCTCAAGAACTCCCCTGTGCACCCCCTCCTAAAAGGGCCCTCTGTGGACCCTTCCTGCCCGGCTAACTACCACCCTATCTCCACTACCCCCTTCTTGGGCAAGCTCCTGCAAAAGATGGTCATCACCCAACTAATCCATCACACTGAATCTGTTGGGTTTTATCCACGACCACAGGTCTGGCTTCAGAGCAGCCAGAGGCATGGAAACTGCTCTCCTGAACACCCGTGATGACTTGCTCTCAAACCTCGACTCCACCTTTCCTCCCGTCCTCATCCTCCTCGATTTGTCCTCCGCCTTTGACATGCTCTATCATTCCACCCTCATAAATCGGCTACGTGATACCCTGGGAATCACGAACCGGCAATTGGATTGGTTGACCGCTTTCTTCTTGAATCAGCCATCCCAGGTGCAAATGGGCCTGTTTCTCTCCTCTATTTCACTCTCTATTTGCCGCATACCTCATGGCTCTATCCTCTCGCTGTGGCTTTTCAACATTTATCTTGCCCCTCTCGCCCACTTGATCTCTACCTTCTCTCCTAATTTCCAATTTTATGCTGATGACACACAGCTGTCCTTTAAGCTTCCCTCCTCTGCCTCCTCGCCTTCCTCTCTCATTCCCGACTGTCTGACTGCCATTCAGGCATGGTGTGCTGCTAATGATCTCTGCCATAATGCCAGTAATACTGAGATCCTTCACATTGGTACTCCTGCAACCTCTTTCCCTCCTACTCTCTGGCCACCCTTCTTGGGGCCCCTCCCATCCCCCTTGTGTGAAGCAAAACACCTTGGGGTCATCTTCGACTCCTCTCTCTCCTTCTCACCTAATATCGCTGACCTTGTCAAGTGATCTCATTTTCAGCTTCATCTCCTCAGAGGCATTTTCCCTTTCCTCACCTTCCCCCAGAAACTCAATGTCTCCAGAGCTCTTGTTCTCTCTAGGCTGGACTACTGTAACAACATCTTCCTTAATTTGCCTCTTTCCTCCCTCCACCCTCTTCAACTTATCCAGAATAGGACTGCAAGGTTTATCCTTGACCTCAATCCCAGGCACTGCATCATTCCAGCCTTAAAACCTCTCCATTGGCTTTGTGTGACTGCGAGGATCAAATTTAAGACCCTCTGCATCATCCACAAGGCTTTCTAGGGTCCAGGACCACACTACATCCAACTCTCTCTCCCTAAACACCTCCTTCTAGAGTCCTTCGGTCTTCTAGCTCTATACTCTGCAGGTCAGATGTTTCTCCAAGCAGAGAGTGGGGGGTATATCTCTTTCTTCGGCAAGATCTTCCCTCTGGAACGGCTTCCCTACCCATCTCCATCTTGAGACAGATCTCCTTAAGTCCCGGACGCTCCTCAAGCCATTCCTTTTCTCCTCCTCCCCCCTACCCCCCGCTATATTCCACCTGCCACTATGTCTGGTTGCCTGTTCCCTCATGATGCTTACTGGAGCTAGGCCCTCCTTCGACCAGTCTTCCCCCTCACCGATTTTACCAGGACTTGCCCTCGGACACCCTACTGTGACTAGCCTACTGAGTCTTTTCCACCTCCCTCCTTTGCACTAGTTTACTGCCATCCCTGTCCCCTGAGTGCTTGCCCACCTGGGCCCCCCTTAGCACTTGCCCAGCCCCTGGGCCCCCCTCTGCCCCTGCACTTCTTGCTACTGCACTTGCACAGACCGAATGTCACAAGGCCTAGTAGGACCATTACTGTTATTTTCTCCCTGTCCCCCTAGTCTTGTGGCACCTGGAAACACTTCTTGATGTATAGGCACCATACAAATGTTCAATAAATAAATAAATAAATAAATAGGTGTGTCTCTATAGCCATTTGTTCAACATGGTAATTATCAGAATTTTGGGTTCACTTGAAAAATAATCATGGGCCACAGGACAAAATTCCTCCAAAAACAAATCCTAAAAAAATGCCCAATTTGGTGATGTGAGCAGACATCGCATCAGAAATATCGCGGGGCCCACTTCTATATACAACTCATTAACTTAGCTGTCCAGCTTTTAAAAAACATCTGATTAGCAGAGCAGGCACTGGCATTCTATGCAATGAGAAGAATCTCATAACAATTGCGTTAAAACATTGCCCCTCGTCTTACTCTTACTCGTCCCAGTACTTACAACCTAACTCTCCCAGCCTGGGATTGTGAGTACTCTGTCTGCTTGGTTAGAAGAAAATGGAGGATGATGGATAAGGAAAACCATGTATACCCGGTTGTATAAAAAAAATGAAGGGACGAGTTAAAATCACTGTAGCGAAGGTAGACAGACTTCATGAATGTAAGTATTGGGACGGGGAAGAATAGAACTAGGTATAATGAAGATTACCAGTAACTAATCAGGGCATTTATCACCAAGTCAAAGCCTGAAGTGGGTGGCCTTGCTCCAGCTGGGTTTCCCTAGAAGCCAGCCCACAGTTCTTGTCAACGCCAAGTACTGAGCTATGGGTGTCTTAATTGATGGGCCCACCCAGAAACTGAAACCCAAGGTAAATCTAAAAAACGGTTTAGGCAACTGTGTTATTAAAAACAGATGTTTATTTACACAGCGCCAGGAATTGGTCAGTAGACAGTCACAAAACATTTCAAGGGAGGAGTAGGTAGAATAAAAACAAGCAAAGCTGTAAGAACTAAATGCCTTTAGGGGTGGTTCCTGGAGCTGCAGTGTTAAGGCATCCCAAAGTCCAAGGTTGTCTAACTCCAGGCCTCGCGGGCTGGAAACATGTCACATTTACAGCATACCCCTCATTGATAATCATGAGATACATTTGTATACAATATATGCTAATTTTTCTGCCTTATTGCTTGCTGACAGAAGCAAACCATCTTTCTTTCTGGCTTACTCCGGCCTCCTCCTTGGCTGTGTGTGTCTGCCAACATCTCATCTCTAGGACCTGGTACTCTTCTGGGAAGGGAGAGAGTATTCTTTGATTTATGAGTGACAGCAAAAAAGCATTTTTCCATGTGAGTGAACTTTCTCTTTTCTTCTGGTTCTGGCTTGAAGACCATGTAGAGCCAAGAGGCAGAGAGAACTGTACAAGTTTGACAACAAGCAACCACTGTGTGTTCTTCAGGCTACCAACATAACTAACACCATGCCACCCAAAATACTGTCCCCACTCAACCCCAGGCAATCCAGAAGGCAGTTAATGAAAACAGCCATCATGGAGCAATCTGGAAGACCCTATTCTCCCTTCCTCTGTCCCAGATGTGTATAATCACTCCACGTCCGTCTGACGGCACTAGTCCGGAAGTCTGCCTACTTTGGGAATGGTTACTCCAAAGGCCTTCATTACAGTTACCTGCATGCAATGGGGGCTTCACGTTTCTAGACTGCACAATTAAGGAAACCTCACACACGAAAACACCATTCAATGTGTCCTCCCGCCCATCAATCACCATCTGTGAACGCCCACCATGACATCAGCTTCTCATCTATTTCTCTACTGAAATCAGTGCAAATCACCGACTACAGCAATATCACCCTCCTGCCGACAGAAGGGTGTTCTATTATGGGAACACGTGAGTGGCCGTGGAGTGAGGGGATACAGAGGGTTTCAGGCAGGAGATACAGGTTAAGAACGAAAAGACCAACCCATTCTTGATTCATTCGTTGGTGGACTGCAGCTGCACTCCTGCTGAAGCTCTATCCCTGTGTGGTTCAGACAATCTCAACGTTCTACCTGCAATGCTGAGTCCATTGCTCTGCCCCAACGATGTCCTACTTTGCTTTCTTTCGCTATAAATGAATAAGTCAAGTGTGTTCCCTGTTAATGCCCCCGGAAGACAACAAGGCAGCAAGTCATTAAGCACCTCCTCCCACATTTTTCATACCTTTGTTTATACTAGTCCCTTATTGAGAACCCAAAGGTGGCAAGTCGCAAAGAAATACCTCGCCCACGCTCCCACCTTTTTCGAAACACTTGTGTACGAGCGCGATACAAATAAAATATCAATCAATCAATCAATCAATGCCAGTGTTAACAGGTGTCAAAGGGCCACTATCAGTATGATTGCTCTGAGTTTCTCTTCAGGTTCCCACCCTTCTCATTATAGTCACTCATTTGATTTTCAATATAATTAAGTAGGATACACTCAGGAAGAAACATCCACCCAAAAGAGAGTATTCGTTGCAAAGAGTGATCGGCTCCATACGTAATAGGTGTTGCATGCTTATGCTATAATGGAAGCTAGCAGCATGACAGGGCTGGATGGGCAGGCCTAATGTTGAAGGAAGAAGGTCACTAAAATGGGGGGGCAAGAGGGGAGATGGAGTAAATATCCAGAATCACTACAAAATGTACTGTGTTTTACGCCAGCCATACTGAATAGGAAATGAGGTGGAATTAAGGGTTGTACAACTCCAGGCTTCGATGGCAGATCCATGTCGTATTTTCAGGATATCCCCCCCATTAACATTCATGAGATAAATGTGCATACGATGATTTAAAACATATGCAAATCTGATCTCATTAATATTAATGAGGTGTATCCTGAAACCCATCAAGATTCCGGCCCTCGAGCCCCAGAGTTGGACAACCCTGACATAAATCGTGCTGTGATTCTGTGGCCACATTTTTTACTGCACACTGCAGACCTCTCAGCAAGGAAAGTGTAGCCATTGGGGCAGAGAGTCGGTGCCTCAAAGAACGCCGGAGCCATGACAGCTTCACTGTCGCAGTAGGTTAATACAAACGTAGCGAACAGAATGGATTTTGATCAAAAGTTGTCCACTTTTTGATACAGTGATGGGCCATCAGTTTATTCTTAGCCTTTGAAATATGTTCACAATATATAGCGACAAATACAGCCATTTTTTATTGAGTGATATTAGGGATGAAAATAGAAAATTGCACAATGCTGAAATGATATTTCTTTATTTCATTAATGTAGCGCCCAGACCCAGAGGTATCACTGAGCTTGTACAGAATCAGTAAAGGTCAAATTGACACAGAATTGTATACAGCTACAAGTTATAAGTATTTGTTGAATAACCACGTCTTTAAGAGTTTTTTGAAGACCAGTTATGAAGGTTCATTTCTGATGTTGTCGGAGAGTGTGTTCCAAAGAGTGGGAGCCGTGAAGCAGAAGCTGGAGCAACCATCACACTTGCAATCGAATCTAGGGGTGAGCAGGGTGCGGCTGGATGAGCGGCGGAGGCACTGGGTCACTGGTTTGATAGTAATACGGTTGGTGAGGTTGGTGAGTTTTAAATTCAATGTGTGCATTTATAGGCAACCAGTGCACCTCTATTCTTGCTTCAGGGATGTGGTTGGAGAGTTGTAAGCCCAGTGCTGCCCTTAGGGCCTTATTTTGTAGGAGTTGTAGTTTCGCCAGGTTTTCGGAGGAGGTGCCAGTAAATAGCACATGGCAGTGGTCAAGCTTACTGCCAATGATAGCTCGTGCAAGAGTGAGACAGTTTGGGGGGGGAATATACATTTCCGGCACAAGGAGGTGAACGTATCAGCGTGGGCAGTGGAGGATGCCAATGCGTTGACGTGGCGGGACACGTTGAGTTCAGCGTCAACGTACACACCGAGAGTCTTCACATCTTTAGAGACCTGGATGTTTGTTTTGTTGATGGGGAAAGAGGAGTATGCGGGCTCTAAGGTGAGAGGAGCCATTGCTGCGGGATTCAGTTTTTTCATCATTGAGACAGAGGTTGTGAAAAGCCATCCAGTTTTGAATGATGCTGAGGGTTTGGTTGATCGGCATACCCAGGTAAGTACTCTTACCAGTAGTATATTGCAGGAAATGTTAAAAACAAATATTAGAACAATTCTATGACATTGAAGTAACTGAGACACTTATTAGAAGGTCTTGACAGTGGTACATATGGCAATACGTCTCCCGGTGAGTACTGACTGTCTTAAACCACAGGCCGCCGCTTGATATTTTAATAGCAGCTGTGGTAGAAAGTCCCTAGTGAACTCAGTTGTTGTACAAAGCAGAACAGTCAGTGCCCTTAAAATAGCACTGGACAAAATGCAAAGCGCAGAGAATTCTTCGCAACACACTGCTAGGGCGGAAATCAATTGAGGACCGAGGACGGGCACCTTCGATCCAAACTCGGCTTTCTCAGTGGACCATCGTAAGGCTTCAGACACACGGAGATGATTGGAAGAGCCCCGTGGGTCGGTAAGACAGACCCTTCGGGTGGGCGGGCATGGGTGCCACTGAGCAGCAGGAAGAACATCTTGCACATGTGGGCCTAGTCTAAAGGTATTCAGTCATAATCCCGAGCCTAAATTGATCGAATAACCTTAATGTTGAGTACAGATATAGAGTTACATAAATAAATACCAGGAATAATGTGGACAAAATAAATATAGATTTTGATTATTTGAAAAGACATTTAAGTTTAATATGTGCTTTGGAAAATATGAATACAAATAGCCTAGTCGTGTGGTTGTGTTTATAATGGTAATTATTAGTTGGAGTTAAAGGGGCGTGGGGCTAAAGTGGCCCTATTAGAGTGGGTGTTGTTAGAAGGTGTGGGCTCACGTGTTCCAGCCGCTTTCAGGTTTGGAATGTTGTTGTGGTCGGGGCGGGTAAAGGGGCTTGGGATCAAGAGGGCAATGGCTGGGAACTCTTCAGCCCCAGTCACCTTTCCTTGAGACAAGGAGGCCTGCGGTTATGCCTGCTAGCAGCTCAGTGTAAAGCACAGTGCAATTGGCCTTCAAATCATGCCAGCAGCGTGATGAGCAGACGTGCTTTTATATGGGTAGACCGATTCACAGAAATGGGCTGCCCTGCCAATAAGGTCCCTTGACCCTCTGCAGAGGTCACCCTAAAGCAGGGATCTGCAACCTTTGGCTGTCCAGTTGTTTTGAACTACACATCCCATTAGCCCGAGCCAGCAGAGTCTACGGTGGGGGCTCATGGGAGTTGTAGTGCAAAACATCTGCAGCGCTAAAGGTTGAAGTCCCCTGGCCTAAAGTGAAATGCTGGGGCTAAAGAACAGCTGGGGCTAATCATTCCTCCCGGTGGCCATGGGTTGAAGGCCGATCAATCTGCATCATCATTCTTCTCCTTCTTCACAGACCTGACCTCACCACAGCACCCTTTTTCTTTGCCTATGACCCCTTCAGTTCCCTTTTGATGAAAACATGCATATATTTTCTGCTATGTTTAATTACCCGAGCGACGTATATAGTGACGCACAGCACCCACCCTCTTTTCTCACTAGTTTGCATTTAACAGGCGACAGTCCCTCTTTACTGACTCCGTGCTACTTAAGTCGGTGACAAGGCCATCCCTGCCCACCTAGGCGCAGGCTGAGTGGACCTCGTGGCCCCACCAGTCGCCATAGTCCTCAGCATCTCCCTCAACTCTGGAATTGTCCACAAGCAATTAAAAAAGTCTCTTCCAACCCGCTCACAACAAGCTTAGTACAGGCATTTTTAGACCTCGGACCTCATTACAAGTCTGGCGGTCCGGAAATAAGGGTGCCGGTAGAAACGTAGCAGCACCCTTTCTGGACTGCCAGATTATGAGAATGCGTGCTGGGGCCGGTGCTCACAGCAGCTCTTACCTGCCGGCAGCACCGTCCCCTGCAGGCATGGTTTTCACAGAAGCACCGGCACTGGTAGCAATGGTGCCAGTGCTTCCGTGTCCCCATTCCCGGGAATGGGGACTTACAGTTCCCTCCGCCTGCCATCCCGGGCCACCAGGACTTTTAATATCCCAGTGGCACCGGGATATCAGGTGGCAGAAGCAGTGTTACGAGGTCGGCAGCAGTACCGGCGGGTTACCGCCGACCTCGTAATGAGGCCACTCATCTCTGCAGCCAACTCAAAATTTCTACCGCCAAACCAACCACAACTTTAACAGCCACCAGTGAGGATGTTCTTGAAACTGTTGCAGTCACTCAGACACTGAGACGGTGTCCTTGGGAAAGCAGATGAGAACTTATTACCCATACAGTTCCACCCAAATCTATGTGCACTGTTGCTTGACCCAGTGTACCAACTGCCATATGGCAAGAGCCAATGGGCACTCAGGAAACCACTTTAAACAGGTTCATTACATCCCTGAATGGCCAACAGCAAAGAAGGAAGCTAAGGGCCTTCCATTCAGAACCCTCACAGTCACTGCCAATGTCCCACACGGCTTCCCTCTCAGACTGATGCCCTTCACAATTTACTAATGTTCATAATGACAATGCCCAGGACCCATGGCCTTTACTTCCACGCTGGCAACGAGATCTATCTCAGAGACACTGGCACCCACTGGTGCTCCAACCCTGCATACAGCTGCCTGAAGGATGGGCTGGCAATGATAGGGAAGGAATGGCCTCTGAGGGCAATGTGTTCTTCCAATGTCTCTCTCACAGGATCACCTCACACTCCCACAGTCGCTCATGTATTTAACTATCGAGCAAAGTAAGCCAGAATGTCTGCCAAGATCATAACCTCTGCATGACCTTTCGTGTTGAGGTTTCTAAGGAAGACCCCCCTGTACATCTCCCTAGACCTCCATTCATGAGTGATTGACACCTTCATCAACACGAAGCTCGGCCTTGAAATAAACTGTACTTCGGCGTCTGCAAAAACCAGTCTGACCCTCTAAAGAATTGTCCTGAGACTCACTGCCAACCAAAAATAAGAGAATCGGAGATACCAATTCGAGCGAACATTCATTGACTTCCACACCACGAGTGCATCCAAATGAAGGAGCACGGAGCCACCTATCAGTGTCACCCAGAGCAAGTACCAGCCACCAACCTCTGCAAGATCATCCCATGTGGCCACTCAGGCCAGTATGAAGTGCCAACATACTAAGAGTCTGCACACAGCCGCCACATGGCTTAACATGGGAAGTTACATGATACATCCGGTAGAACTCCCAACTTGGGAGTGCACACCCCATCAACAGAAGGACTGGCCCCATCCTCTTCTCTTTCAGGAAAGCCCTAGCCCCAAAACCCGCCACAATATCTTTTGCTCGAATCCCAAAATCCCAGACACTGAATGATAAAACACGGCTAGCAGGGGTCAAATCCTAAGAAAGAAAGTCGGGGGCTCATTAACAAACCAATTGATTGTGGGGTCGCCAGAAATGAGCATATCAGGGTGCCTTCTGAAAAAGTGGTGGACTACGTCCACCCACGTGTCCCCTCGAGTTGAGCCCTGACCGCTAGTGAAGTCATGTGCTGTAAAGTAGTCTTGTACTGCATGTTCCATTGGTGGGAAAAAGGGGGGAGTTAGTTGAGAAACCTGCTGTGTTGATGAGCGGAGTCCTGGCTTACCAGACAACTGAGGGTTGGCATGGTTCAAAGTGGTTTGTGGCAGTAACACTTAGGTATGTGTTTTATTCTTAGTGGAAACCCCAAGATGTATTACATAATAGCACTCGGACCCTGGGAAAACCTCAGGAGTGTGTGTATGTCTTTAAAAAAAATGTATTAAGTACTTATGGTTGAAAATGTTAACCTCTTGCACTAACCATAGAAAAAAACTTGTTTACAAAAGAGTTATTACACATATCTCATGTTACAAACATTATCATGACTTAAAATCAAATAACTTCAAATGTATAAATAGCACAAGCATACCAAAAATATATTCATTTTTCCATTTAAATCACTATTCAAATCAACACTAAAACACAATAGAATATTCCTCCCTCTGATGATGTTACCAGCGCAGGAAAAAGTCTTGCCTTGGAAGCAAGACGACGTGGAGCAACACAGGTTCGATCATTGGGTCTGCGCTTAGAAACCTATGGGTATTAAGCGTGGTATAAATAACCAATTATTATAATAATAAAAGTACCATCTGTTCATTTGCAATGTTCCAAAGATTGTGGACAGCTGACGTAATAAGTGTGTGTATGTGTGTGTTTACATAATAGCACTGGGACACTGGGACAGCCTCGGGAGGGGTGTGGGTGTGTGTATTTGTGAGACATTAAGTGTGCGACGATATTAGTTACGGAGGTGAGTTGGTTTGTGGAGGCAAGCGAGAGGACATTTGGGGCTCACAAGAAGACCTGTTGTTGGAGTTTATTGCCAGACTGAACCATTTGAATTCCAGGTTGCTGTTGACCGGAGAGTGAAAGTGGGCCCTACAAGTTCCTTGATACTAATACAAATATACAAGAACGTTTCAGAAGGATTGTGAGCTCGGCAGATTTTGCGGCCAATGATACACAGGTTTCAAACTTCAGTTTCCTGATCCTGGCTTTGGCGCTGCAGGAAAACATGATATCTGTCATTGTCCTCTCTGTGCCCTCCCCCAAAGTGGGCAATACCCCAGAGCCCTCATCATTTCCCTCTCCCTCCTCCCCCGACCCCTGGCCCTGTGTTTTGCACGGCATACCCTGCAGTTCTAGTTCTCCTGACTCACTCCCCTTCCTGTTCTTTTCCCTCTCCCACTTCCCACATACCACACACACACACCCGTACCTCAACGCGCCCCGCCCACCATATCCGCATTAATCGCATGCGCTGATTCTGATAGGCCGCTGTTCATTGAAAGTAGCCTGTCTGGAAAATATTTACGATGAAAGTGGCCCCTGAATTTAGGAACTTGTTCTGCAGGCGGGGGTGTAGGGAGGGGGGCATCCATCAGTCAGGAAGTGTGCAAATCCACTCGTGGAGACAGATGTGATATCAATTACTCCCTTAACCGTGTCCTCAGTTGGGTTTTGACTACTATCATAAATATCTCCTCCCTGCCTTCCATCCCCTATAAATCAAGCTCGGTGCAACACCTGTGATTTATACTTCTCGAACATTTAGGAAAGTGTCAGATCAACACTACGCAGGCATGATACGCACGAGAACCAGGAGCAGCACGTGCACAGCGTGGGCTTAGAAACTGCTTGGACCGCTTCCAAGTCTAGGTGGGAGACTCAGCACCTTGTGTGCCTCTGAAGAAAGCAGCGTGCAAACCAAGGCCTTGGGCTGTACAGTGGGGCCCAACTGGCGGCCCTCAGTGGTGGCAGTACATCCAAAGCAAAGGGGTAGCCAAAGTGGCATCATTACCACCAGTTACATCATAGCCATTCATTGCTGATCGTTTCGCCAGGCCATTGTATGGATTGTTAGCAGTCGCTCGGACTGCCTGTCCGTGAGCCCCCCAGTTACATACACACACTGACACGGAGACGTGATGTTGCTCGTGTGGGCTCCCCGGTTGCTCTGCCGCCGCCGGGAACGCCCCGTTTAATTATACAGCGCACGCGATACAGTGAACGTCACCCCGTCGCGTGTTTGCCCTAGAAGGGCCAACGCCACATGGATTACCCAAGCAATGGTTATTGAAAGTTTGAGGTCTCAGCATGTTAACAAATGCTAATTGATCCCAGAAATGGATCGCTCCTAGAAATAGTACATGCTGAAAGTAGACTTACCTACTCGATCAGTTACTAGATTGCTTTAATCACAGGATTTGCTCACCCTAACTGTCCCCAGTTGACAGGTTGTCTGTTGGTTGGCGCATATCAAAGACGCCTGTGTGTGGACCCCTTCGCTAATCTACTTGTCCCTGTACCTCTTTCTGCAAAGAAATTCTAATATTCTAAATACCGTGTCCATAAATTCAAAAGACACGCACCCACAAGACTGCAATGATCAACCTACAAACATTGCCTGGAGATTTCCAGATACCACCGTTAAAAAGCCGGGGCGACCAGCTTCCCAGTCCTGGCTACAACCCTCTGGAACAATGCCCCCCCCCCAACCTGCGGGCCGAACCTTCCTACCAGTCCAAAGAAGCTGAAAAGCCACCTTTTTATCTAACTGTGCCTCTACCACCAACACTGTGTACCTGTTTCTTCTTGTTTGTCTGTAACTAGCGCCTAGATGCCCCAAGGCTACGTCTGCTGCTATAAATGCATAAATAAATAAATATGTTGGGACCATCCCCATACAAGTTGACAGGGAGTGTGTGTGCATATGCATGCGTTGTGTGTGTGTCTCTCTATGCATGCACATGTGTACTCTGAAGGTCACAAAGCCACATTTCATGGGCCCGATTCATGGAATTTTTGCACGGTTCAAAGTGACTTTGCACTGCTGAAAAGTGACTTTGCACTGCCGACACAAACCCTGATTCATGGAACTGTGCAAATTGTATGTTTTGCTGTGCAAAGTCAGTGCAAATACATTGTGTACTTCAAGTTGCACAGTTCCTTGAATCAGGGTTTGTGTCAGCAGTGCAAAGTTACTTTGAACCGTTCAAGAAAATCCATGAATGAAGCCAATTGGCTATTTCTCATCATATATTTGTTCTAGGTGGTCTATATAGTCAAGCAGGGTTGGGTTGGATGGCTTTGGTCTATTTGGTGCCTTGTGTTTTGACATGCTTCCTGTTATTATGCTGCATTTTCTACCGCCTTACAGTTCCAACCCAGTAAAAGTGTGACATGTGTTCATCATCTAGTATCAGGACGTTCCTGATTTTTGCTGTACAATCTGTAAAGAAGCATCTTTTAATGTCTTCATACTAGGTGCAGTGGACGAGGAAGTGTGTTTCATCTTCGATAAGGCGCCCGTTTCAAAAGCATTTTATTCAAGCGTAGAAAGTCCTATTAGCACATGGAGATAGTTTTTTGACCTCCCCTTAGCACCAATGAGAATGTTCGGAGTGCAGTCAATAACTGCTGGTATTGACTGTATTCTGAACATCTTGTCTTCAAAAGTAAACAGAGGAACAACAATGCAATTTGTAGGTGAGTTGTTTTTAAACCAGGCACTTCCTCTTTGGGAGGAGTTTTGTTGTTGTTACAACATCCATTTAACACAACAAAGAGAAAGTGACCAATAAAACAACAAAGGGAAAGCTAAAATGTGGGAAAATGCTTTCACTTTCTTATAGAGAAATATTTGAGTTTTACATGACACCTAATGCATGCTCATATTAAAACCGCTTCAGTATAACCAAGTTTGCAGTTTAAATGATTGACTTATGAAGACAACTTCATTGAAATAGTACAAAGTAAAAACACATTTACTTTAATAAATCGTTTCTCTACGGTCTTTACTCACTAAGAAAGTTGGGTTTTACTTCACTACGACAACTCCAAAACATGTGTTGTTACTACCACTATGTGTTAATAGCCTTATATGCCCTGGGATGGGTCATTTGCGCTTGGGATAATGGCCTTTGCCCAACTGATGGTCACTATGACCTTCTGTGAAACTTGCACAATCCGCACGCACCTCGTCTGAAGATCGTTTGTCTGTTCTCCCTTGTCTTCCTCCCACGCCTCCCCTGCCCCTCCCCCACCCATAACTGCACTAGTAAACCCACAGAATCGCTGTTTGGCCTATTTGCGGTATCCAAACTGTTAAAAATATTTTTACACACTTATTTCTACCTGTGCAGACTATTATCGTCTCGGAAATTCAAGGGCTCTGAGAGACTGTTGTTTTTCCCCTTGTTCCCACCCTCCATGAGCACTTTGAAACACTTGCTTGTGCATAAGCGCTATATAAATAAACAATAACAACAATAACAAGGTTAAGACCCCTCCCTCATTCTATATCAATAAATCGGCCCTTTGGCACCCGAGATATTTGTTTTCAATTTTACCTGTTACTAGTTTCCCTTTCGCCCGCGGCAGCATGCCAGCCTGCCAGAAGGCAACCAATAGAAATAAATCAAGCCAAGGAAATGTTTTTAAGAAAATGCTACAGTTCATCTTACAAGAATCCTCAGCTGGGAGAGTGAGCCACGTGACTGGGAGAAGAGTCTGACAAATCCCAGACTGCGCCAAGGAAGGAGACCCTGGATTTGAACTCTGAACACAGAGGCGGTGCTTGGAGGCGAGTGACAGTCAGTGATCAGCCAGTAAGATAAGGGCCCTGTGTAAAGCCTGAGTGGACAGGTCATGGGGTAAGAGCTCGCTTTTGGCGAGGATCATCCCAGCATGGCTGACTCAACCTTTCACCTCTCCACAGTCCATGCAATGTAATAATAAAAGCTGTTATTGCAGCTCTTAGAATTCGGAGCAATCTGGCAGGAAGCACTGTATACAAACCTGATACTATAATTATGCCCCAAAACCTACTTCCTCAAGCTGGAATCCTTAGGTTTCCCAGTGGAGGTTAACAAAATGGTTGCCGCTAAGTTGTTGGAAAGAGGCAGCATGCTATATTCGCCCCTACGCTGTCGCCAGACTGTGGCAAAATATTGCAATCAAAATTTTAAAAATCAGGGACAAAAAGCTCCAAATATTGGCAAGAAAGGGAGTGGATATTGTTTTAGATACTATAGACAAGGAAGCTAGATGAGTGGAGACAGAGCATTGAGGTTCTAGAGGGATTTCAGTAAAGACCGCGGACTACTCGGCTGGAAGAAGAAAGATGGATTGAGGTAAGGTGGGGGCGCCAGGAATACCTGTGCACTTTCAGCACCAAAGCATAGATGGGGAGCCGTAGGAAGATGAGGTACCAGTCAGGGGGATTGGCGAGATCCAGGGGGGCACAACAGGAAAAGGAAGGGAGGTGGAAGTTAGGGCCTCCAGGCAGAGGCATTGCTAGGGGGTGGGGGTGCTGTGGGGGCTATGGTGTTCTTCTATCCGGGTCTTTTAGTTGAAGCCCCGGATAGAAGCTCAGGGGCTACAACCAAAAGGCTAGCTAGCCCCGAGCCCTGAGTCCCGACAGTCCCGACATTAGTGTAGCAGTAAACAGTGCACTCAAGGCCTGCCCCCATCCCTGAGGTCCGCCGGTGCAGATTCAAATGAATAGCTACATCAGGGAGGAGATGTGGGAGGGAGTCTGGGAAAGTTACAACTGCACCATGTTTTCAGGATCACCGCTGACTGTGTCAATAGCTCCCATTAAGATTCGCTGTATTCATATGCATATTGACGAAAACATGGAGTGGATTTCACTCTTGGGGTCCTAACTGCAGTCATGTGAAATTGCATATTCTGTTGCTTTTTAACATGTACGGATTTATAGTAAGGATGCGGGAAAGTAATGGTTGGTTTTAAGGAGTGGCAAAGTAGTGACTGAATCTTTTCTTTGTTTGTATATGTGCTGTATGTTATTTTTTGCAATACCTGGCCATAGAAGCCTACGCTAATGTCGGAACTGGGGGCTAGCTAGCCTTTTGGTTGTAACCCCTGAGCTTCTATCCGGGGCAACAACCAAAAGACCCGGGGCTATAGCCTGACTAGCCCCTCCCCCAGCAACGCCTCTGCCATCAAGCCATGGAAAACACAGCCGCCCACAACATCTGAATATGTGCAATTAGCATGATCCCCTGTTGCGCCCCTCAGAAATGCCATTCATACACTGTTAGGGGGACACTCAGGGCTGCTTTTAAACCACCTTGCCATAATATTGGCACGAGTAGAGATTCAGCCAACAATAAATAGAGCAACTGCGGGCCGTACCAGAATTGCGCCCCAAATATCATTGACTTAGTTGATTATTGTTTGCCCTCTGCCTTCGATTTATATTGGCAGAAAACTCTGTCGTTTTTACCCCAGTAACTTCATTAAACGGTATACCCTATAGCTCTGAGGGGAACCAGTGTTTAATTTCATGATGCCAATGTAAATTGGTATGCAGCTGGAACGAGGGGTAAGAAAATACTTGCTTCGGGTGCATGATTCAGAGAAGGATGGCAGGGACACTGAGGCGTCACAGAGTCTTTCTTCTTTTAGAAGGTGATTGGCCAGAGATCTAGAGAGGGTGGGATCTTCTACCTCAACACTAAATAATTGGCCAGATGAGAAGACTTATGAAATTGACAGGATGGGGAGGTTTCATCACAGGAAATTTGGTCAAATCCATATCCATTGATTGTTTTTATTTTTTGCCGAATTTGGCCGCCAATATATGTAGGGGTTGGGTTAAGGATAATGATAATATGATAGGTTTTATAACACGCTTAATGCCTAGAGGTTTCTAAGCGAGAACCCGGGGATCGAACCTGTGTTGCCCCAAGTCATCTTGCTTCGAAGGCGAGCATTTTGCCGCTGAGGTATCCTCCCAAGCCTAACAATTAAGGTGGAAGGGAAAGGAGGGGTACAGGGGGAGTCTCCCACCGCATATATTTACGACCAAATGGCTTAACGGAGACCAAAATTAGATGGATTTGGATTCGACCAAATCTCTTCGATGAAATCACATAGAGCCGACATTGATGGACCACCTGTCTTCTTCCAACTGCTCTAACTTCGTAACCCACGAAATTGAACTTAAAGAATATCCTTTTTCCAGAGCTCCCCCATATAGAGCAGAAATATACATTATATCACATTTTTGAGAGACCTGGTTGGTTCTTCTGAGAAAAGCAAATCTGGGTGAATTCGAACGCATTTCCTGCTACCCAATGTTGGCGACGGGGAGTACATGGGGACACATATGGCACTTGTGTTATGTCGGTAGGGAGGCTTGGGTGGACCTAAGTGCGCCATCGGGCCTGTTCATTGCCAAGTCTGCTGCCCATTTGTTGTTTGCCGTTTGACCAACCCATGGAAAAACCAGGCCATGCTAATACCTATGGCCATTCCTCCTCCAGTAGCAGCCCCTCCCCACCCACAACCTTCTGGGATCTCTTTGAGCTAGCTCCATCATGCAGTAACAACAAACAGCAGACTTTTACAAGGCTACCATTGTTACCTCTATGCTGTCTTCTGAAAACCAATGGCGTAGTTACATCTGTAAACTAGAGCATGGTGTACTAAAACATGTCTTAAACAAGTGTGCCTTCAGCCACTCAATTTTTAAGCAATATGGCTTTCCCTGCATCTGTTGTTTGGGTTGAATTCTTGCCAAAAAACAAGCATTGACAAAATCCAACCGTTTCAGCTTTATTTTAAGCATTAGATAGGCATTTGCCAGGCACCACCATCATATGCCCAGATGTTCACACAATGTGCATCCTATGGCCAGGTAGTACTCATGCCAGAGCCTGGCAAATGCCTATCCCATGCCTACACAAAAGTGAAACCTCTTGGCTTTGTCAATGCATGATTTCAGCTCTTACAAGCAATAGAGCAAACTCATTAGTATTCAGGGAACTAACCACACACCGCAGGAATAAGTGTGCAGCCTTCAAGACACAGGTTTGAATCACAAAAGGACCAACTCCGACTTTCATCCTTCACTGCTTCATAAAATGTGTACCAGTGAGTGGGGTAGTACACCTCTAATTTACAGCTTTGCAAAGTAGCTGGACTGCACTCCGAAGACCTGTATAAATGCATATGTTATAGTTTGGGGGGGGTATGGTCGATTGTGGGGTTTGGAAGGATCAAGGAGTCCTTGGAAAACATGCAGGCACGGTGTTGATGGAGAAAGGTTGCAGGCATGGGGGAGATGCTTGCTGAGCCAAGGAGGCTGGCCACTGCACTCCTAATCGGCGTCTAGCGGCTGCCACGGTATCCCGTTGTTTCCACGAAGTAAATGAGGTTATTACTTCAAATTAATTATATGTAGTTGTGGGTTAAGGTGTAAAAGGGGTGTGTGGAGGGGTTTAGGTTAGGGGTGGCAATGAAGGGGAAGTGGGGGGGACACCCCCCCCAATAAAAATAAAACTGAAGTAAAAATGTCAAGTACTTACTATGAAGTCAATTACCAGGAAGTCATTTATTTCATAGAATTAACATGTAACGGCTGCAACAGTGCAATGAATGATATTCTGATTACCCACTGAGTATGAGTTTGAAAGCTTGAATTTGGTATCAGACTTAGGGTGCACCCCCAGCTAGCATGGCAGCTTTGGGACCTCATTCTCTGCAGACCAGAGTGAACTGCATGAATTCAGCGACTGCCATACCCTTAGCGGCAAGGCTCTTAGGTTGAGGGGAGTTTGTTCTTCCACCGGCCGCAGTAGGGGTTGCAAAACATGGAGAGGAACGTGCCATGGTTGGGACTGGCAGGAGGTATCTGCTTCCGCTCCTTGGTGCATCCTTCCAGACGTGCCGTGCCATCTCCAGGAGTGAAGTCCGGCTGAGGTTTCGGCCAGGTCATCTGGGGCGCCAGGAGAATGGGAAAGCAAGTGATTGGGTCGGGTAGAGGATTTCAGCATCTTCCTTTGGATGCTGGTTTTAGCTTGGAGGTGGCCATTAGAGGATTGATTTCTGATGCCCTGGCAGGACACTTCTGGATGAAGGATCTGTGTCTGTATTGATGTATGGGATACTAACTGGAAGGATAGCTCAGTGGCAACATGCTCACCTTCGAAGCAAGATGACACAAAGCAACACAGGTTCGATCCGCGTGTCCGCGCTTAGAAACCTCTGAGCATTTAAGCGTTTTATAAATACGCAACTAAGACACAAAGACAATTACGCAACTAAAAAAAACAAACTATTTCTGTAACAGCGCCTGGATGCCTGCGGGCTGTGTGAGTGCTTTAAAAAAATGCAAAATAAAATAAAAACTGGATCGGGTCAACAGTATGAAAGTCGTTGGGGGATAGGAACTCTTCTTGGAGGCCGTTCTGGTTGGGGGAGGGGTATTGCTGTTGGACTATATCCCGGCATGCTAAAGTACGCTCATGAGGACTTTTTCCCAGGCGGCATGGGCATTCGATTTTATCAGCGGTCTCCCATAGAAACAGGCATAGCTGGTTCTTAGATAGTCCTCAGTATTGTCTGGCAGGTTTGCAAAGGCCATGCCCAAAACGGGGGACCGACGAGTATGTCCAATGGCACTGGCGTTCTGTATTGACATGGAAGTTCTTTGGCATGGGTATCAATTTGTGGACTGCCAATCTACGATAGAAGACATGGATGACACATACAATTTCTCAAACCCAGTATTTTATGGGGAGAACTAGAGCAGGATAATGGTTTTGTGTGGACATTACCCTAGCTAATGGCACTGGAAGGCTGGTCGGTAATGGACCAGACATATTCTAGGTCATTTTAGGGCGATGGCCTGGATCTTAATATTCTAGAAGATCATTTCCCTATTTTGGCCTTGTTGTGTGCCAAGGCAGTGTCCTCCTTGACTGATAGGGGTCTGGTAAAGAAGGAGTTTGCCAAGCAGAAGCATTTTGCAAGCTTTGTGCACGACATCTCACGCATTACCACACAAGTTCTTTGGCAAAGCGTATCAGCTGGCAAAGAAATTGCACTGTCAATTGCACTGTCAATTGCACTGTCAATTGCACTGTTAAAATTGCTAAATGAGTTGAATTTCATTAAGATTAGTTTGTGACAATTGCTTTGAAATGTTGATGTTGTGTCCTGAGCTTGTTTTTCTTTTCGAGTCATGTGGTTGCCTTGTAATTTACGTTGATCAATGTTATGTTCCCTCTGCTCTCAACTCCTCCATTATATAATGAGAACGTTTCCTTAAATTCTTTTTTATTAATTTACACTGGTTCATTGTACATGATTTTGTTTGATGTACAATAATTGTATTACTGTGAATTATTTTATACCTCATAAATACGATGTAAATGTGTGAAAAGTCTTTTTCTTTTACTTGTGACTAAATGCGCAATAAAAAACAAAAACAAAAAACAAAAGAGCAGAAGCATTTCAAGATGTAAGCTACTAGCCTCACATAAAAGTATGTTGCCTTTCACATTTCTGACTAGAGAGTAATACATGACGCGGGCGCACGCGCATCAACACGAACCAATGCACAGTAACTTATATGTGGATGCGAGGGCTTGTTTGAATTTATTTGGTCTATCTGTAGTGATTTATTGTTGTGTGAACTTGATGTGAGAGGAGGTGTAGAATTCAGAGCCAGGAGACCTGGGCTCCAATCCCGGCTTTCTCACATCACCAACATCCTGTGATCCTGGACAAATCATTGTATCTTTTTGTGTCCCAGGCCACTGTTGTGGACATACATAAAGCATTGATCCCGCTAAACCAGGGGTCTCCAACCTGCATCTCTCCAGACGTTTTGGACTAGGACTACTATGTTCCCTGACATTTACTATGCTGGTATGGGCTGATGGGAGCTGTAGTCTAAAACATCTGGAGAGCCAAAGGTTGCCGACCCCTGCAGTGCTACATCATCACTAAAGGGGCGGGGCCATTGCATTCTGCAGGCTGTCTCTACTGTTGAATTGCAAACTGATGAACTGGGAAGCATGGGTCTAAATCCTTGTTTCCGGACTTAACCAAATGATGCGATTTTGGTCAATTCACTCTCTCTAGCCACGCCTACTGCTAGGATTGGGACCCCCCAGCAGGTTTGAGATATGCTGATGTGCCATCACTTACTCGTAGGCTCACTTATATAGAGCAGGGTTATTTTTAAAAGAACGCTAGGCACACCCAATGTGCTTGGACAAGGGGCCCAAACTCTGAACAAGGTGCAAAAGTTGCAGCAACAAAACACAGACTAATAGGAATTGGGCATGTCCCACTCACTTCATAGACCAAACCCTCCATATGTTTAATTCCACTTTAAGCACTGCACAGACACGTTACCAAGGCTTTATACCACACTCGGCTGCCAATCGCATGATCTCCAGGCATCTGAGAGATCTGAAAGAGAGGGGGGGTTGGGCTTGGTTACCGGGGGCGGTGGGGGATGTAGGTGCATGTCAGATAGCTTTGCAGTTGTGTTGGTGCCTGCAGTTCTGAAGTATCTAGACATTGTGTGTGGGTCTGCTTCTAGGTGGTCCCTGTCAAGAGCATTCCAGCGGGGACCCTTGTGTGGAGGATGCTTTGGCCAGGGCTTTGGCCAGGGCTTTGGCCAGGGCGATGGTATGTAAGTTGGTTGCAGAGGTGTATCATTTGGAAGTTTGATGTCTGTTGGAAGGGTTGTTCAATTGCCATTTGTGCTGATTTTGTTGGTATGTGTATTGTGCGTTGGAGAATAGAATTGGAGCAGGTTTTGTGTGGGGAGCAGTAAGTGAAGACCATGGTGAGTCTTTAGAGCTTCCATCCAGTGTGGCAGTACCAACATCCTAGTAGTGGTATGTTGGGGAGAAGTCCTAAGGCACTCTGAAATGACCAGGTGTTCCTAACACTTCGACAGCGTGCAGCGCCTGGTCCTAAATCCCGTTGCTACCCTCTCTCCTGTACCTTGGGAGATGGGGACCTCCTTCAAACTCTCATGTTCTTGTCTTCCCAGAAGCCCGGCCGACCTGGGGGTTTTGAAGGAAGGAGCGTGCGTCCAGAAGTGCCCTCAGCTCTCAACTCCCTCCCAATATATCCATCCGTGAGAGAGCCAGGGAAGAGGAATGAATGGTCGGAAGTCGCCCTGATAGACGAGGGAAAGGAACAACTGCCTTGGATGGCCCTGTGTGCAGGGCTTTAAGTGGGGTAAGAAATCGAGGGGGGGCCCTCATTTGGGTGCGTGGCTTGTGGGAGGGTCGTGGCCTAAAAAGTACGCAAACCGTAGGGTATACACACAAATATATATAAATGTTATATTTGTGTGTGTACCTTACTATGGTGTGTGTACTGTGCAAGCCATCTTTTCTAAACATAGAAATATGTAACAAATATGTAACATATTTCTATGTTTAGAAAAGATGGCTTGCATCTTTTCTAAACAAATATGTAACATATTTCTATGTTTAGAAAAGATGGCTTGCACAGTACACACACCATAGTAAGGTACGCACACAAATATAACATTTATATATATTTGTGTGCATACCCTACGGTTTGCCTAGTTTTCAGGCCATCTTTTTTAAACATTTCGGGTTTATAAAAGATGGCTTTGAAAGTACACAATTCAAGCCGTCTTTTATAAAGCTTTGACTAAGGACAAAATTGTCCGTCGGCAAAGCTTTATAAAAGATGGCTTGAAATGTGTACTTTCAAAGCCATCTTTTATAAACCTCGAAATATGTCGAGGAATCCCCAGGTTCGCCGAGGGTTAAAGACGCCTCGGCGACCTGGGGAAACAAAGGGACAGTAACTGCCTCTGGTGACCTCTCGCGCGAGGGGTCACCAGATGCAGTTACTATGACTGACAGAAGTGGCAGCCAGTCACAGCGTCGCTGTGGTTGGCTGCCACTTTTGTCAGATCGCCTGACTTCATGGCAGGCGCATGCATCTCCCGTCGCGGCTGCGGCCGCGACGGGATAATGCATCCTGCCGATGTTGCGGGCGGTGGGACGGGGCCCCGGCAGGGCCCCGGCTCAGCCCCACTTTTTGGAGACTGCCGGGGCCCGGCCCCGGCAGGCCCCGGCCCACTTTAAGCACTGCCTGTGTGGCCCCCGTCACACTGTAATCCCAAACTAATTTCTAACTCACTGGCACGTCCTGTTTCTTTTCACTGTCACCACGAGTGCTCCAGATAAGAGTTGGAGTTTGGGGTATTTTACTGCCTATTTTTTAAAGTTGGGAGTAAAATGATGTTTTAGCAAATAAAAATGCAAGTCCAATTTCCAATGCAAGCAGGTTTTAACTGGAAAACTGAAATGTTTTATATTAAAAATGTTTTGCACCTAGTTATTCATGTACATTAAAAGATACATGTTTATTTGGTTCCATGTAATAATGTCCCAGCAAAAATGTCTCGACAAAAAAGTCACAGTTTTATGCGGAGACATTATTACATTGAACATGTGGGGGACACCCCTGGCACCCCTGATTTTTTTTGTATAAGGGGAGCAGAGGAAATTCCCGCAACCCGTCCCCATACATAATGCCAACATATATAATATCGCCAATGGCTTTTCCTAACGACATTATGTATGGGGACATTACCTATGGGGACATTATTACCTGGTAATATTTACTTTGTCGGTCTGATCAGTAAGTGATAATAGTAGCGTCTTCCAGTCGTAAGACATGCACTGCTGCTCCCAACATAGCCATGGAGCTGTGGGGGTGAAAGCAGGGGGACACGGTTTCATGTGCCTGTTTCCTATTTTTTGTTGACAGTATTTTTACTCCCTATTTACATTTTTGGGGAGTATTTTCCTATTTTTAGGGAGTAAAAGTGTCCGATACACCTCTTATCTATAGGGCTGGTCACCCCTCGGATTGTTCTTCTAACATCATCCCCTCCTTCTCACCCATTCCCCCTTCCCTTCCTCCTATTTCCATGCAGTTCTTTGAAGCAGCCTTATGGCAGAGTTAAACTCTATACAAAAAGCCTGGGACCCCTGATTTTTTTTGTATAAGGGGAGCAGAGGAAATTCCCGCAACCCGTCCCCGTACATAATGCCACCATATATAATATCGTCAATGGCTTTTCCTAACGACATTATGTATGGGGACATTACCTATGGGGACATTATTACCTGGTACTATTTACTTTGTCGGTCTGATCAGTAAGTGATAATAGTAGCGTCTTCCAGTCGTAAGACATGCACTGCTGCTCCCAACATAGCCATGGAGCTGTGGGGGTGAAAGCAGGGGGACAAGGTTTCATGTGCCTGTTTCCTATTTTTTGTTGACAGTATTTTTACTCCCTATTTACATTTTTGGGGAGTATTTTCCTATTTTTAGGGAGTAAAAGTGTCCGATACACCTCTTATCTATAGGGCTGGTCACCCCTCTGATTGTTCTTCTAACATCATCCCCTCCTTCTCACCCATTCCCCCTTCCCTTCCTCCTATTTCCATGCAGTACTTTGAAGCAGCCTTATGGCAGAGTTAAACTCTATACAAAAAGCCTGGGACCCCTGATTTTTTTTGTATAAGGGGAGCAGAGGAAATCCCCGCAACCCGTCCCCATACATAATGCCACCATATATAATATCGCCAATGGCTTTTCCTAACAACATTATGTTTGGGGACATTACCTATGGGGACATTATTACCTGGTACTATTTACTTTGTCGGTCTGATCAGTAAGTGATAATAGTAGCGTCTTCCAGTCGTAAGACATGCACTGCTGCTCCCAACATAGCCATGAAGCTGTGGGGGTGAAAGCAGGGGGACAAGGTTTCATGTGCCTGTTTCCTATTTTTTGTTGACAGTATTTTTACTCCCTATTTACATTTTTGGGGAGTATTTTCCTATTTTTAGGGAGTAAAAGTGTCCGATACACCTCTTATCTATAGGACTGGTCACCCCTCTGATTGTTCCTCTAACATCATCCCCTCCTTCTCACCCATTCTCCCTTCCCTTCCTCCTATTTCCATGCAGTTCTTTGAAGCAGCCTTATGGCAGAGTTAAACTCTATACAAAAAGCCTACCTACATACATGCACCAACGGGCGTATGACGTTTAGTCCATCTTGTGGAAGCGAATCCATATTTCCACATGTCAACAGGCTCTTGGCTGCCGTGTTCGGCCAACCCTGAAGAACCAGGGTGAGTTAATTTAACCAAGGATGAGTATGCTCGTTCTCTTTTCATAGACTTGCATAATACCCTGGCACTTAAGGGGTTAAATGTCCTGTCAACGTGCCTTTCCATAATCAGGCCTTGGACTGCAAGAGGCTATGGGCCTGGATCACGGAACGTTTTCCTATGGGATTGCGCTAAAACGTTTCCATGACACAGGCCCTGTATGTGGCTGATAACAGAAGATCTGGATGAGAAAGGGTAAATGTAGGGCTCGAAAGAAGATGCAAATACCAGACAATGGTACAATATATGAAACAAAGCTTTCAAATTGCACTATTGTCCACGTGAGACTCTTCTGAATCTCTGCTCCCAAGCCCAAGAGTACTCTGCACTGCCCCCCTCCTCCCAACCTCGCTCCTCCATCTCAAGGAGCCTGACCGTGAATCGACTGGAATTGGAGAAGAGTGCTCTAACTGCTGCCCAAGGGCCCTTCCAGTCCATTATCTTGCAGGCATCCTCATTATCTTCAGACACCTGCTGAAGGTTGCTCGCACATCGTTTCTTCAGCCAGGCCGCGTGACTGTCAGCAGGAGCATCACTGAGCACCACAGCACCCAGGGCCTGGCGAGACGCGCAATGAAGTGACGTAACTCAGAGAGCGGCAAGGCCATGTCATGGGGTGGGGGCGATGAGGACGGGCATGACCGGTCGAAAGAAAACCAACAGAAAATTCTACGTGACCTGCTCACCTTCTAGCCTGATATCAACCAGTAGGCAAGCTCTACATTCCATTTCGGGGATATTTATTGTTGAAAACGTGAGACAGGAAATAGAACCAGTGTCTTGCCACTAGAACGGTGTCACTATGTGTCCTGTACAGCCAATCCAAATCTCAGCTGTTTGTCTCTTTTTTGATTCTTTGAATGCTCTTAGGATGCGTTTCTACATTATGGCTTATACGCCCCAGCAGTTGGGAGAGGTGGTGGGAGGGGGCAGACATGGCTGGTAACAGCCTGCTAGCCCAAGCCATGGTAGGCCTGTTACCAGCCATGTCTGCCCCTCCAGCGGGGCGTGAAAGCCATTTGCACTACCCGTAGTTTATCCGGGGTGCAAATGGCTTTCTTTTTTTTCCTCCGGAGAATGGCTGCCGTAAGTGATACCAATCTCTAAAGGGAAAAAGAAAAAAGAAACCAAGATGGCCACCATCATAGGAAAAAGGAACTAAGTCCCTTTTCAATTTCTATGGCGTCAGCTGGAGCGGAAGGTGCGCCGGACCAGAGAATAAGGCTCTGGTCCTGCAGGTAAGTGTGGTGTGGGTGGGGAAGAGGTTTGAACTTGATTTTGGAGGGTGGGAGTGTGGGGAGGCAACAGGGAGTGTCACCCTGTTGTCTCCCCACATAAAATAAATTGCATCGCCCTGGGAAGGGTTTCGGGTGGCTGGAACAGCAAGCGGAGAATGTATATTCTCGAAAGCTGTTCCAGTCACCTGATTGGCTAATGTCCCTTCCCTGGGTGGGAATGTAATTTACATAGGAAAACATTGAAGCCCTGGCAGTGAGACCATCCACCTTCAACTCATGTACCCTGTCTCATTAGGTAACTTAACTAGTTATGTTCGTTCTTGGCACAAGATGCGTTTTCTTATTCATTTCGGGGTGGGCTATGCATGCAGCGTGGAAGGGGATCCAGGCAACATCTTTAGGATTCGGTTCCCCCATAGCATTCCAGATTATCCTTCAGTGCAGAAGGCCAAGGTCTGCCTCTGATAGCCAATCAGCCAAAATTCAGTGCAGCCCGAACATTGTAGCCAACTTGATTGCCTAAAATGTGCCGACCTATCTATTTTGCCATAAGAAGAATGTGTTTTAGCCAATGAATTGATCAGATGTGAGCCAACCAATAGGCTTTCCGTCCTTCGAGTTGTTCAACCCGCGCTCCAGTCCATCCATGGCCACACTACTGCGCTCTCATTATCCCTGCAGAGCATGTTAGCACCCATCTACTCACAGTGACGTTTACGCGCATTCACGTATGACACCTTACTAGGTTCATTCCTTTAAACTATCTTCTTTCTTAGTAAATACTATCAAATGCTTGAAGTTACTGTATTCCCTAAATCTCTCTGTCCAATCTTCTCCCACTCTTACCATGTTTTGCGTCTCTCCTTAAACAAGCAACAGTTTTGGCATTAGATAGGCACTGCCATCAGATCGTCAGATACAAACACCAGCGGTTGCCATCTGAAGGCCAGGGAACACCATTATGGTAATGTCTGGCAATTGCCTATCCACACATAGGCAAATGGCCAATGCTTGCCTTCATATGTTAAGTGTGCTTTGTGGAAGTGGGTCCCATTTCCAGTAAAGCGCACAGTGGCCTCTATCGGCTCAACAGTGAAAAGCCATCAGCACACACACCACAGAAACACGTGTTAATGCTTATTTTAATCTAAGGTGCCTTACATTGGACATATTTACATGCATTACTATTATTACCCAATCGAAATTGGTACTCGTGTATTGACCTCAGAAGGATGAAAGGCAGGATTTGAACCTGCAACCTGCAGATCATACACAGATCACAGCAACGAGTCGAGTGTTTAACCCGCTCAGCCATCTTACCGGCTTATTCGCCACAGTGAGGTTAAAACAATACCCTGGCACGTCGAACAGGCTTAAAATGGTGAACTCATGCTCACACACATTGTTTTTAGAGCATCTTCAGGAGCAAACATGAAAACAAACAAAACAGTGAAAGAAAAAATCCCGACAAACTAAATGGAAAATAAGACACTAAATAAACGTTGCCACATTTACAAGAGATGGTTCAAACTTACTGCAAAGTCATTTTAATGCAGAATGCTCTTTTTATGATAATTAAAATGGTTTCAGTCTGGTTGACAGATTAAGTGGACAATGGTAAATGACAACATCCCATGCAGCCTGTCAATGTGAGCTGGGGAATTCACGGCAAACTTCTCAATAACAAACATGGTTCCTGCATGCAGAAGCTATTTTTAATAGATGTAACCTCAGCGGTCCAGGCAAGCAGCAAGACGCGCACGCGACTGCACAGGTGAGCATGAGAAAATACGTACCTATTTGCATTACCTCCATGTCTACGCTTCCTCGTCCCAGTACTCAAACATGAGGCATGCCAACTCCAGAGAGAATGGGCAGATATCACAAACACCACAAACCAACTAGGATATGGAACCCAACCAACACCGAGGCATGCAATCAAGACAGTACCAACAAAAGCAAGTCACAGAAGTGCCACACTCAAGACCCCAGCCCCGAAAGCCCCAGATTCCCTGCGGTGGAGGTTCAACCGGTAGTGCCGAACAAACGTGTCTGGGTCAGAGCAGGTGGCAGTGCGATAAATGTCCTGAATATGAACCCCACGTGCATCAGCCCAAGACAAAGCCATCCCCCGCGTGGACCTACACTGGACCCCAGACAGGAGGGGAGAACCCACAGAAGAATAAGCCAAGGAGATGGCATCCCAAAAACAGCGACTGATCGTGGGAACAGACGCCCTCTTCCCAAAAGCAACGCCACCAAACATGACAAACAGGCTGGAGGAGGAACGAAGAACCCTACTGCATTCCAAATAAACAAGAACAGCCCGCCTGACATCCAGAGTACACCAGCGGACCTGTCCCGGGGAGGAGGGAGAGGGAAAAAAAGTAAGGAAGGACAATCTCCTGTAAGAAGTGCAATTTGGAAACCACCTTGTAAAGGAAGGTGGGGTGACATTTTAGCAACAAGGCATCAGGGGAAACCACCAGATAGGATGCCTTGCAGGAGAGGGTGCCAGTTTCACCCAATCTCCGTGCTGAGGTGCGAGCCACCAGGAAGGCAGTCTCAATGGTCAGAATTTTAAGACTCACCTCCTCCAATGGCTCAAAAGGAGAGGACTGCAGAGCCCACAGAACCAAGGGGAAATCCCAGAGGCGGCAAAGCAGAAGCAGAGACAAGCCTAGCCAAAGTGGAACTCTTGAGAAGCCACCCCACCAAAGAGTGACCACCCACATCAGGACCCCCAAAAGAGCAGATGGCAGCCCACTGAGCATTCAGGGTGGAGACAAAGTTACCCAGAAACTGCAGGACGGGAGCCCCAGAACCCAAGGTAGAGGAACAGCTCTGAGCCAGGCACCAGGACATAAAGTGCCCCCAGTGAAGCTCGTAGTCCTTTACGGTGGAAGGACGCCGGTATCGCTGAATAAAGGACACCACCTTGCAGAGAGACTCACATAGACTAGGCGAGCCCTTTCAGAAGTCAAGCCCCCCCAGACCAGGCCTCTCGGCCCCATCACACCCCTCTGGCAGAGCACCGAATCCAGACCCTCCAAGAGAGGAAGCATGGGGGAGATTGCCGGGCCCACAGAAGGGGGAACCAACACCTGGGGGGCCAAAGAGGAGCAACCAAGATGACCTCCGAATGAGAATCGCTGATCCGGAGCAGCACCTTCTGGATGAGGGGAAGGGGGGGTAAGCATACAGAAGCCCTGCCGGCCGAAGGGAGGTCGGGTCTAGCAGCGAGCAGCTCAATCTATGAATTTCAAAGTGGGGAGCAGCCCATTGCTTGCCAGAAAGGCTGTTTTAGAAATTGATATTGAAAAACTTTGAATGCGATATCAAACTGTCAATGAGTTTGAAACGTGAGGATTTCCAGTCAACTGAAGTGGCACAGCTGACAGGAGCTTGTAACACGCCCTCTAGTAAAACAAAGCTTCCTGAGAGGAGTAAAAGATGCTTCCGAGGGGAGCCGTACGGTGCAGAATAAAATGGCCGATCGTCCCGCAGTGGAAATGGAGTGCGTGTTTCACCACAGAGCTGGAGATCGGCCTTAGATATGTTATGCTGTGTGGTTTTACGTAGCGCCACGTATGCGAACTTTGCTCAGTAAATCAGGCTCAGCTTTACACCTTTCATTTACTACAAGAATCCATTGCAGAAAAAAGTCAACACTGAATTCTCGGCGAAAGAGGGACTGCAACATGCCTATGGGCACATTCAACTTCCTAGGGATGCAAACTTGAAAGTCACACAGTTAGATGCGCTCAGCAAATGCCACTGTCCTATGCAACTACCACTGTCATGTGCTGGAAGATAACATAAGCATGGCTTCCACAGTTGCCAGGCACGGATACTGTGGTAACATTAAACCGCAACAAGCAGTGTGTCCCATTCAATGAACAGTGGTCGTTTTTGAAGTTTACACTCGTTGTATGAAGACATTGCTTTCAAATCTAACCTCCGAAGGCACGCCTAGTTAAGACATTTGTATCACGCTAGGAGTGGATTTACAATAAGCCATTACTTTTTAGAGGACTGCTTAAAAATAATGCGGGTTGACCCATAAGAGCACATATTGTGATACCACTCAGTGAGAGAGTCCGCTCAAAGAGATCCCAGGTAGGGTGGCCTCGACCTTGGGGAGTGGATAATGGGTGGGATTGACCATAGGGACTAACATGGCAATGGAGCGTAAATGGGCAAATACAAAGTCAAACAATACACGCATGCAGTGTCTCGCCCTCACATCTCATCTCTCTCCTATCCTCAGTTTCCATGTCAACAGTTTTGGCATCTAGGCAGCGCTTACAGCGCCACGTAACACCTCAAACTAAAAAGCACATTCACGAATCGACGAACAGGGTTTTGGGCGATTTTCCGTGCAGAAAATTCCATGAATCAGGGCCTGTGGGTGTTATTTGGGCTGGAAGATAGGGAGGGAATATGGGAATCACTGCATGACATGGGACGCAACGTGTAACTAGCGGGTAGAGTCAATCTTGTTAAATGCTGGACAAGTGATCGGTTGCCCACCAAGGCCGAATGGGTAAGAGTAACTAGGGACATACAAACAATGGAAAAACTGATGTTCATGATTACTAACCACCAGCATAACCTCGAGATGGACTGGTTCCCATTTATAGTAAAACAGATGAATATGGAAGATTAGGGGGCGAGGATGAGTCCCACAAAATGAAAAAGAGGTAGAGGGCCAGAGATTGAGGCGCGGGTAATTCCGATAGAGTGATGAGAGGGAGAATTGGTAAACAACAGAAGCTAAAGTCCTGGTTTTCAGTGGGGGAGGGTGAGAAAGTTGCAGGCTGTGTTTCAGAGTTGTTCAGTTCATGGCTAGATGTGGGCTCCAAGCAACGAATTGATGGGAGGAGAAATGCGTGTCGAAATGTGGCGTGAGGGTGTCAGAAACTGCTTCAGATCTGGCGGTTCCAATGCTGAGGTTTATATGTTAAGTACTGTAATGAATACATTAATAAAATAAGATTTAGAGAAAAAAAGATCAAATCAGGATAAGAAACCTATAGGTTTTGTCGGCTCTTCTTCCATTGGAGCATCAACTTTTTTAGTGCCTATGTAAAGTACCATTCTTGGCAAGTTTACCACAAGTGTGATACCAGAAAGAAAGGCAGGGGTGCGCTCTTTTTTGGTCCATGCCTCCAGAATTTGGAATACCCTCCCATTGTCCCTCTGTAAAGAATGTAACATTTTGACCTTCCTGAAACATCTTAAAACCTTTCTTTTCAATATGACTTAAATAAGGACAACTTAGACGCCCTATTCTATTCCTCTTTGTTGTAGCTCAATGATATTCTGTGTCATTTCTCCTCCCGTCTATAGCGCCAAGACAACTACAGGTATTGGTTGGGATTTATAAAACAGCACTAACATATCATAGCATAACCTTCCATGATAAGAACTAGTGACACTGAACAATAATAGAACCTTCCATGGTGAGAACCAGAAATGCAGAACAATAGAACCCTCCAAGGTGGGAACCAGAGGCACTAAACAATAGAACCCTCCATGGTGGTAACCAGAGGCACTAAACAATGGAACCCTCCATGGTGGGAACCAGAGGCGCTGAACAATAGAACCCTCCATGGGGGGAACCAGAAGCGCTGAACAATATAACCCTCCATGGTGGGAACCAGAGGCGCTGAACAATATAACCCTCCATGGTGGGAACCAGAGGCGCTGAACAATAGAACCCTCCATGGGGGGAACCAGAGGCGCTGAACAATATAACCCTCCATGGTGGGAACCAGAGGCGCTGAACAATAGAACCCTCCATGGGGGGGAACCAGAGGCGCTGAACAATAGAACCCTCCATGGCGGGAACCAGGGATGCTAATCAATAGAACCCTCCATGGTGGTAACCAGAGGCACTAAACAATGGAACCCTCCATGGTGGGAACCAGAGGCGCTGAACAATAGAACCCTCCATGGGGGGAACCAGAGGCGCGGAACAATATAACCCTCCATGGTGGGAACCAGAGGCGCTGAACAATATAACCCTCCATGGTGGGAACCAGAGGCGCTGAACAATAGAACCCTCCATGGGGGGAACCAGAGGCGCTGAACAATATAACCCTCCATGGTGGGAACCAGAGGCGCTGAACAATGGAACCCTCCATGGGGGGAACCAGAGGCGCTGAACAATATAACCCTCCATGGTGGGAACCAGAGGCGCTGAACAATAGAACCCTCCATGGGGGGAACCAGAGGCGCTGAACAATATAACCCTCTATGGTGGGAACCAGAGGCGCTGAACAATAGAACCCTCCATGGTGGGAATCAGAGGCGCTGAACAATAGAACCCTCCATGATGGGAACCAGAGGCACTAAACAATGGAACCCTCCATGGTGGGAACCAGAGGCGCTGAACAATAGAACCCTCCATGGGGGGAACCAGAGGCGCTGAACAATATAACCCTCCATGGTGGGAACCAGAGGCGCTGAACAATAGAACCCTCCATGGGGGGAACCAGAGGCGCTGAACAATATAACCCTCCATGGTGGGAACCAGAGGCGCTGAACAATAGAACCCTCCATGGGGGGAACCAGAGGCGCTGAACAATATAACCCTCCATGGTGGGAACCAGAGGCGCTGAACAATAGAACCCTCCATGGTGGGAACCAGAGGCGCTGAACAATAGAACCCTCCATGGTGGTAACCAGAGGCACTAAACAATAGAACCCTCCATGGTGGGAACCAGAGGCACTAAACAATAGAACCCTCCATGGTGGGAACAAGAGGCGCTGAACAATAGAACCCTCCATGGTGGGAACCAGAGGCACTAAACAATAGAACCCTCCATGGTGGGAACCAGAGGCGCTGAACAATAGAACCCTCCATGGTGGGAGCCAGAGGCACTAAAAATAGAACCCTCCATGGTGGGAACCAGAGGCACTAAACAATAGAACCCTCCATGGTGGTAACCAGAGGCACTAAACAATAGAACCCTCCATGGTGGGAACCAGAGGCGCTGAACAATAGAACCCTCCATGGTGGTAACCAGAGGCACTAAACAATAGAACCCTCCATGGTGGTAACCAGAGGCACTAAACAATGGAACCCTCCATGGTGGGAACCAGAGGCGCTGAACAATAGAACCCTCCATGGGGGGAACCAGAGGCGCTGAACAATATAACCCTCCATGGTGGGAACCAGAGGCGCTGAACAATAGAACCCTCCATGGGGGGAACCAGAGGCGCTGAACAATAGAACCCTCCATGGTGGGAACCACAGGCGCTGAACAATAGAACCCTCCATGGTGGGAACCAGAGGCGCTGAACAATAGAACCTTCCATGGTGGTAACCAGAGGCACTAAACAATAGAACCCTCCATGGTGGGAACCAGAGGCACTAAACAATAGAACCCTCCATGGTGGGAACAAGAGGCGCTGAACAATAGAACCCTCCATGGTGGGAACCAGAGGCACTAAACAATAGAACCCTCCATGGTGGGAACCAGAGGCGCTCAACAATAGAACCCTCCATGGTGGGAGCCAGAGGCACTAAAAAATAGAACTCTCCATGGTGGGAACCAGAGGCACTAAACAATAGAACCCTCCATGGTGGTAACCAGAGGCACTAAACAATAGAACCCTCCATGGTGGTAACCAGAGGCACTAAACAATGGAACCCTCCATGGTGGGAACCAGAGGCGCGGAACAATAGAACCCTCCATGGGGGGAACCAGAGGTGCTGAACAATATAACCCTCCATGGTGGGAACCAGAGGCGCTGAACAATAGAACCCTTCATGGGGGGAACCAGAGGCGCTGAACAATAGAACCCTCCATGGTGGGAACCAGAGGCGCTGAACAATAGAACCCTCCATGGTGGGAACCAGAGGCGCTGAACAATAGAACCCTCCATGGTGGGAACCAGAGGCACTAAACAATAGAACCCTCCATGGTGGGAACCAGAGGCACTAAACAATAGAACCCTCCATGGTGGGAACAAGAGGCGCTGAACAATAGAACCCTCCATGGTGGGAACCAGAGGCACTAAACAATAGAACCCTCCATGGTGGGAATCAGAGGCGCTGAACAATAGAACCCTCCATGGTGGGAGCCAGAGGCACTAAAAATAGAACCCTCCATGGTGGGAACGAGAGGCACTAAACAATAGGACCCTCCATGGTGGTAACCAGAGGCACTAAACAATAGAACCCTCCATGGTGGGAACCAGAGGAGCTGAACAATAGAAACCTCCATGGGGGGAACCAGAGGCGCTGAACAATAGAACCCTCCATGGTGGGAACCAGAGGCGCTGAGCAATAGAACCCTCCATGGTGGGAACCAGAGGTGCTGAACAATAGAACCCTCCATGGTGGTAACCAGAGGCGCTAAACAATAGAACCCTCAATGGTGGGAACCAGAGGCGCTAAACAATAGAACCCTCCATGGTGGGAACCAGAGGCGCTGAACAATAGAACCCTCCATGGTGGGAACCAGAGGCGCTGAATAATAGAACCCTCCATGGGGGGAACCAGAGGCGCTGAACAATAGAACCCTCCATGGTGGGAACCAGAGGCGCTGAACAATAGAACCCTCCATGGTGGGAACCAGAGGCGCTAAACAATAGAACCCTCCATGGTGGGAACCAGAGGCGCTGAACAATAGAACCCTCCATGGTGGGAGCCAGAGACGCTGAACAATAGAACCCTCCATTGTGGGAACCAGAGGCGCTGAACAATTGAACCCTCCATGGGGGGAACCAGAGGTGCTGAACAATAGAGCCCTCCATGGTGGGAACCAGGGATGCAGAACAATAGCGCTCTCCATGGTGAGAACCAGAGGCGCTGAACAATAAAACCCTCCATGTCGGGAACCAGGGATGCTGAACAATAGAAACCTCCATGGTGGGAACCAGAGGCACTAAACAATAGAACCCTCCAAGGTGGGAACCAGAGGCGCTGAACAATAGAACCCTCCATGGGGGGAACCAGAGGCGCTGAACAATAGAACACTCCATGGTGGGAACCAGAGGCGCTGAACAATAGAACCCTCCATGGTGGTAACCAGAGGTGCTGAACAATACAACCCTCAATGGTGGGAACCAGAGGCACTAAACAATAGAACCCTCCATTGTGGGAACCAGAGGCGCTGAACAATAGAACCCTCCATGGTGGGAACCAAAGGCACTAAACAATAGAACCCTCCATGGTGGGAACCAGAGGTTCTGAACAATAGAACCCTCCATGGTGGGAGCCAGAGGCGCTAAACAATAGAACCCTCCATGGTGGGAACCAGAGGCGCTGAACAATAAAACCCTCCATGTCGGGAACCAGGGATGCTGAACAATAGAACCCTCTGTGGTGGGAACCAGGGATGCTGAAAAATAGAAACCTCCATGGTGTAAACTAGTGACACTCAACCAGAGAACCCTCAATTGTGAGAACCAGAGACACTTAACAATAGCACCCTCCATGGTGGGAACCAGGGATGCTGAACAACAGAACCCTCCGTGGTCGGAACCAGGGATGCTGAACATTAGAACCCTCCCTGGTGGAAACTAGTGACACTCAACGAGAGAACCCTCCATTGTGAGAACCAGAGACGCTGAACAATAGCACGCTCCATGGTGGTAACCAGGGCTGATGAAAAATAGAACCCTCTATGGTGGGAACCAGGGATGCTGAACAATAGAACACCCCCATGGTGAAAACCAGCAATGATGAACACTAGCATACTCCATGTTGAGAACCAGTGGCTCTAAATAATAGAACCATCCATGGTGAAAACCAGTGACACTGAACAATAGACCCATCCATGGTTAGGGCCACTTATGCTGAACAATAGAACCCTCTATGGTGGGAACCAGTGACTCTGAACAAAAGATCACACCATGGTGGGAACCAGTGATGCTGAACAATAGAACCATCCATAGTGAGAACCAGGGATGCTGAACAATGGAACCCTCCGTGGTAGAAACTAGTGACACTCAACCAGAGAACCCTCCATTGTAAGAACCAGAGACGCTGAAAAATAGCACCCTGCATGGTGGGACCCAGGGATGCTGAACAATAGAACACCCCCAAGGTGAAAACCAGCAATGATGAACAATAGCATACTCCATGTTGAGAACCAGTGGCTCTAAATAATAGAACCATCCATGGCGTGAACCAGTGACACTGAACAATAGAGCCATCCATGGTTAGGGCCAATTACACTGAACAAAGGAACCCTCCATGGTGAGAACCAGAGACTCTGAATAAAAGATCCCACCATTGCAAGAACCACTTATGCTAAACAATAGTACCCTCCATGGTTAGAGCCACTTATGCTGAAAAATAGAACCCTTTATGGTGAGAACCAGTGACTCTGAACAAAAGATCATGCCATGGCAAGAACCAGTGATGCTGAACAACAGATTCCTCCATGGTGTTAACCAGTGATGCTGAACAATAGAACCCTCCACGGTGGGAACCAGTGATGCTGAACAATAGAACCCTCCATTGTGGTAACCAGGGATGCTGAACAATAGAACCCTCCATGGTGGGAACCAGGGATGCTGAACAATAGAACCCTCCATTGTGGTAACCAGGGATGCTGAACAATAGAACCCTCCATGGTGGGAACCAGGGATGCTGAACAATAGAACCCTCCATAGTGAGAACCAGACCAATCGAACCCTTCATAGTGAGAACCAGTGATGCTGAGCAATAGCACCATCCATGGATGGAGCCAGTTATGCTGAACAATAGAACCCTCCATGGTGAGAGCCAGAGACTCCGAACAAAGGATCCTGCCTTGGCAAGAACCAGTGATGCTGAACAAAAGAGTACTCTGTGGTGTTAACTAGTGATGCTGAACAATAGAACCCTCCATGGTGGGAACCAGTGATGCTGAATAATAGAACCCTCCATAGTGAGAACCAGACCAATGGAACCCTTCATAGTGAGAACCAGTGATGCTGAACAATAGAACCCTCAATGATAGGAACCAGTGATGCTGAACAATGGAACCCTCCATGGTGGGAACTAGAGACTCTGAACAAAAGATACCACCAAGGCAAGAACCAGTGATGCTGAACAATAGACCCCTCCATGGTGAGAACCAGACGAATGGAACCCTTCATAGTGAGAACCAGTGATGCTGAACATTAGAACCCTTCATGGTGGGAACCAGTTATGCTGAACAATAGACCCCTCCATGGTGAGAACCAGGGATGCTGAACAATAGAACCCTCCATTATGGTAACCAAGGATACTGAACAATAGAACCCTCCATGGTGGGAACCAGGGATACAACAATATAACCCTCCATGGTGGGAACCAGTGATGCTGAACAATAGAACTCCCCATGGTAGGAACCAGGGATGCTGAACAATAGAACCCTCCATGGTGGGAACCAGTGATGCTGAACAATAGAACTCTCCATGGTGAAAACCAGCAATGATGAACAATAGCCTACTCCATGTTGAGAACCCAAGGCTCTAAATAATAGAACCCTCCATGGTGAGATCCAGAGATGCTGACCACTAGAACACTCAATGGTGAGAAACAGAGACGCAGAACAAAATTACGCACTATGGTAAAAATCAGAGACAGTGAAGAATAGAACCCTCCATGGTGTAAACTAGAGTTGCTGAACAACAGAACCCTCCATAGTGAGAAGCAGAGACGCTGAGCAATATAACCATCCATGGTGAGAACCAGTGACACTGAACAATAGAGCCATCCATGGTGAGAGCCAGTTACACTGAACAATGTAACCCTCCATGGTGGGAACTAGTGATGCTAAACAAAATATCACGCCATGGTAAGAACCAGTGATGCTGAACAACAGGTTCCTTCATGGTCTTAACCAGTGATGTTGAACTATAGAACCCTCCACGGTGCGAACCAGTGATGCTGAACAATGGAACCTTCCATGGTGAGAACCAGAGACTCTGAACAAAAGATCCTGCCTTGGCAAGAACCAGTGATGCTGAACAATAGAGTACTCTGTGGTGTTAACCAGTGATGCTGAACAATAGCACCCTCCATGGTGTGAACCAGGGATGCTGAACAATAGAACCCTCCATGGTGGGAACCAGTGATGCTGAACAATAGAACCCTCCATGGTGGGAACCAGGGATGCTGAACAATAGAACCCTTCATGGTGGTAACCAGAGATGCTGAACAATAGTACCCTCCATGGTGGGAACCAGGGTTGCTGAACAATAGTACCCTCCATGGTGGGAACCAGGGATGCTGAACAATAGAACCCTCCATGGTGGGAACTAGGGATGCTGAACAATAGAACCCTCCATGGTGGGAACCAGTGATGCTGGACAATAGAACCCTCCATGGTGGGAACCAGGGATGCTGAACAATAGCACTCTCCATGGTGGGAACCAGGGATGCTGTACAATAGAGCCCTCCATGGTGGGAACCAGGGATGCTGAACAACAGAGCCCTCCATGGTGGGAACCAGTGATGCTGAACAACAGAACCCTCCATGGTGGGAACCAGGGATGCTGAACAATAGCACCCTCCATGGTGGGAACCAGGGATACTGAACAACAGTACGCTCCATGGTGGGAACCAGGGATGCTGAACAATAGAACCCTCCATGGCGGGAACCAGGTTGCTGAACAATAGAACGCTCCATGGTGGGAACCAGGGATGCTGAACAATAGAACCCTCCATGGTGGTAACCAGGGATGCTGAACAATAAGAACCCTCCATGGTGGAAACCAGGGATGCTGAACAATAGAACCCTCCATGGTGGGAACCAGGGATGCTGAACAATAGAACCCTCCATAGTGAGAACCAGACCAATCGAACCCTTCATAGTGAGAACCAGTGATGCTGAGCAATAGCACCATCCATGGTTGGAGCCAGTTATGCTGAACAATAGAACCCTCCATGGTGGGAACTAGAGACTCTGAACAAAAGATACCACCAAGGCAAGAACCAGTGATGCTGAACAATAGACCCCTCCATGGTGAGAACCAGACGAATGGAACCCTTCATAGTGAGAACCAGTGATGCTGAACATTAGAACCCTTCATGGTGGGAACCAGTTATGCTGAACAATAGACCCCTCCATGGTGAGAACCAGGGATGCTGAACAATAGAACCCTCCATTATGGTAACCAAGGATACTGAACAATAGAACCCTCCATGGTGGGAACCAGGGATACAACAATATAACCCTCCATGGTGGGAACCAGTGATGCTGAACAATAGAACTCCCCATGGTGGGAACCAGGGATGCTGAACAATAGAACCCTCCATGGTGGGAACCAGTGATGCTGAACAATAGAACTCTCCATGGTGAAAACCAGCAATGATGAACAATAGCCTACTCCATGTTGAGAACCCAAGGCTCTAAATAATAGAACCCTCCATGGTGAGATCCAGAGATGCTGACCACTAGAACACTCAATGTTGAGAAACAGAGACGCAGAACAAAATTACGCACTATGGTAAAAATCAGAGACAGTGAAGAAAAGAACCCTCCATGGTGTAAACTAGAGTTGCTGAACAACAGAACCCTCCATAGTGAGAAGCAGAGACGCTGAGCAATATAACCATCCATGGTGAGAACCAGTGACACTGAACAATAGAGCCATCCATGGTGAGAGCCAGTTACACTGAACAATAGAACCCTCCATGGTGGGAACCAGTGATGCTGAACAATAGAACCCTCCATGGTGGGAACCAGGGATGCTGAACAATAGAACCCTTCATGGTGGTAACCAGAGATGCTGAACAATAGTACCCTCCATGGTGGGAACCAGGGTTGCTGAACAATAGTACCCTCCATGGTGGGAACCAGGGATGCTGAACAATAGAACCCTCCATGGTGGGAACTAGGGATGCTGAACAATAGAACCCTCCATGGTGGGAACCAGTGATGCTGGACAATAGAACCCTCCATGGTGGGAACCAGGGATGCTGAACAATAGCACTCTCCATGGTGGGAACCAGGGATGCTGTACAATAGAGCCCTCCATGGTGGGAACCAGGGATGCTGAACAACAGAGCCCTCCATGGTGGGAACCAGTGATGCTGAACAACAGAACCCTCCATGGTGGGAACCAGGGATGCTGAACAATAGCACCCTCCATGGTGGGAACCAGGGATACTGAACAACAGTACGCTCCATGGTGGGAACCAGGGATGCTGAACAATAGAACCCTCCATGGCGGGAACCAGGTTGCTGAACAATAGAACGCTCCATGGTGGGAACCAGGGATGCTGAACAATAGAACCCTCCATGGTGGTAACCAGGGATGCTGAACAATAAGAACCCTCCATGGTGGAAACCAGGGATGCTGAACAATAGAACCCTCCATGGTGGGAACCAGGGATGCTGAACAATAGAACCCTCCATAGTGAGAACCAGACCAATCGAACCCTTCATAGTGAGAACCAGTGATGCTGAGCAATAGCACCATCCATGGTTGGAGCCAGTTATGCTGAACAATAGAACCCTCCATGGTGAGAGCCAGAGACTCCGAACAAAGGATCCTGCCTTGGCAAGAACCAGTGATGCTGAACAAAAGAGTACTCTGTGGTGTTAACTAGTGATGCTGAACAATAGAACCCTCCATGGTGGGAACCAGTGATGCTGAATAATAGAACCCTCCATAGTGAGAACCAGACCAATGGAACCCTTCATAGTGAGAACCAGTGATGCTGAACAATAGAACCCTCAATGATAGGAACCAGTGATGCTGAACAATGGAACCCTCCATGGTGGGAACTAGAGACTCTGAACAAAAGATACCACCAAGGCAAGAACCAGTGATGCTGAACAATAGACCCCTCCATGGTGAGAACCAGACGAATGGAACCCTTCATAGTGAGAACCAGTGATGCTGAACATTAGAACCCTTCATGGTGGGAACCAGTTATGCTGAACAATAGACCCCTCCATGGTGAGAACCAGGGATGCTGAACAATAGAACCCTCCATTATGGTAACCAAGGATACTGAACAATAGAACCCTCCATGGTGGGAACCAGGGATACAACAATATAACCCTCCATGGTGGGAACCAGTGATGCTGAACAATAGAACTCCCCATGGTGGGAACCAGGGATGCTGAACAATAGAACCCTCCATGGTGGGAACCAGTGATGCTGAACAATAGAACTCTCCATGGTGAAAACCAGCAATGATGAACAATAGCATACTCCATGTTGAGAACCCAAGGCTCTAAATAATAGAACCCTCCATGGTGAGATCCAGAGATGCTGACCACTAGAACACTCAATGGTGAGAAACAGAGACGCAGAACAAAATTACGCACTATGGTAAAAATCAGAGACAGTGAAGAATAGAACCCTCCATGGTGTAAACTAGAGTTGCTGAACAACAGAACCCTCCATAGTGAGAAGCAGAGACGCTGAGCAATATAACCATCCATGGTGAGAACCAGTGACACTGAACAATAGAGCCATCCATGGTGGGAGCCAGTTACACTGAACAATGTAACCCTCCATGGTGGGAACTAGTGACGCTAAACAAAATATCACGCCATGGTAAGAACCAGTGATGCTGAACAACAGGTTCCTCCATGGTCTTAACCAGTGATGTTGAACTATAGAACCCTCCACGGTGCGAACCAGTGATGCTGAACAATGGAACCCTCCATGGTGAGAACCAGAGACTCTGAACAAAAGATCCTGCCTTGGCAAGAACCAGTGATGCTGAACAATAGAGTACTCCGTGGTGTTAACCAGTGATGCTGAACAATAGCACCCTCCATGGTGTGAACCAGGGATGCTGAACAATAGAACCCTCCATGGTGGGAACCAGTGATGCTGAACAATAGAACCCTCCATGGTGGGAACCAGGGATGCTGAGCAATAGAACCCTTCATGGTGGTAACCAGAGATGCTGAACAATAGTACCCTCCATGGTGGGAACCAGGGATGCTGAACAATAGTACCCTCCATGGTGGGAACCAGGGATGCTGAACAATAGAACCCTCCATGGTGGGAACTAGGGATGCTGAAAAATAGAACCCTCCATGGTGGGAACCAGTGATGCTGGACAATAGAACCCTCCATGGTGGGAACCAGGGATGCTGAACAATAGCACTCTCCATGGTGGGAACCAGGGATGCTGTACAATAGAGCCCTCCATGGTGGGAACCAGGGATGCTGAACAACAGAGCCCTCCATGGTGGGAACCAGTGATGCTGAACAACAGAACCCTCCATGGTGGGAACCAGGGATGCTGAACAATAGCACCCTCCATGGTGGGAACCAGGGATACTGAACAACAGTACGCTCCATGGTGGGAACCAGGGATGCTGAACAATAGAACCCTCCATGGCGGGAACCAGGTTGCTGAACAATAGAACGCTCCATGGTGGGAACCAGGGATGCTGAACAATAGAACCCTCCATGGTGGTAACCAGGGATGCTGAACAATAAGAACCCTCCATGGTGGAAACCAGGGATGCTGAACAATAGAACCCTCCATGGTGGGAACCAGTGATGTTGAACAATAGAACCATCCATGGTGGGAACCAGGGATGCTGAACAATAGCACCCTCCATGGTGGGAACCAGTGATGTTGAACAATAGCACCCTCCATGTTGGGAACCAGGGATGCTGAACAATAGTACGCTCCATGGTGGGAACCAGTGATGTTGAACAATAGAACCCTCCATGGCGGGAACCAGGGATGCTGAACAATAGCGCCCTCCATGGTGGGAACCAGGGATGCTGAACAATAGAACCCTCCATGGCGGTAACCAGGGATGCTTAACAATAGAGCCCTCCATGGTGGGAACCAGGGATGCTGAACAATAGAACCCTCCATGGTGGTAATCAGGGATGCTTAACAACAGAGCCCTCCATGGTGGGAACCAGTGATGCTGAACAACAGAACCCTCCATGGTGAGAACCAGGGATGCTGAACAATAGCACCCTCCATGGTGGGAACCAGGGATGCTGAACAACAGTACGCTCCATGGTGGGAACCAGGGATGCTGAACAATAGAACCCTCCATGGTGGGAACCAGGTTGCTGAACAATAGAACGCTCCATGGTGGGAACCAGGGATGCTGAACAATAGAACCCTCCATGGTGGGAACCAGTGATACTAAACAATGGAACCCTCCATGGTGGGAACCAGGGATGCTAAACAATGGAACCTTCCATGGTGGGAACCAGGGATGCTGAACAATAGAACCCTCCATGGTGGGAACCAGGGATGCTAAACAATGGAACCCTCCATGGTGGGAACCAGGGATGCTGAACAATAGCACCTTCCATGGTGGGAACCAGGGATGCTGAACAATAGCACCCTCCATGGCGGGAACCAGGGATGCTGAACAATAGTACGCTCCATGGTGGGAACCAGTGATGTTGAACAATAGAACTCTCCATGGCGGAAACCAGGGATGCTGAACAATAGCTCCCTCCATGGTGGGAACCAGGGATGCTGAACAATAGAACCCTCCATGGCGGTAACCAGGGATGCTTAACAATAGAGCCCTCCATGGTGGGAACCAGGGATGCTGAACAATAGTACCCTCCATGGTGGGAACCAGGGATGCTGAACAATAGAACCCTCCATGGTGGGAACCAGTGATGCTGAACAACAGAACCCAATAGAAGGCTCTATGGTGGGAACCAGGGATGCTGAACAATAGAACCCTCCATAACGGGAACCAGGGATGCTAATCAATAGAACCCTCCATGGTGGGAACCAGGGATGCTGAACAATAGCACCCTCCATGGCGGGAACCAGGGATGCTGAACAATAGTACGCTCCATGGTGGGAACCAGTGATGTTGAACAATAGAACCCTCCATGGTGGGAACCAGGGATGCTGAACAATAGCACCCTCCACGGTGCGAACCAGTGATGCTGAACAATGGAACCCTCCATGGTGAGAACCAGAGACTCTGAACAAAAGATCCTGCCTTGGCAAGAACCAGTGATGCTGAACATTAGAGTACTCCGTGGTGTTAACCAGTGATGCTGAACAATAGCACCCTCCATGGTGTGAACCAGGGATGCTGAACAATAGAACCCTCCATGGTGGGAACCAGTGATGCTGAACAATAGAACCCTCCATGGTGGGAACCAGGGATGCTGAACAATAGAACCCTTCATAGTGGTAACCAGAGATGCTGAACAATAGTACCCTCCATGGTGGGAACCAGGGATGCTGAACAATAGTACTCTCCATGGTGGGAACCAGGGATGCTGAACAATAGAACCCTCCATGGTGGGAACTAGGGATGCTGAACAATAGAACCCTCCATGGTGGGAACCAGTGATGCTGGACAATAGAACCCTCCATGGTGGCAACCAGGGATGCTGAACAATAGCACTCTCCATGGTGGGAACCAGGGATGCTGTACAATAGAGCCCTCCATGGTGGGAACCAGGGATGCTGAACAACAGAGCCCTCCATGGTGGGAACCATTGATGCTGAACAACAGAACCCTCCATGGTGGGAACCAGGGATGCTGAACAATAGCACCCTCCATGGTGGGAACCAGGGATGCTGAACAATAGTACGCTCCATGGTGGGAACCAGGGATGCTGAACAATAGAACCCTCCATGGCGGGAACCAGGTTGCTGAACAATAGAACGCTCCATGGTGGGAACCAGGGATGCTCAACAATAGAACCCTCCATGGTGGGAACCAGGGATGCTGAACAATAAGAACCCTCCATGTGGAAACCAGGGATGCTGAACAATAGAACCCTCCATGGTGGGAACCAGTGATGTTGAACAATAGAACCATCCATGGTGGGAACCAGGGATGCTGAACAATAGCACCCTCCATGGTGGGAACCAGTGATGTTGAACAATAGCACCCTCCATGGTGGGAACCAGGGATGCTGAACAATAGAACCCTCCATGGTGGGAACCAGGGATGCTGAACAATAGAGCCCTCCATGGTGGGAACCAGGGATGCTGAACAATAGAACCCTCCATGGTGGGAACCAGTGATGCTGAACAATAGAACCCTCCATGGTGGGAACCAGGGATGCTAAACAATAGAACCCTCCATGGTGGGAACCAGTGATGCTGAACAATAGAACCCTCCATGGTGGGAACCAGGGATGCTGAACAATAGAACCCTTCCTGGTGGTAATCAGAGATGCTGAACAATAGTACCCTCCATGGTGGGAACCAGGGATGCTGAAAGATAGTACTCTCCATGGTGGGAACCAGGGATGCTGAACAATAGAACCCTCCATGGTGGGAACTAGGGATGCTGAACAATAGAACCCTCCATGGTGGGAACCAGTGATGCTGGACAATAGAACCCTCCATGGTGGGAACCAGGGATGCTGAACAATAGCACTCTCCATGGTGGGAACCAGGGATGCTGTACAATAGAGCCCTCCATGGTGGGAACCAGGGATGCTGAACAACAGAGGCCTCCATGGTGGGAACCATTGATGCTGAACAACAGAACCCTCCATGGTGGGAACCAGGGATGCTGAACAATAGCACCCTCCATGGTGGGAACCAGGGATGCTGAACAATAGTACGCTCCATGGTGGGAACCAGGGATGCTGAACAATAGAGCCCTCCATGGTGGGAACCAGGGATGCTGAACAATAGTACCCTCCATGGTGGGAACCAGGGATGCTGAACAATAGAACCCTCCATGGTGGGAACCAGGGATGCTGAACAATAGAACCCTCCATGGTGGGAACCAGTGATGCTGGACAATAGAACCCTCCATTGTGGGAACCAGGGATGCTGAACAACAGAGCCCTCCATGGTGGGAACCAGTGATGCTGAACAACAGAACCCAATAGAAGGCTCCATGGTGGGAACCAGGGATGCTGAACAATAGAACCCTCCATGGCGGGAACCAGGGATGCTAATCAATAGAACCCTCCATGGTGGGAACCAGGGATGCTGAACAATAGCACCCTCCATGGCGGGAACCAGGGATGCTGAACAATAGTACGCTCCATGGTGCGAACCAGTGATGTTGAACAATAGAACCCTCCATGGTGGGAACCAGGGATGCTGAACAATAGCACCCTCCACGGTGCGAACCAGTGATGCTGAACAATGGAACCCTCCATGGTGAGAACCAGAGACTCTGAACAAAAGATCCTGCCTTGGCAAGAACCAGTGATGCTGAACAATAGAGTACTCCGTGGTGTTAACCAGTGATGCTGAACAATAGCACCCTCCATGGTGTGAACCAGGGATGCTGAACAATAGAACCCTCCATGGTGGGAACCAGTGATGCTGAACAATAGAACTCTCCATGGTGGGAAGCAGGGATGCTGAACAATAGAACCCTTCATGGTGGTAACCAGAGATGCTGAACAATAGTACCCTCCATGGTGGGAACCAGGGTTGCTGAACAATAGTACCCTCCATGGTGGGAACCAGGGATGCTGAACAATAGAACCCTCCATGGTGGGAACTAGGGATGCTGAACAATAGAACCCTCCATGGTGGGAACCAGTGATGCTGGACAATAGAACCCTCCATGGTGGGAACCAGGGATGCTGAACAATAGCACTCTCCATGGTGGGAACCAGGGATGCTGTACAATAGAGCCCTCCATGGTGGGAACCAGGGATGCTGAACAACAGAGCCCTCCATGGTGGGAACCAGTGATGCTGAACAACAGAACCCTCCATGGTGGGAACCAGGGATGCTGAACAATAGCACCCTCCATGGTGGGAACCAGGGATACTGAACAACAGTACGCTCCATGGTGGGAACCAGGGATGCTGAACAATAGAACCCTCCATGGCGGGAACCAGGTTGCTGAACAATAGAACGCTCCATGGTGGGAACCAGGGATGCTGAACAATAGAACCCTCCATGGTGGTAACCAGGGATGCTGAACAATAAGAACCCTCCATGGTGGAAACCAGGGATGCTGAACAATAGAACCCTCCATGGTGGGAACCAGGGATGCTGAACAATAGAACCCTCCATAGTGAGAACCAGACCAATCGAACCCTTCATAGTGAGAACCAGTGATGCTGAGCAATAGCACCATCCATGGTTGGAGCCAGTTATGCTGAACAATAGAACCCTCCATGGTGGGAACTAGAGACTCTGAACAAAAGATACCACCAAGGCAAGAACCAGTGATGCTGAACAATAGACCCCTCCATGGTGAGAACCAGACGAATGGAACCCTTCATAGTGAGAACCAGTGATGCTGAACATTAGAACCCTTCATGGTGGGAACCAGTTATGCTGAACAATAGACCCCTCCATGGTGAGAACCAGGGATGCTGAACAATAGAACCCTCCATTATGGTAACCAAGGATACTGAACAATAGAACCCTCCATGGTGGGAACCAGGGATACAACAATATAACCCTCCATGGTGGGAACCAGTGATGCTGAACAATAGAACTCCCCATGGTGGGAACCAGGGATGCTGAACAATAGAACCCTCCATGGTGGGAACCAGTGATGCTGAACAATAGAACTCTCCATGGTGAAAACCAGCAATGATGAACAATAGCCTACTCCATGTTGAGAACCCAAGGCTCTAAATAATAGAACCCTCCATGGTGAGATCCAGAGATGCTGACCACTAGAACACTCAATGTTGAGAAACAGAGACGCAGAACAAAATTACGCACTATGGTAAAAATCAGAGACAGTGAAGAATAGAACCCTCCATGGTGTAAACTAGAGTTGCTGAACAACAGAACCCTCCATAGTGAGAAGCAGAGACGCTGAGCAATATAACCATCCATGGTGAGAACCAGTGACACTGAACAATAGAGCCATCCATGGTGAGAGCCAGTTACACTGAACAATAGAACCCTCCATGGTGGGAACCAGTGATGCTGAACAATAGAACCCTCCATGGTGGGAACCAGGGATGCTGAACAATAGAACCCTTCATGGTGGTAACCAGAGATGCTGAACAATAGTACCCTCCATGGTGGGAACCAGGGTTGCTGAACAATAGTACCCTCCATGGTGGGAACCAGGGATGCTGAACAATAGAACCCTCCATGGTGGGAACTAGGGATGCTGAACAATAGAACCCTCCATGGTGGGAACCAGTGATGCTGGACAATAGAACCCTCCATGGTGGGAACCAGGGATGCTGAACAATAGCACTCTCCATGGTGGGAACCAGGGATGCTGTACAATAGAGCCCTCCATGGTGGGAACCAGGGATGCTGAACAACAGAGCCCTCCATGGTGGGAACCAGTGATGCTGAACAACAGAACCCTCCATGGTGGGAACCAGGGATGCTGAACAATAGCACCCTCCATGGTGGGAACCAGGGATACTGAACAACAGTACGCTCCATGGTGGGAACCAGGGATGCTGAACAATAGAACCCTCCATGGCGGGAACCAGGTTGCTGAACAATAGAACGCTCCATGGTGGGAACCAGGGATGCTGAACAATAGAACCCTCCATGGTGGTAACCAGGGATGCTGAACAATAAGAACCCTCCATGGTGGAAACCAGGGATGCTGAACAATAGAACCCTCCATGGTGGGAACCAGGGATGCTGAACAATAGAACCCTCCATAGTGAGAACCAGACCAATCGAACCCTTCATAGTGAGAACCAGTGATGCTGAGCAATAGCACCATCCATGGTTGGAGCCAGTTATGCTGAACAATAGAACCCTCCATGGTGAGAGCCAGAGACTCCGAACAAAGGATCCTGCCTTGGCAAGAACCAGTGATGCTGAACAAAAGAGTACTCTGTGGTGTTAACTAGTGATGCTGAACAATAGAACCCTCCATGGTGGGAACCAGTGATGCTGAATAATAGAACCCTCCATAGTGAGAACCAGACCAATGGAACCCTTCATAGTGAGAACCAGTGATGCTGAACAATAGAACCCTCAATGATAGGAACCAGTGATGCTGAACAATGGAACCCTCCATGGTGGGAACTAGAGACTCTGAACAAAAGATACCACCAAGGCAAGAACCAGTGATGCTGAACAATAGACCCCTCCATGGTGAGAACCAGACGAATGGAACCCTTCATAGTGAGAACCAGTGATGCTGAACATTAGAACCCTTCATGGTGGGAACCAGTTATGCTGAACAATAGACCCCTCCATGGTGAGAACCAGGGATGCTGAACAATAGAACCCTCCATTATGGTAACCAAGGATACTGAACAATAGAACCCTCCATGGTGGGAACCAGGGATACAACAATATAACCCTCCATGGTGGGAACCAGTGATGCTGAACAATAGAACTCCCCATGGTGGGAACCAGGGATGCTGAACAATAGAACCCTCCATGGTGGGAACCAGTGATGCTGAACAATAGAACTCTCCATGGTGAAAACCAGCAATGATGAACAATAGCATACTCCATGTTGAGAACCCAAGGCTCTAAATAATAGAACCCTCCATGGTGAGATCCAGAGATGCTGACCACTAGAACACTCAATGGTGAGAAACAGAGACGCAGAACAAAATTACGCACTATGGTAAAAATCAGAGACAGTGAAGAATAGAACCCTCCATGGTGTAAACTAGAGTTGCTGAACAACAGAACCCTCCATAGTGAGAAGCAGAGACGCTGAGCAATATAACCATCCATGGTGAGAACCAGTGACACTGAACAATAGAGCCATCCATGGTGGGAGCCAGTTACACTGAACAATGTAACCCTCCATGGTGGGAACTAGTGACGCTAAACAAAATATCACGCCATGGTAAGAACCAGTGATGCTGAACAACAGGTTCCTCCATGGTCTTAACCAGTGATGTTGAACTATAGAACCCTCCACGGTGCGAACCAGTGATGCTGAACAATGGAACCCTCCATGGTGAGAACCAGAGACTCTGAACAAAAGATCCTGCCTTGGCAAGAACCAGTGATGCTGAACAATAGAGTACTCCGTGGTGTTAACCAGTGATGCTGAACAATAGCACCCTCCATGGTGTGAACCAGGGATGCTGAACAATAGAACCCTCCATGGTGGGAACCAGTGATGCTGAACAATAGAACCCTCCATGGTGGGAACCAGGGATGCTGAGCAATAGAACCCTTCATGGTGGTAACCAGAGATGCTGAACAATAGTACCCTCCATGGTGGGAACCAGGGATGCTGAACAATAGTACCCTCCATGGTGGGAACCAGGGATGCTGAACAATAGAACCCTCCATGGTGGGAACTAGGGATGCTGAAAAATAGAACCCTCCATGGTGGGAACCAGTGATGCTGGACAATAGAACCCTCCATGGTGGGAACCAGGGATGCTGAACAATAGCACTCTCCATGGTGGGAACCAGGGATGCTGTACAATAGAGCCCTCCATGGTGGGAACCAGGGATGCTGAACAACAGAGCCCTCCATGGTGGGAACCAGTGATGCTGAACAACAGAACCCTCCATGGTGGGAACCAGGGATGCTGAACAATAGCACCCTCCATGGTGGGAACCAGGGATACTGAACAATAGTACGCTCCATGGTGGGAACCAGGGATGCTGAACAATAGAACCCTCCATGGCGGGAACCAGGTTGCTGAACAATAGAACGCTCCATGGTGGGAACCAGGGATGCTGAACAATAGAACCCTCCATGGTGGTAACCAGGGATGCTGAACAATAAGAACCCTCCATGGTGGAAACCAGGGATGCTGAACAATAGAACCCTCCATGGTGGGAACCAGTGATGTTGAACAATAGAACCATCCATGGTGGGAACCAGGGATGCTGAACAATAGCACCCTCCATGGTGGGAACCAGTGATGTTGAACAATAGCACCCTCCATGTTGGGAACCAGGGATGCTGAACAATAGTACGCTCCATGGTGGGAACCAGTGATGTTGAACAATAGAACCCTCCATGGCGGGAACCAGGGATGCTGAACAATAGCGCCCTCCATGGTGGGAACCAGGGATGCTGAACAATAGAACCCTCCATGGCGGTAACCAGGGATGCTTAACAATAGAGCCCTCCATGGTGGGAACCAGGGATGCTGAACAATAGAACCCTCCATGGTGGTAATCAGGGATGCTTAACAACAGAGCCCTCCATGGTGGGAACCAGTGATGCTGAACAACAGAACCCTCCATGGTGAGAACCAGGGATGCTGAACAATAGCACCCTCCATGGTGGGAACCAGGGATGCTGAACAACAGTACGCTCCATGGTGGGAACCAGGGATGCTGAACAATAGAACCCTCCATGGTGGGAACCAGGTTGCTGAACAATAGAACGCTCCATGGTGGGAACCAGGGATGCTGAACAATAGAACCCTCCATGGTGGGAACCAGTGATACTAAACAATGGAACCCTCCATGGTGGGAACCAGGGATGCTAAACAATGGAACCTTCCATGGTGGGAACCAGGGATGCTGAACAATAGAACCCTCCATGGTGGGAACCAGGGATGCTAAACAATGGAACCCTCCATGGTGGGAACCAGGGATGCTGAACAATAGCACCTTCCATGGTGGGAACCAGGGATGCTGAACAATAGCACCCTCCATGGCGGGAACCAGGGATGCTGAACAATAGTACGCTCCATGGTGGGAACCAGTGATGTTGAACAATAGAACTCTCCATGGCGGAAACCAGGGATGCTGAACAATAGCTCCCTCCATGGTGGGAACCAGGGATGCTGAACAATAGAACCCTCCATGGCGGTAACCAGGGATGCTTAACAATAGAGCCCTCCATGGTGGGAACCAGGGATGCTGAACAATAGTACCCTCCATGGTGGGAACCAGGGATGCTGAACAATAGAACCCTCCATGGTGGGAACCAGTGATGCTGAACAACAGAACCCAATAGAAGGCTCTATGGTGGGAACCAGGGATGCTGAACAATAGAACCCTCCATAACGGGAACCAGGGATGCTAATCAATAGAACCCTCCATGGTGGGAACCAGGGATGCTGAACAATAGCACCCTCCATGGCGGGAACCAGGGATGCTGAACAATAGTACGCTCCATGGTGGGAACCAGTGATGTTGAACAATAGAACCCTCCATGGTGGGAACCAGGGATGCTGAACAATAGCACCCTCCACGGTGCGAACCAGTGATGCTGAACAATGGAACCCTCCATGGTGAGAACCAGAGACTCTGAACAAAAGATCCTGCCTTGGCAAGAACCAGTGATGCTGAACATTAGAGTACTCCGTGGTGTTAACCAGTGATGCTGAACAATAGCACCCTCCATGGTGTGAACCAGGGATGCTGAACAATAGAACCCTCCATGGTGGGAACCAGTGATGCTGAACAATAGAACCCTCCATGGTGGGAACCAGGGATGCTGAACAATAGAACCCTTCATAGTGGTAACCAGAATGCTGAACAATAGTACCCTCCATGGTGGGAACCAGGGATGCTGAACAATAGTACTCTCCATGGTGGGAACCAGGGATGCTGAACAATAGAACCCTCCATGGTGGGAACTAGGGATGCTGAACAATAGAACCCTCCATGGTGGGAACCAGTGATGCTGGACAATAGAACCCTCCATGGTGGCAACCAGGGATGCTGAACAATAGCACTCTCCATGGTGGGAACCAGGGATGCTGTACAATAGAGCCCTCCATGGTGGGAACCAGGGATGCTGAACAACAGAGCCCTCCATGGTGGGAACCATTGATGCTGAACAACAGAACCCTCCATGGTGGGAACCAGGGATGCTGAACAATAGCACCCTCCATGGTGGGAACCAGGGATGCTGAACAATAGTACGCTCCATGGTGGGAACCAGGGATGCTGAACAATAGAACCCTCCATGGCGGGAACCAGGTTGCTGAACAATAGAACGCTCCATGGTGGGAACCAGGGATGCTCAACAATAGAACCCTCCATGGTGGGAACCAGGGATGCTGAACAATAAGAACCCTCCATGTGGAAACCAGGGATGCTGAACAATAGAACCCTCCATGGTGGGAACCAGTGATGTTGAACAATAGAACCATCCATGGTGGGAACCAGGGATGCTGAACAATAGCACCCTCCATGGTGGGAACCAGTGATGTTGAACAATAGCACCCTCCATGGTGGGAACCAGGGATGCTGAACAATAGAACCCTCCATGGTGGGAACCAGGGATGCTGAACAATAGAGCCCTCCATGGTGGGAACCAGGGATGCTGAACAATAGAACCCTCCATGGTGGGAACCAGTGATGCTGAACAATAGAACCCTCCATGGTGGGAACCAGGGATGCTAAACAATAGAACCCTCCATGGTGGGAACCAGTGATGCTGAACAATAGAACCCTCCATGGTGGGAACCAGGGATGCTGAACAATAGAACCCTTCCTGGTGGTAATCAGAGATGCTGAACAATAGTACCCTCCATGGTGGGAACCAGGGATGCTGAAAGATAGTACTCTCCATGGTGGGAACCAGGGATGCTGAACAATAGAACCCTCCATGGTGGGAACTAGGGATGCTGAACAATAGAACCCTCCATGGTGGGAACCAGTGATGCTGGACAATAGAACCCTCCATGGTGGGAACCAGGGATGCTGAACAATAGCACTCTCCATGGTGGGAACCAGGGATGCTGTACAATAGAGCCCTCCATGGTGGGAACCAGGGATGCTGAACAACAGAGGCCTCCATGGTGGCAACCATTGATGCTGAACAACAGAACCCTCCATGGTGGGAACCAGGGATGCTGAACAATAGCACCCTCCATGGTGGGAACCAGGGATGCTGAACAATAGTACGCTCCATGGTGGGAACCAGGGATGCTGAACAATAGAGCCCTCCATGGTGGGAACCAGGGATGCTGAACAATAGTACCCTCCATGGTGGGAACCAGGGATGCTGAACAATAGAACCCTCCATGGTGGGAACCAGGGATGCTGAACAATAGAACCCTCCATGGTGGGAACCAGTGATGCTGGACAATAGAACCCTCCATTGTGGGAACCAGGGATGCTGAACAACAGAGCCCTCCATGGTGGGAACCAGTGATGCTGAACAACAGAACCCAATAGAAGGCTCCATGGTGGGAACCAGGGATGCTGAACAATAGAACCCTCCATGGCGGGAACCAGGGATGCTAATCAATAGAACCCTCCATGGTGGGAACCAGGGATGCTGAACAATAGCACCCTCCATGGCGGGAACCAGGGATGCTGAACAATAGTACGCTCCATGGTGCGAACCAGTGATGTTGAACAATAGAACCCTCCATGGTGGGAACCAGGGATGCTGAACAATAGCACCCTCCACGGTGCGAACCAGTGATGCTGAACAATGGAACCCTCCATGGTGAGAACCAGAGACTCTGAACAAAAGATCCTGCCTTGGCAAGAACCAGTGATGCTGAACAATAGAGTACTCCGTGGTGTTAACCAGTGATGCTGAACAATAGCACCCTCCATGGTGTGAACCAGGGATGCTGAACAATAGAACCCTCCATGGTGGGAACCAGTGATGCTGAACAATAGAACCCTCCATGGTGGGAAGCAGGGATGCTGAACAATAGAACCCTTCATGGTGGTAATCAGAGATGCTGAACAATAGTACCCTCCATGGTGGGAACCAGGGATGCTGAACAATAGTACTCTCCATGGTGGGAACCAGGGATGCTGAACAATAGAACCCTCCATGGTGGGAACTAGGGATGCTGAACAATAGAACCCTCCATGGTGGGAACCAGTGATGCTGGACAATAGAACCCTCCATGGTGGGAACCAGGGATGCTGAACAATAGCACTCTCCATGGTGGGAACCAGGGATGCTGTACAATAGAGCCCTCCATGGTGGGAACCAGGGATGCTGAACAACAGAGCCCTCCATGGTGGGAACCATTGATGCTGAACAACAGAACCCTCCATGGTGGGAACCAGGGATGCTGAACCATAGCACCCTCCATGGTGGGAACCAGGGATGCTGAACAATAGTACGCTCCATGGTGGGAACCAGGGATGCTGAACAATAGAACCCTCCATGGCGGGAACCAGGTTGCTGAAAAATAGAACGCTCCATGGTGGGAACCAGGGATGCTGAACAATAGAACCCTCCATGGTGGTAACCAGGGATGCTGAACAATAAGAACCCTCCATGGTGGAAACCAGGGATGCTGAACAATAGAACCCTCCATGGTGGGAACCAGGGATGCTAATCAATAGAACCCTCCATGGTGGGAACCAGGGATGCTGAACAATAGCACCCTCCATGGTGGGAACCAGGGATGCTGAACAATAGTACGCTCCATGGTGGGAACCAGTGATGTTGAACAATAGAACCCTCCATGGCGGGAACCAGGGATGCTGAACAATACCACCCTCCATGGTGGGAACCAGGGATGCTGAACAATAGAACCCTCCATGGTGGTAAACAGGGATGCTTAACAATAGAGCCCTCCATGGTGGGAACCAGGGATGCTGAACAATAGTACCCTCTATGGTGGGAACCACGGATGCTGAACAAAAGAGCCCTCCATGGTGGGAACCAGTGATGCTGAACAACAGAACCCTCCATGGTGGGAACCAGGGATGCTGAACAATAGCACCCTCCATGGTGGGAACCAGGGATGCTGAACAACAGTACACTCCATGGTGGGAACCAGGGATGCTGAACAATAGAACCCTCCATGTTGGGAACCAGGTTGCTGAACAATAGAACGCTCCATGGTGGGAACCAGGGATGCTGAACAATAGAACCCTCCATGGTAGGAACCAGGTTGCTGAACAATAGAACGCTCCATGGTGGGAACCAGGGATGCTGAACAATAGAACCCTCCATGGTGGTAACCAGGGATGCTGAACAATAAGAACCCTCCATGGTGGAAACCAGGGATGCTGAACAATAGAACCCTCCATGGTGGGAACCAGTGATGTTGAACAATAGAACCATCCATGGTGGGAATCAGGGATGCTGAACAATAGCACCCTCCATGGTGGGAACCAGTGATGTTGAACAATAGCACCCTCCATGGTGGGAACCAGGGATCCCTCCATTGTGGGAACCAGGGATGCTGAACAATATAACCCTCCATGGTGGGAACCAGGGATGCTAAACAATAGAACCCTCCATGGTGGTAACCAGGGATGCTGAACAATAGAACCCTCCATGGTGGGAACCAGGGATGCTGAACAATGGAACCCTCCATGGTGGTAACCAGGGATGCTGAACAATAGCACCTTCCATGGTGGGAACCAGGGATGCTGAACAATAGCATCCTCCATGGCGGGAACCAGGGATGCTGAACAATAGTACGCTCCATGGTGGGAACCAGTGATGTTGAACAATAGAACCCTCCATGGCGGGAACCAGGGATGCTGAACAATAGCACCCTCCATGGTGGGAACCAGGGATGCTGAACAATAGAACCCTCCATGGCGGTAACCAGGGATGCTTAACAATAGAGCCTTCCATGGCGGGAACCAGGGATGCTGAACAATAGTACCCTCCATGGTGGGAACCAGGGATGCTGAACAATAGAACCCTCCATGCTGGGAACCAGGGATGCTGAACAATAGAACCCTCCATGGTGGGAACCAGTGATGCTGGACAATAGAACCCTCCATGGTGGGAACCAGGGATGCTGAACAACAGAGCCCTCCATGGTGGGAACCAGTGATGCTGAACAACAGAACCCAATAGAAGGCTCCATGGTGGGAACCAAGGATGCTGAACAATAGAACCCTCCATGGCGGGAACCAGGGATGCTAATCAATAGAACCCTCCATGGTGGGAACCAGGGATGCTGAACAATAGCACCCTCCATGGTGGGAACCAGGGATGCTGAACAATAGTACGCTCCATGGTGGGAACCAGTGATGTTGAACAATAGAACCCTCCACGGTGGGAACCAGGGATGCTGAACAATAGAACCCTCCATGGTGGGAACCAGGGATGCTGAACAATAGAACCCTCCATCGTGGGATCCAGGAATGCTAAACAATAGATCCCTCCATTGTGGGAACCAGGGATGCTTAACAATAGAGCCCTCCATGGTGGTAACCAGGGATGCTTAACAATAGAGCCCTCCATGGTGGGAACCAGGGATGCTGAACAATAGTACCCTCCATGGTGGTAACCAGGGATGCTTAACAACAGAGCCCTCCATGGTGGGAACCAGGGATTCTGAACAATAGCACCCTCCATGGTGGGAACCAGGGATGCTGAACAATAGAACCCTCCATGGTGGTAACCAGGGATGCTTAACAATAGAGCCCTCCATGGTGGGAACCAGGGATGCTGAACAATAGTACCCTCCATGGTGGGAACCAGGGATGCTGGACAATAGAACCCTCCATGGTGGGAACCAGGGATGCTGAACAACAGAGCCATCCATGGTGGGAACCAGTGATGCTGAACAACAGAACCCAATAGAAGGCTCCATGGTGGGAACCAGGGATGCTGAACAATAGAACCCTCCATAGTGGGAACCAGGGATGCTGAACAATAGAGCCCTCCATGGTGGGAACCAGGGATGCTAAACAATAGATCCCTCCATTGTGGGAACCAGGGATGCTGAACAATAGCACCTTCCATGGTGGGAACCAGGGATGCTGAACAATAGAACCCTCCATGGCGGGAACCAGGGATGCTAATCAATAGAACCCTCCATGGTGGGAACCAGTGATGCTAAACAATAGAACCCTCCATGGTGGAAACCAGTAATGCTGAACAATAGAACCATCCATGGTGGTAACAAGGGATGCTGAACAATAGAACCCCCCATGGTGGGAACCAGGGATGCTGAACAATAGAACCCTGCATGGCGGGAACCAGGGATGCTAAACAATAGAACCCTCCATGGTGGGACCCAGTGATGCTAAACAATAGAACCCTTCATGGTGGGAACCAGTGATGCTGAACAATAGAACCCTCCATGGCGGTAACAAGGGATGCTGAACAATAGAACCCTCCATGGTGGGAACCAGTGATGCTAAACAATTGAACCCTCCATGGTGGGAACCAGTGATGCTAAACAATAGAACCCCCCATGGTGGGAACCAGTGATGCTGAACAATAGAACCCTCCATGGTGGTAACAAGGGATGCTGAACAATAGAACCCTCCATGGTGGGAACCAGGGATGCTGAACAATAGAACCCTCCATGGTGGGATCCAGGATGCTAAACAATAGATCCCTCCATTGTGGGAACCAGGGATGCTGAACAATAGAACCCTCCATGGTGGGAACCAGTGATGCTAAACAATAGAACCCCCCATAGTGGGAACCAGTGATGCTGAACAATAGAACCCTCCATGGCGGTAACAAGGGATGCTGAACAATAGAACCCTCCATGGTGGGAACCAGGGATGCTGAACAATAGAACCCTCCATAGTGGGATCCAGTGATGCTAAACAATAGAACCCTCCATGGTGGGAACCAGGGATGCTGAACAAAAGAACCCTCCATGGTGGTAAACGGGGATGCTGAACAATAGAACCCTCCATGGTGGGAACCAGTGATGCTGAACAATAGAACCATCCATGGTGGTAACCAGGGATGCTGAACAATAGAACCCTCCATGGTGGGAACCAGGGATGCTGAACAATAGAACCCTCCATGGTGGGATCCAGGGATGCTGAACAATAGATACCTCCATTTTGGGAACGAGGGATGCTGAACAATAGAACCCTCCATGGTGGGAACCAGGGATGCTGAACAATAGAACCCTCCATGGTGGGAACCAGTGATGCTAAACAATAGAACCCTCCATGGTGGGAACCAGTGATGCTGAACAATAGAACCCTCCATGGTGGTAACCAGGGATGCTGAACAATAGAACCCTCCATGGTGGGAACCAGTGATGCTGAACAATAGAACCCTCCATGGTGGGAACCAGTGATGCTGAACAATAGGACCATCCATGGTGGTAACAAGGGATGCTAAACAAAAGAACCCTCCATGGTGGGAACCAGTGATGCTGAACAATAGAACCATCCATGGTGGTAACAAGGGATGCTAAACAATAGAACCCTCCATGGTGGGAACCAGGGATGCTAAACAATAGATCCCTCCATTGTGGGAACCAGGGATGCTGAACAATAGAACCCTGCATGGCGGTAACCAGTGATGCTGAACAATAGAACCATGCATGGTGGTAACAAGGGATGCTGAACAATAGAACCCCTCCATGGTGGGTACCAGAGACGTGGAATCTTATTTCGGCTGAATGTGGCCATAGTTATCAGAGCTGTTTGTACAAATAGACACACGGGACTATTGTTCAAGTCCACAGAGAGCAAAAGCGGATGCACACCTCTGAAGGAAACAGTTTACACCTGGGTATGTACCTGCTGTTGCACAACGTTTCAAAGTGTTTGCAGGCAGTGTGCGCGCACGGAGCAAAATATATATTCCCGCCTTGCATTCGCACCCCACCTGCCAAAACCTTTGGGTTTACGACCGCATAACCAGAAAGCTGTGGAACCAGCAGGACAGAAAGAGGCCGCACTGCCCATCGGGGATGTTTCAGAGAAGGGGATTTTTTATGGTTAAAGGATTTTAGGTTTGGAAGCAAGCCTGCCTTGAAATAAAGCCCCATGTTATCAACATGAACTAGAAGCGTCTGTGCTTCATATGCCTGCCATGTAGATATGCTCTACTTCAGCGATCTTCAAACCTTGCGGCTAACCCCCTACCCCCACCCCGGTGGAGGGACGGGGGGGGGCACAAAGGCTAACTAGGCGGGCGCGTGGCTGCTTCTCATAGACAATGTTAGCAGTGATAGCTTCTGGAGGGGTCTGGAAACAATATTTGTATTCACGTGGGCGCTCAGTATAAGAATCTTTGAATAGCTCTGCTCTGTAATGACCAAACACTCTCTGGTATTTTTGCTCAAAACCCTCCATCAACAGCCCACCCTCAAGCTCTCCATTTTCGTGGGCCTCCCCCTCCCCCCATCCTTCTCGCCACATTGCTGTCCAGATGCCGCCCCCCCCCCCCGCCTTACGTTTCTGCATCATTATCTTTCTTCATCCGGTCCTTCTGCAAATCACACCACTTTCCCATGCTTTCTCCCCGGTGCCTCCATTTCCCCCTCTTTACTCACCAACCAGGAGTTACCACAGCAACGCAATCAATAATCGAGCGTGTCAAATGTTACATTGATAGCGTTTTACCTTCTTCCTCCCCCTTCCCTTCTCCCCATACAGAGTTTCAATGGAAATTCACGCTACAGGCTCTTGCGGCTGCTGCGGCAGCAGAAGGGTGCACCACGGATGGTAACACATCACACACTCTTAGTCTTACACACTGCTGGTGTGAGCCGCGCTTGCCTCCTGGGCCCCACACTCACGTATGAAGGAAGACAGCGGCTGCCGCCTCTTGGGGAAAGCAGTACCCGCCAGCAGCATGTCACGTGACGGCACTGACAGACACCTGCCACAAGCCCCAGCAGTATGGGCTTTGCTGTCAGTTTCCATAGTTTTGTTACATAGTTGCCAAGATGACCCATGCCAATCTCTAGGCACCTATCCAGTCCTCAAGTCTCAGATTGCAAATGATAATACCAGGACAGGATAAGCACCTGCAGATTGGAATGGGTCATGTTTTCCACCATGGCATTACATGGCGTGTATGCAGTGTGCACGATGCTCCTGCGTAACGAACGGCGGTCAGCTTCGACATGCCATGTGTATCACCTGCAAACAAGAGAACACCACATCACGAATGCCAATCACGTACAGACCGCGACGCTGACTTCATAGTTGACAACTTGTCCCCTTAGTTTATACAGCTCAGACTACACGTCCCAGAATGCAACAGGAAAACAGGACTGGATTTGTGCCTACAGATTGGAATGGGTCATGTTGGCAACTATGTACTTTTGAGGATTGAGCACACTTGTAGTAAACTTGCAAAGTTTGGTACTTTACAGGGCACTAAAAAAGTTAATGCCCCAATGGAAGAAGAGCCGACAAAACTTCCAAGGCAATGCCGTGCCACACAATAGGTTTTTAGTTTGGGCTATTAGGTATACACCGAAACTATTACATTAGAGTACAGCTAGGGGGGTATGGCACATGAGGAGGGGCACACAGCTTGTAGGGGTTGTTTATTTGCCCTCCCATTGACTGCGCAGGGCTAAACTAATCCCTATCGCTATTCCCACCCAAAACACCTCCTCGTGGGAGCTCTATGAGCTTGCTTTAATGAAGCCTTGCTGTTTTTGCAAAGCAGTCTTTTGCGAGTTAATTACTTAATCGGAGCTGTAAACGCACACTTGTGTGATAAAATGTCTTACCTGTTCCGCCTTCTGCCACTCAAATTATAAGCACTATGTGTGCCCTTCACTGAAGTCCTGTTAAAAGCAAGCATTGGCAAAGTCAACCATTTTAGCTTGTGTATAAGTATAAGGCTTTTGCCAGGCACTGCTATTTGATAACCCGGTTCTCGCACCATTTTGCAGCAGCTGCCATCGATGGGCAGTTAATACCACTACAGCAGCGCCTGGCAAGTCCTTTTCCCGTGCCTCAACAAAAGTTCTAACTGTTGGCATTGCCAATGCTTGTTTCCTAATGTCACAGTGGAAGAAGAGCAGACAGAGCCACCCGGGCAATGCCCATGAAAACACAGTCGTTCCTGCTATCACGATGGAAGAAGAACGGACCCAACCTCCAAGGCAATGCCCGTGGCACACAACAGCTTTCCCGGCATGGCTCAGTCCAGGAGGGTGCAAGTCGATTAGCCAAAGTGTAGAGCGGACGTCTACGCACTGCTGAGAAGGAACAGTGCCAGCCCCTCCATTTGGTGGGGTGTAGAGGGCAAGGGGTTGTGGATACTCATCCTTTCCCTTCCCTCAGTAATCCCTTGGGCCCACAACTAACTCAAGACACCAAGGATCATTACCCCACCCAGTGCTTAATTTGTAAAGAAATAAGTGGCAGGGCCCAAACATTTTCTAGCACTCCTGTGACACTGCCAGTTGGCACCACTGCTGCCACCACCCATAACTGCTCCCCACAGTGTCAACATTTTTGGGTTTATACTACAGCTCGCACCTGCTCATTGTGGTTGATGGATGCACTGACAATCACCACTTCATGATTAAAGTGAGTTTGAGACAATAAGTGCCAGGGCTCAAAAATAAGTGCCAGGGCTGAGCCCTGGCAAACACCCCCACAAATTAAGCACTGAGTCCCCACCAGAGTGCATGAAAGTGGACTTATTTGGGGAGGTTCTATAGTGAAAGCTGCAGCCCCTGCACTTTTCTCATCCCATATTCAAGGTGTATATTTGTGGGAGGGTTCCTAGAATCGCCCTTAATGTCAGTGTCAGGATGTTTAAAGTGCTTTCAAGAATGGGAGGAAAGGGGGCGAAGGGGGGCTGGAGAAGTAGGGATGGAAAAGGGTGTGGTTGGAGAAGACATCAGGGAGGTGGCCGTGAAACGAAACAGGGACTGGCAGTGAGTTAGGGAGAACAGCCCCCTTTCTGACTTTCTCCAAAATCCCCAGACTCGAAGATCTCTCTGCTCATCCTCTGCCTCTCGCCTTCTAATCCCTCATCACAGAAAGGTGCCGCTCGGTCATGCTGACACATTTGGGGAAAATGTTTTCACCCCTCAAATAAAATATTCACCAGCTGCCAGTGGATTTCAAGTGCCCATTGCTATCTATGCCAGTAATGGCCAGTTTAAATCGTATGCATGAAGTCTAAATGACTTCATGCATGCAATTTAACCTGACCATTACTGGCATAGATAGGTTTCACATTTTTCCCAGAGAACCAACTGTAAATTTCATTGATTTTTACCTAATTTTTTCGAAAGTGGTGCTACAAAATGCACCATTTCAGCACATTATTTAAAAAAAATACTCTCGGGGGGGTGTGTCCCAAAATGTTGGGGACTTCTTGCTGCACCTAGTCGCTTGAACTACTTTGAGGAAGCATTTGGAACCTTCTAGTGAGCATTCACCAGCCAGGGAGGGCTAGCTTAGCTAGGAATCATTTAGAAATCTTAGCGCCGCTTCGGGAGCTATCCGCTCCCCTCTGGCACCAAAAGCTGCCCCCCGCCACTGGTTGTACTCACAACGTCACGATCATGAACATGTTTCCGTAGCTAGTGACAAAGAGCAGTGGGCAGTACAGAGTGCCAACCACGTGCAGGGGCCAGAAGATGGGCACTTGTGTTAATGAAGTGCCAGGCCTGAACCAGTGGGCGAAGTGTACGAAAAGAAGTAGTGGAACTATGTTCCCTGCTGGCCTGCACCCACTCCCCACAAACCCCATCGCCACGCCCTCTCCCACACACAATACGAAACCCCAAACACGTGCACCTGCTGTTTAAGGGAACGTTCAGTGCAGTGCACTGTAAGTGCAAGCTGCAACGTCTTCCTATACTTTTATTTTAAAACGAAACCATTTCGGAACTTTTTTTTTTTAAATAAAAGTATAGGAGCTGTAAAACGTAATTTAAAAAAGTAGAGGAGCACCGGCCACTGGCCTGAACAGATCTGCTGGCCAGGCTGGTCATTACATTTCATATTGACCAATATGCAAAAACAAATAGTGAGCATGTTGCACTTCACAAGCACGGTCTGTAAAGCATGCTTTATGTTGTGGCTACATTATTTTCAAAAGGCTGCATCCAACTACTATTTTTATTTATTTTTGCATTTTTTTAAAGCACTCACAAAGCCCGCGGGCATCGAAGCGCAGTTACAGGAATTGTTTTTTAGTTGCCTAATTGTTTTTTGTCTTAGTTGCGTATTTATAATGTGCTTACATACCCAGAGCTTTCTAAGCACGGACCCGGGGATTGAACCTGTGTTGCTTCGTGTTATCTTGCTTCCAAGGCGAGCACGTTGCCGCTGAGCTATCCTCTCGGGAAAATGACATCTTACCAGTGGTATATAAAACTGGTGTGACGTCACATCAGGGGAATACAGCATTTTCACTTCCATCCTTGAACTGCCTCCTTGAACTCAGGAACGCCATGCTCATTGGCCCGTCAGGTTGGCACTCAGGGCATTGCATTAGGGGTGCTGCTAGGTTTGTAAAATATCCGGGACTAGGCTAATGTCGGTACAGCCGGTACTCGGGGCTAGCTATGCTTTTGGTTGTGGGGAGAGGGGACCATAGCCTGGATCTTTTGGTTGTAACCCCAGATAGAAGCTCAGGGGCTGCAACCGAAAGGCTAGCTAGCCCTGAGTCCTGACAGTCCCAACATTAGCATAGCCCCGGATCTTGTCCAGACCTAGCAACACCCCTCGTGCCACCCTCTCCAATACCCTCCACCCCCTACAAAAGGCAGAATAAGCAGATGCCCTATCACCCACCTACCCATGTGTTAGGGCTTACCCATTCCCCTAGCATTAAAATGAACTTAATTACCTGAATTCCTCCCCCCACTCTTGCTTCACCCAGGGCTCTTCACACCTCCTCCAGTGCCTTCCGAAAAAAGCTGCATATGTGCCTACCACTCCATCAGCTTCAGCGTGTTTTGGACAACATAAAGAAAAATACATGTTTCAGCCCCCACCTTCCTCAGGCCCTCACCTCATTCTCGTATTATTTGTTAGTTACAGTTCTCTCATTTACTCCCTGTTTCACCTGCTGCATTTCTGGCCTACTGTTGTTAGGTCTAGAAAAGATACGGGGCTACCCTAATGTCGGCACAGTCGGTAATAATCATTTTTGGCATTTTATATAGCGCTACGAACCCTCAGGTATCTGTGCGCTGCAGCGGTGTGCGGTGTTCATTGAAAGACTGAGTTTGGCCCTGCCTGGATTCGAACCTTGGTTGTAGCCCCTGAGCCTCTAACTGTGGCTACAGCCAAAAAAACAGGGCTGTAGCCCCCTGAGTGCCCCCCCTAGCAACGCCTCTGCCTTTGGGGAACGCTCAGATGGGCGCGGGTGGAATTCCAAGGACCCATACATATAACAAAATTGTGGATGACTCCTTCATCTCCAAAACGATGTTCCGGTTTTGACGGGACTGTCCCGGGATTTGGCCCTCTGTCCCCATGTCCGGAGAGTTTTTTAAATGTAAAAACCATATCCCGGTTTTGGGGGAAAGGAGGGCGATAGTCCTGGTTTTGTGAAAAGGGAGGCTGTCAATTTAACTTAAACGCCAACAATTATAAAGTAGACAAACATTTGAATGATCCCAGAATTTCGCTGTGGCAGTTTGGGATCCAACCCCAAACTTTTCAGGTATTCCCCACATGGATTAACTGGTTGTGCCACAGAGACCTGGCAAGAAATGACTAACCAGCAAGGCCTGTCCTATCAGAGCAATAGCTCGTTTTTTGTTAACATGCATAGATCCACAGTCAAAACCGTACATTTTATTTGAGGTCAGTGCTAGAGATACTGTGGAATGGGGATACGAGGATTTGGGTAGGATGGTGGGAAGGAGGGACCAGAGTTGGGGGTTTGGGGGAGTTGTAAATTGATAGTCCGTCGTTCATGTTGTTGGTCGTCCTGGTTTTTCGTCTTGGAAATCTGGTTATCCTAGGCTAATTGGAATAGCAGCAAGTGTCTCTTGGACACCCGCCTACCCCCTCACCACCTGGAGTTAGATTTCCTGGATACATGGTTTGCGTCTGACCAATAAGAAAAGGGCAATTGTCTTCTGATGATTTGCCGAGTGTCTTTTTCAGTGGCAGGCTTTTTCACCATCATAGCCTACGGGTAGTCCCAGGTCCCTGGCACAGCAATATTGTACTCCAGCATCATCAGAACGTGCTCCCAGTCAACAGAGACTAATGAGATGCAGGCCGCATGTTTCTGCACAGGAGGCTCATCAGCTGCTCCCTGACAAATGCTGATCCATAGGGGACGCCGAGACGTCGATCACTCGCGCAGGGGCTCTCCTTAGCCACTGACGCTGGCTTTTGAAGGTGCAATTAGCATCAGTGCTGGTTTTTGCAATAATTACGGACCTGTCTCACTGCGCACAAACGCGGCCATTTATCAGCCTGCGGGCTGCTTCGTCGGTGCAGTGTGGTGTGGACTCGGGCAGGCCACCACCGCACTAATGGACCCGTGTTCCTGCCCGCCGCCCTGGCAGTGGTGGCAGAGACAGAGCCCGCAGCCATCTCGGCAGCCACGGTGCCACAATGGGCTCCTCTGATGCTCGCTGGCATCCGGGCTTCCCCTGACTGAAGCGGCACTGTCTGCGCCATCAGAGGCGCTCTGTGCAGCGCGCCGGCCTCCACTGTGGCGCCATTGACATGGCAGCTCTGTGAGAACGCGCGTCTCAGCGCCCACTTCAGAAACAAAGCCAGGCCCCATTTTTCAAGCCGGAATTACAATGTGTGGGATCATCTCCTTTGGAGCAGGGGCACTTCCCAATTAAATAAATGTTTCCATGTGCACAGAGGTGCATCTAATTTAATATAGGCCATGGCATCTCAGGGCCTGGAGGGTGCCAATGATGAAAGAAACGGATCGAAAAGGCAAGGGAAAAGAGAAAGAATGTGGGGCTTGGTCGGAGCACCCCAGCAGAGCGATCTACATGGCATGCTCAACGTTTCCCCTGAATTGGCTCAGAGCCACTGCAATGGGTCACAAAGATAATGGCGTACTCCAGTTGGGACATGTTATTCCTGGTAGAGCTCTCACTTACAGATGGATGAAATGTTATGTTAGCCAATATACTGCGCCCTTCACCACCGTAGTGGGCTTACGGTGCCTGACCTTGTCCGAGGTGACGTATTGTGTCCCTACAGGGTGTCGCCAGACCTTTGTGTATAGTAAGCAGTGGTAGAAGTGCTCCGAAAAAAGTAGTGGAACTCTGGTCTCCTCAGGGGAGAGGGTGGGCGGAAGCAGTGTGCATCATGTGACAAAGTTTTGCGGCAGTGTCATTGCAATAGTCTAAGTGACTTTACACTTGCACGGGAATACAAATGGGCAAATCCTCTATATAGGATGGTGAATATGGTCAAAAAGGTAGAGGAACGGTAAACAGAAAAAAAATAAACATAGTGGACGACCGCTCCTGACAGTTCCTGCTCACTTCGATCACTGAATAGTAAGGAAGACATTTGGAGAGGGTGGGGAAGGAAAGAGGAATTAGCAACTATACAAACCAGTTCAGTAAGGGTAAAAAGAAGAGGGATGAGGGATGGGTACTATGCTTGTGGTAGTAGGGTTGCATGATTCCTCACTGTGATTACTGATTGCGGGAAATCGTTTCAGGTGTGTGTGTGTGTAGCTGGGTTTAAAGAAAAGGCTTTACTGCGATGGGCAGATCTAGAACCAGACAAGGCGTGGAACTAGAAGTAGTTGGTGGGTGGTTTCGTGATGGACTTGAGAGGTGTGCAAGCGGGCCCTTGTATTTATATGTTACAACTATTTCTATGTGTTCATTATAAATAATTATAAAAATTGGCATGAACAATCGTTGGGAAAAATGACATTTCCCCAAAAATCCATGTGCGATTGCAGGATAGCAAGAACGCTCTAATAACTTTAGGGCCCCGTCTGGTCTGGTGGGCTCTATTATGAGGGAGATAACCTTTGCCGTCGTCAACAGCCTTTGCCTTCAACTCAAGACCTCTGACTCGGCTGGTGGTCATCGGTCCCATGACAGAGACTGCAGGAATGGGGTCTAATGCTTTATGCCATGCCCAGCAGCGTGGGGCTACCCGCTGGGAGAAGGGTCCACATCAGCTGTGTCGTTACTAACTGGTGGACTACAATAGTAAATCCGAATAGCGCAGTACTGGGAGTGTTTATCCTGAGAGGGTTCCATGTGTTAAAATCACGGCAAAAATGGCAGTGGACGCAAAATATCGCAGCAAAAAGGCTGTGGTTTTGCCGCCGCAATCATGTAAAGGATGCGGGGGACACCCCCGCAACCCCAGACCCACTATACTATTTAAGGGGAGAGGGGAAACCCCCGCAACCCCAGACCCACTATACTATTTAAGGGCAGAGGGGACACCCCCGCAACCCCGGCTCCCCTTAAATGGTATAATGGGGTACACCTTTACGGGGTCAAACACAGCATTTTTGCGGCGATTTTTTGCACAGGCGACATTTTTGCTGCGATTTTATCACTGCATACCCTTGAGAGGCTGAGATCTTGTCATGAATTCTATGGTCCATCGGCTATTATCACCGGCGTGATGGATACACTGGGCCTCATTTGAAGGTTGGAGGTAACCATGCTGCTTTTAGCGGCATGATTGCCTCCATACCGCAATCCGGGCCCGGGTTCCCCGAATGAGGAATTACCGGGCCATCGCAACCTTGGCGGACCCGGTAATTCCCCGTCCGAGGAACCCGGACCCTGTCCATCCCCATTCCCATTCGAGCCCCCATAGGGCTCAATGGGAATGGGGATGGAGCTAACAACAGACCCGTTAATGACGGCCCCGTTGTTAGCTCCCTGGTCCCCTCGCGGGACCTAGTAAGGACGCCTGGTTTTTCCAGGCACCCATTGCGGGTCCCGCGAGGAGACCTTGTAATAGGGCGGAACGGGTTTACCGGCACCTTTACCAGTGCCGGTAAACCCATTCCGCCAACCTTATTGTGAGGGCCATTATGTGCTTACAAGTATATTTGCAAATCCTCGCCCACGTTATGCTGATTCATTGGTAAGTAAAGAGCTACGATTCTAACGCCTATGAAAGCCTGGTTTGGGCAACCAGCCACATTTTGAACTATGATTGAGACAGGTTGTATTGTTTTGTTACAGCTTCGCCTGTACAGCACTACATTGCATGTGAGTAGCTTTCTGGGCTGGCGCTCCAGGAAGTTCCCCTTGTCTCGCTTACCTTGGAATGTGCGCGCACCCGTGTAAGCCCCGTTAAGTCCCGCTTTGCCGCGGACTCTGCTTCCAGCGCTTCTCCTGTGGATCCTTGGACTTCTTTGCAGCCTTAACTACAAGCCCCAGCAGGCTCTACTGCCTTAAGGGCCGGGCGGAGCTATATAAGTTCAGGGGCGCGCGCACCGCGCGCGCGCACCCGTGTAAGCCCCGTTAAGTCCCACTTTGCCGCGGACTCTGCTTCCAGCGCTTCTCCTGTGGATCCTTGGACTTCTTTGCAGCCTTAACTACAAGCCCCAGCAGGTGAAAACAAAGGGAGAACTATTGGCTGTATGAAGGAACAATAGATACGAAACTACGAAACAGATCTTAATATATTTTAATATATTTTTCCTTTGTTTAGGCTCTACTGCCTTAAGGGCCGGGCGGAGCTATATAAGCTCAGTGGCGCACGCACCGCGCGCACGCACCCGTGTAAGCCCCGTTAAGTCCCGCTTTGCCGCTTCGCCGCGGTGACGCGGTTACTGCGGGAGAACTAGATTTTAAGTATATTAGAATTAAATGTCAACATGGTTTTTTAAAGTTTAATGTACTATAAATATTGAGGAGTCCAAAGAGAGGCACTATAGCGAAGCACGAAAGTACCAACTATGTTCACTCTTAGATCTGGCATGCCATCCGTGGAACGAGTGCGTGCCTTATTGGAGTCCACTTCAAGAGACAGCCCAGCGATTCCCTCAAAAACGATGCGTCCTTTTGCTAAAAGTGTGCCTTTGGATAGGCGAATAAAGAAGAAAAGATCACGACTTGATTTTGTCGTAGGTGACCTGAGAGACTATGGGTTTGACGTTAGACGCTCTCCACGCTCTGTGGCTCGAACTGCTGAACTTAATAATTTAAGTATATCTAATGTAGAGGCGCAGCCCTTCCATAACGAACCAGAGGGTTCTCCTGTCCAGCCAACTGTTATGAGCCCACGGTTGGCCCAGGCCACAAATGGTGGCAATGAGGTGGCAGAACAGCCTTGTAACATTTCTCTGTCGGACTCAATGATGCTGATGAATGCACGTTCAGGGGTTATTAGCTTAGCACCCCTGTCTAAGCGGAAGTATGATGTTGATGTTGTTGAAGATAACGCAATTATAGAGCTGGAGTCATCAGACTCTTGTTTTGTGGCCAAAGATGATGAATCCGATCTCTCTAAGTCCCCAGTTCTATTTAAAACTGGAGATAATTCTGAATCAGAAAGCTCCATCTCATTTATTCCGCCGACCCCGAGGGGACCAAATAGAGACAAGCTTAGCTGTAAGCCCGGCTCTTGAGACAAAAAAAGCAGCTCCTGTAACACTAGAAGCAACGAATATGGCTTTGATGTCCCTCGCTAAATTATTTTAAGTTCTAGACTCAAAGATTAACTCAATACAAAACAATGTTAAAATTATCTTGAAATCACAGAAGGCTCTTGGTTTATCTTTGGCCCAGAACAAGAGTATGATGTCGATCAAGTTAAACTCTTTTCTAAACAATTAGGTGAACTGTTGTCATCATGTAATAGCATTGATGACCAATTGGACAGGAAGCTGAGTTCAATTAGAACCGAGAAAAATATGCATAAGTCTAAGATTGCAGTGCCTTTTGTTGAGGGTATTATAAGAGAAATAACAGCAGAAGAAGTGGGGAAGGTACCTGTGGTGCCACAGCCAAGCCCTTATATGAGAACAGCAAAAGCGGTTGCTGAGGATGTGAGGGGCGAAGGCTTTGTGAAGATGACTAAATTAGCACCTGCATCTAACCAGTTAGTGCTGAGCGAAGAGGAACTTGTGGTTCCTAGTGCTGATGCCTCAAAAATAAGAGATGAGCAACAGCTAAAAGGGGCATATACGATATTTGCTAAAAATTCTAAAGGTTTATGCCACCAATTGAAGGAAAGTGTGAAGAAATCAAAAAATCAGAAGTCTAGGACAATACCATCGAGTGGGAAAACAAAACAATTCTTTAAGTCCTTGTTTAAATCAGATAGGTGTTCATTGATAGCTTCTAATGCAATCTCAAAAAAATATCGGAACTTATCACAAGAGCGACAAAGATTGATGAGTAAGGATATAGACCCCCACCATGACCCCCACTATGTGGTTCCCTCTCATGCTCCTCTAGACGAGTTGGTGCAAATTGTGGAGGATCTTGAGAGCGAACCTATAAAGATGATGGCTCAGAACTCAGTTTCAACGGCCTCGAAGAATAACAAAGTGAATGTTGATGGAGTATCTAACTCAATAATTAACACCCAGGATCTTAGAAAGGCAGTGGATGAGTATATGACCCAATTTCATCCTAAGCCATCCTTGACTCATCCACTGACCCGGGTCGTTATCCCAGCAGTGAAAAAATCTGAATTAGAGGCTGTTGGGAATATAAACATTGGGAGGGCCTCTGATAATCAACTAATAATACCCTCCCGAAATGATTTATCAGTAATAGATCCAGTATCTGATGCCCAAGACAGTCTACAAAGTAATATTTTAATTTCAATCAAAGACTGTCTAGTTGCTCTGACCTCAGAACAAAAAACTCTTAAATCATCTCTGAAAGCAATGAGCAATAGTCAATCTGATCTAGTAAAGTCCTTCGATGGAAGAAACACTCCTAAGAATGTTTCGTTTAAATCTCCAGTTGAAGAGACCAAACGTTGTCTGCATATAGAAACATCTAGTAATCAGAGTCGCCTTGGATCCAAGGTAATATCTAAGAGTAAAATGCCCCCCCAGTTATTTCCTTTGTTTCTTAGCTGTCGTGGAGGCTTATTTCCAAAGTACACCATGAATAGACGAAGCATAATGCAAATATTCTCGGATGTTCCGAGCTTAGAGGACATCTCCTCTGGGGATGTAGCACAAGTAGAGTTTCCTGATGACAATGATCCAACGGTGTCCTGCTTGTGGATAAGATCTCGCATCATTTATAACATCATTTGGTCTGCTAGATCTGACCTTTTTGATCTGGGCTTTAATTTGATTCCAATCACAAAAGAGCCCCCGGCTGTTGAGATTGCTATAAAACCTATTAGTCAGGTGAATGGTGATGATAGCAATTCAGTTAGGGGATGTAGTTGTGGGAAAGCATAACTAAGAACAGATGAATTTGTTGCGCGAACCCAGAAATTTGTAGTCATGAGCTGGAACACCAGAGGGCATAAACATTTGTTAAATAATGTGAGTGGTTGCTTGGAAGAGTGCGATTTAATTCTTATGCAAGAAACCTGGCTAACTGTCCCACTATCCTGGGACAACCACTATGTCCATTTAGTCCCAGCTATTAAAGGACAAAAAGGCAGACCTATGTCAGGGTTGACAATTATCTCTAAAATGACCACGACAAGTATAATTTCAGAAGGGCCTAACCCTAATCCTTATTTGCAATGCTCAGTGATAATGTTTCATAAACTGAAATTCTTAGTTATAAATGTATACTGGAACCCAATCGCAATTTTAACTTCTACTTTTTTTAATGATTTGAATGCACTGATAGAAGATACTATAACCACTACAGAGATTGCGCATGTTATATTAGCTGGGGACCTGAATTTACATCTGTTGGCACCAACTAAGAAAAGAAATACGGATCGGGTTTCCCAATGGATGATGTTTATTAACACCTGGGATTTAATAATGTTAAATGGAGCAGTCGACACTGACAATCCACCATCTTATACTTGGACTTGTGGGGCCCAAAATGCTACAATTGATTATATGTATGTTGATAGAAGGTTATTTGAGAAATTATCTGAGTTTAAGGTAACACCAACCACAGCAAGTGATCATTGGATGCTGAGGGCTGAGTTTTCAATCCAGGTTAAGATTGAACCTCGATACTGTCAGTATCAACTGAATGGTCTGGTTATAAATCCCCAACGGAACAGGCTACAATGGTCATGTGATGCACTACAAGCTTTCGCGTCTAGTGTAACAAGTGACCATCACTGCCTGTTGAGAGGCATGAACTCACCCAATTATCATGACAAAATGCATCTCTTTGCCTCTGTTTCATCTCCAGGTATTGGAAAAGGTAATAGGTGTCATACTCATGTATTTGATCAGAGCATCAGAGAGAGAAAAGTCCATTACCGAAAACAGAAAAGGCAGATAGCCCTTTTACCGGTACATTATCGAGAGTCTGCGTTACGCAAATTGAAGACTAACTATAAGAACTGGGTCCGGGGCAATAAGGCAGCTATGTTCCAACATGATGGTGAAAAGTGGCTACAGGTGGCTAAAACTAAAAATACATCGCAAATTTGGAAGTTGTTAAATAATGGAGTAGCTGATACTCAATCAATAGTTCAACTTAACGGTGTATCGGAGAAGAAGTGGTTGACCTATTTCTCTGACATATACGAACCTCCAACTAAAAAAATTTCACAACCCAACTTCGAATTAATCAACCCATCTTTCCAAATTAATTTCGATCGAGAAGATGTGTTATTCTATATAAACAAAGCAAGCTCATCAAGAGCCCCAGGGCCAGATGGTCTGTCAAATTTTGTATTAAAACAGAATCCGGAATTATGGGCATCTATTTTGTATGATGTCTTTCAAGCCGTGCAAATTAAACAAGCAGTTCCTCCATCATGGTGTAAGGCCATTACGGTACCAGTCTATAAGAAGGGAGATCGAGCGAACCCTGCGAGTTACCATCCGATTTCTCTTCTTGACGCCCCGGGTAAGATCTTTAGTAGAATTATTCTGAGAGATCTCAACAACTGGGCGTCAGAAGAGAATCGGCGAGACCCATTTCAAACTGGATTTGTAGCAGGTCTTGGCACAAGTATTAACATAACGACTCTTAATGCAATTAAAGAGCTGTATGCATCAAGAAATCAACCAATTTACTTAGCTTATGTTGATTTTCGAGTAGCGTTTGACTCCGTAGATCGGAATCTGCTATTCGAGAAATTATTAAAATTTGGGTGTCCACCTCCGCTTGTATATCTAATATATTTACTCCACTCTAATACCTCAATGAGGGTTAAATTGAACCTTGAAGGGCTACTATCTGAGGAGATTTCAACCCAACGAGGCCTGAAACAAGGATGTGTTCTTGCCGCTACACTGTTTAATTTGTTTATACTTGATTTAGGCAACGAATTCAGTAATGTAGTGAACGATGCTCCTAAACTTGGGAACCAGACCATTGCATGGCTTTTGTATGCGGACGATTTAGTTCTCATTTCGCAAACGCCGAGTGGCCTACAAAACATGCTTGATAAATTGGACCAGTATGTCACCAGGAATAATCTTATTTTAAACCTGGAGAAAACACAAGTGATGGAATTGGGGAGATATAAGTCCAAACTAAGGAAACAGTATTGCTGGTTTTTGAATAAACAAAAGCTGAACGTAGTGAATTAATATAAATACCTGGGTGTTTTATTCAGTAATTCTCCCACAAACATGCCTCAAAGAGACAGTTTAAAGGGTAAACTGTCCACACTAATATCTCAAGCGAGAATTCTGCAACATAAGTATGGTAAATTTTCATGTAAGCATATTCTTATCTTTTACCAGCAAAAGGTACTCCCTATTATTACTTATGGGTGTGAGGCTTGGTTGCCTTTGGAGGCTTGTTATTGGAATAAACTTGAGGCAAAATTCTGGAAGAAAGTCTTGAATCTTCCAAATTCTAGTCCAACAGCACTGCTTCGCTTTGAGTTGGGAATTCTATCAGTAAACATACATGCATCGTGGAAGAGATGCTGTTTATTTAGGAAATGTGTGTTAGGCCTGGCGAGTAATGGTATACTTAAGATTCTGGCAGATTATCTACTATGCTCGTTACAATTATTTCCATCCAGTTGGAGAGCGGCTGTCATGTCTGATTTGACGGAAGCAAACATCTCATTAGATATTTTACTAACCAATCCTATTAAAGCCATAACTAAATTATACCAACTTGATTGGAATATAACCCAACAAGATTGTTTAAAATTAAAAGATTTTGATAGATCTCTGTTTGGGCATAAAAAATACCGCCAAACCACTGATTATTTACTGAAATGTAACTCTCATAAACTCAGAAATCAAATACTGAGATTCCGCCTGAATCTATGGCCGACCAAACAAATTTTGTTAAGGAGGGGCATCATTATACCAGATGCTTCATTCTGCCGGTTCTGTAATGATGGACTAGTTAAAGAAAATTTGAAACATTTATTAATAGAATGCGTGGCTTTAAAAATGCAGAGGAAAGACATTATTGATAAATTAACAAGGCACCACTGCACAAGACGTTCTAATGATGAACTATGGAACGAGCTATTTGCGACCCCAAAGATCACAGTAAGAATAGCCACTATACAATTCCTAAACAAGCTTCTATGTCCAAAATGTCCAAGTAACCAACTGGTTTGAAAAAATGGAAGAATTAGAACAGAACAGTGTAATTTTTGTTTTTTTAATACATTGATAATGCGATCATATCTGTCTCTACTGTGGTGTTTTTAACTTTTAAATTTTTTAATTTTTGATCTGTAAGACCAATTATGTTAATCACATGTGATACTGTATGATCTTTTATGTGTCTATTTGGTATATTCTGATTACCTGTATTGTATATGTTCCTGTATAAAATCATGTTTTGTTTTGAAAGGTTAATCTAATTAGCCAACCAAATAAAAAAAAAAAAAAATAAAAAAAGAATGTGCAGTTAAATAATATAAGTTCAGCAGTAGATTTTCTAGAGATGAGAATGTGTATGATAAGGGCCCATTTTTGTTCTTTAAAAAAAAAAATCCAAGCTTCTGGCTTGGCACCAGAGGCAGTTTGTTCCTATTATTTCCTTTTCTTTATGCCAGGTATGTCTGTATGGTACCTGCCACACATGTGTACCAGGGGTGATGTAGAAACGTACATGCATTTATGTTATTTCGAGAGTAGGCAAATGTACCCTGAACTCGCTAAGCAGAGTGTGTTCATTAGACTGTGTGAAAGGAAGATGTGGATCTGAGAAAAACTGGTAGGTAGGACGAGAAGGGACGGGGGGTCTGTGGCCGGTATCTAGTAAAAGTCCTTCACGCATGGTATGGCATAGAAAGGTATGCTATGGTATGGTACTGTAGCAGCAGGATGTGCACAGCACATAAAGTGCCTAATGCAAACCATTGGGGTGCTAGCAGGCCCCTTCTGTTATGTTTTGTTATGTTACCATACGTCCACTGTTACCGTAACACTCGGTAACACCTAGGTCCACACACCCTGCACTCCCCGCCCTACCTGAGACGCTGCGTTTTTTCTATTGCAGTTCCTGGGACTTGTTGACTGGAACTTTAAATGGGGAAATACAGGACAAGAAGTCCCAGAATACAGGACAAGAAGTCCCAGAATGCAAAGAAGCAAACAAGACTGGGCCAGCATCTCCCCAATGGAATGAGGCCTTTGGCACGGTTCATTTTCCCCCCCTCGTTGTAACAGCTGATTGTGCCTTATTTATTTATTTATTTAAATTTGTATAGCGCGCAAGCAGCCCAGGGGCATTGAGGCGCTGTTACTTGCATGAGCTTAGTTACAGGCATGGTATCAGTAAGAGGCATATTACAGATAGGAACAAGCAAGGTTATCATTACAGCTTATGCGGTTGGTCAATACAACTTAAGCAGTGGGTCCTATGGTTGGTATTATGCTGCTGCGAGGGACCTTATGAGAAGAGGGTGGTTTTCAGTGCTTTGCGGAAGGCTAGGAGGGAGGGCTCACTGCGGATGGTGGGAGGTAGGGCATTCCAGTGAGTGGGTGCGAGATAGGGGAAGCTGGATCCACCTGCTCTGGATCTTTTTACTAGTGGCACAGAGAGCATGTTGGTGTAGGGTGATCTTGTTGGTCTTGTAGAGGCGACGGAGTGGATTCTTTGTGAGAGGTAATCGGGGGCAGTGAGATGGATGCATTTGTGTGTCAGTGTGAGCGCTTTGAAAATTATTCTCTCCTTTATTGGGAGCCAGTGGGCTAGTTTTCTGGCTTCCGAGATGTGGTCCCTTTTGGCAATACCTTGGGCTGCTCGGAGAGCACTATTCTGGATGACTTGTAGCCTCTCCAAGTTTCTTTTTGAGGTTCCTAGGAAGAGTATGTTGCAGTAGTCTAGCCTGGAGCCGGTGATGGCTCTGGCTATGTTTGTGCAGTTCTCTTTGGAGAGGAAAGGCCTGACTGCGTTGATCAGTTTAGCATGATATGCGGCTGAGGAGGCAATGGCGTTGACTTGTCTGTCCATGGAGAGGTTAGAGTCTAGATAGACTCCAAGAGTTTTGACTGAGTCTGAAACAGGTATTTTGATGGTGTCGATGGTGAAGTGACTGAATTGGGAGTCAAGTTTTTTTAGCGTTTCGGGGGAACCTACCAGTAGGAGTTCCTAGGGGGAGTAATATCCGTCGCCCAGTGTCCTGTTAAACAACCTGCCCGTGGTCAATTCAGCAATCCTATGAAACGTACGGTTGTGATATCATCTTCATTGGTTCGTGTCTCCCACTGTGCTTGTGCAAGGGCGGTTGGGGTAAAGCCGCATGGTGTCCGCCTGCTTTGCTTGCCTTGTCCCTGAGTGGATGAAGTTGGCCCTATACATCTTAAAAGAGGGGATGGTTGTGAAACCTGTGCAATTTTCATTTTCGCGGCATCTGGGCAAGATCCCCACCACTTGTATTCATATAGACTCTGATTATTCTGTGCATTTGTCGTGCCTTAAGAAGATCTCAGATGGTGCTTCGGGTCACAGTGGCAATGAAAGGCTATGGCCGCCCGCACTAGCAAACATGGCGGCCGCCACTGCGCCATTCATTGACACAGACGACGCCAGGTTCCTGCTGGCACAGAAAAAACAGGCCCAATCCCTCGTAGAGATCATTCTAGGGCAACTGGAAGTATGCGTTCCCTGGTGCCCTGGGAACATTGTGTCGGACGGGGAGGCCAGTAAGAGCGAGGGTGCGGTTAAGAGCGAGGGTGCGGTTCCAAGTGCACACCTTGCAGTGAATCTGAATATCACAGAGAACAAAAGTGCAAAAGGCATATTTCCACCCTTTCCCGCACCCTCAAAATAAGAGTCAGAATGAAATGGGATGATTTTACGTAGATTTTTAAGGAAGTCTTGAATTTAAGATGTTTAACTCTTTCCTTCCACAAGTGAACGAGTGAAGCAATGTTCACAGCGTCCCAGAGACTGTTCATCCTTGGAGCTGATTTATGTGACATGCAGCCAAGGAGTACCTGCCACCAGGTGTTACTCTTCTGATTCCGGTGGCTTCTGAATTGTGTTACGTTTACTTGCTGCTCGGCATAGTCACACCAGCAAGGGGGGCTGCTCTGTGTGCTAAACTGCAGGATTATAAGGCGCTCGCCAGAGCGGTTCAGGTGGGATTTTTCTTGAGTTACAGGCTGCATAAAATGCCCAAGTCACCTTCGCTGGAAGTTCTGGAAGTTGGACAGAGCCCTTAAAGGCAGAGCGCGGCGCCGGCCTCTCTCTGCATCGCCACACCTTCTGGCGTGTGCGGGCAGAGCTCGGCTCTCTGCGGCTTTCTTTACTATATTGGGGCTATTTATAGTGCTAGGGCCTAGCTAGCTTCAAGAAGCAGCAGAGCGCTGCGCCGAGAGCGCGGCGGGGACAGTGCAGTGCTAGACAGCCGTCGCTAGGGAGGAGAAAGGGCGGGCAGCGGCCGGGAGGTGGCCATCACAATGGGTGCCCGCTGTGACCCAGCGAAACGGTGCTAGCCTGCCAGCAAACACCACGCAGCCATCAAATACCCAGGAAACGAACTTCCGAGGCTCATACTGGCAAGATATCTGGTAGTTCAAATAGTAAAAGAGAAACATATAACAACATTAGAAAGCCAATAACATGTTTTATTTTTCTGAAATGGAGTTGCTTCCAGGTTACATGTATGAAGGCAGACAGAAGACATTGTGGAGGCAATATAAAATGTGCCCCTGACAAGCTTTGCGTGCATATTGTGGGCGTTTTTATTACATTACGATGGGACGCATTGCATGGAAGGCCTGCACTGTGTGAACCGCCTCCTGTACTTCATAGTGTTATATTAGACAGGAGCTGACGCCTCAGGTGCCCTGCTGCAACTTATATCGGGTGTGTTCTGTTATCAGACGGAGCTTGTACGTCAGAAGTAATGTGCAACACTTTATTATAGTCCTTCCTTGAAGCTGGCTCCGCGGCCCTGCCGTAGAGCGCGAAAAGCCTCTCCATGAGAACCATAGCAAGTGCCACTTGAACCGTTTTTGAAATGGAAGTCTTTCCTTTTCAGGTTCCTTTTGATGGAATAATGCACCCGACTAGAAGTGCTGAAGATTGTAACCCGCCCCCCCCACCCCCACTCCCTTTCCATTCCCCCTGACACCCTCCACCAGCTAGGAAAATCTATGGACAACAGGGAGGACAGAATGGTCAGGAACACTTCTTAACCTTTACTTTGTCTTTGCAGGCCGCAGTGTTTCTTTTCAGCTAAGAGCAGAGAGAGCAGTGTGATGGGGGCCATTACCACGCCAGTTTGACATCCCACCCGCTGTCACACAATGTTACCTCAAACGAAGCAAGTGTACCAGGTAAACTTGAAAGAGCTTGTTTTTTTTGTTGTTGCTTCAAATACAGTATGCTAATTTCTGTTAAAAAAAAGGCTCCCACACTCTTGTTAATTTTTTAAAACTTGGGGTTTTACCCTAAGTCATTGAGGGGAATCCAGACATGCAACCCTTGCTCACTGTCTCTTATAGAGCATAGTTGCTACATGAGCCATTCCAATCTGTAGGGGACTTATCCAGTCCGTTTTTCTTTTTCCTTTGGGACTTGTAGTTCTGTTTTTTTTATTATAAAACTCAGACTACAAGTCCCAGAATTCAAAGGAAAACCTGCACCGGCTAGGCACCTACACATTGGAATGGATCATGTTGGCAACTATGAGAGAGGATCAGCTTCACCTCACTGAGGAGGCCCAAGAAAGCTATAACACGTGTCTCTGTTGCGGATCGTACTCTTCTTCAGAGGGAACTTGCAGAGCATTTTATTGCTGAACTGACCCTCTGGGTGAGAGCAGACTGATGTGCAAATTAACATGTCTACTCTGTGAAGGGTGCAGTGAGCTAAAACGTGGTTGTACACCCTCCTCGGGGGAAGAAATTACACAGAACAGGTTATTTGAACCATATTTACAGTAGAGGGACCCACAAACTCTTGTTAATATTGTAAAACTTGGGGGTTCACCTTAAGTCACAGAGGATAATCCAGACATGGACCCTTTGCTCACTGTGCCATAGAAAGGCCCAGCTTCACCTCACTGAGGAGGCCCAACAAGATCAAGTTGCTGATGGCACTCTTGTTCAGAGGAAAATTGCCTGGCATTTTGGTGCTGGACTGCCCCTGTGGGTGGGACAAAGACTGATATGCAAATGGTTATTTCTCATCTGTGAAGGGTGCAGTGAGCTAAAACATGTTTGTAGACCCTCGTGGGTGGAAGAAATTCCATAGAACAGGTTATTTGAACCCTGTTCATCTTCAGGAGAAGAGCTCTCACACTCTTGTTAATTAACTTACAAAGTAAAACCATTTTCTAAAGCTGAAAATCGCCAGTTAGTGTGACTTACTGTATGTTTAATTTTTTGTGAGGATCCAAGTTGTATGGATGTATATACATCATCCATATCAGTAAGATACTTTGCTGTTTAAAATGCTGATTTGGAGCAGGTGTTATTGTTGCACATGCATATTTAAGACATGGGAAGTTGGCGCGTGTGGGATGCTCTGTGAGTCCTGGCTGTTAGTGTGCATTCAGATTGCATACTTGTATGTGTGGTACTGTTTTTCACACTGACAAAATAAAACTACAGATACCGAAAAAGAATACACAGTGATGTGAGCTAAAAAGTTAGAACTTGCCAAACATCCATCCTTTACCAAGAACAACTAAAGATACAACAGGAAAATGTACAGTGTTTGAAGTGCACACGTTTTTTAAAGAGCGAAACCAGAAAATTTGAGCTCAAAGCTAGGCATCTCTATTCGACCAATCTATGTGAGCCTGTGCAATACAAAATGGACCCTCTTTTCTTAGGCTGCCATGTTGTGATCACCTAGAAGTGTGGGTGTTCTGAATAGTGTATTTACCATTCTGCCACGTACCGAATAGTTCAGCAGGCGTTCAGCCAAAGCTGAATAGTTGTTTTAGTTATTAAATCATGTTCCAAACTTGAAAAATACACTGACAAAAAGATGAAAGCACCATTTTAAATATGTGTTCCCATGTTTAATTTCTTTCTCTTCATTTTTATCAAAATCTCATGCTTATTTAATGAACACAATCCAAAAAAGAATAGATCAGCAAAAAAAGCAGTTGCAATGAACATAATGGGTACTGCAATTTACAGCTGCCACTGTAAATTGCACGTGGTGAAATCTCTTGCACGGTGCAAGGTAAGTTGTTTGGAAAGTGAATTTCGAACCTTCCAACCAGTTCATATAAAAATGTACACATGTTTTCTCTCTTCTCATGCAGGACACAAGTTGAGGGTACATGTGAGCTAAGTGGATTCCATCTCTCCTCTGTACCATAGGCAAAATGAATAGAACAAGGGTTATCACATACAGGAATCTCTGACATGCGGCTTCATCTACTGAAACCATGCAAGAAGAACTTGCCTGTCGAGCAGCCACGGAAAGTACTTGCCTGTTGGGCAGACACTCTGTTCCGCCAAGTCTCCTTTCCACCACAGTAGAGGATGCAAGGCTTTATGGTTGTTTCTTTGTCCTTCACTCTTCGACCCGCCATCCCACAACACCAGCCGATACAGTGCTCCCTGTATATCTCTGTCCTCTTCACACGTTTCCGCTTGGGACAGACTGGCCTATAACGTTATTCGAGAAATTTCCAAGTAAGCAAGTTCTCTCAAGAGGCCAACACGGGTTGGGAAATGTCAGCCATATCTTGCACTGCCTGGCATATAACTGAATCGTCCCCAGCCCTTATTGATGTAGAACAAGCAGCCCACCTGTTGGGAAGTCTTTGGATTTCTAAACATCTGGCACTCTTACCAATTTCACCATCAGATCGTAGCTCGTTGACTATTTCCCATACAGAGCCCTCACACAGATCTCTCTATACTCCCCCCTAGGCCACTGGGGATGTGGAGCGATTTCCCATCATGAAGCTCATCAGAGACTCTCAGGCATGGGTATGTCGCTCTGCCTGACATACAACTGATTACCTCAATCCGACCGGTCTCCAATAAATATTTCCGTATGCATTTCCCATAGGAACAAGCCGTTCTCATCTGCAACTCATCCTCACCGCTCCACTCAAATACACAAACATATCCGCCTTAGTTTTATATGCACTCAGAGCATAGCCAATGTATTGAATCCAGGCGCCTTTTTGAGCATAGCCAATGTATTGAATCTAGGTGCATTTTGAGGACAGCCAATCTATTGGAATCTAAGTGCATTTTTGAGGACAACCAATGTATTTAATCTAGGTTCATTATTGAGCATAGCCACTGTATTGAATCGGTTCCATGTAATAATTTCCCCGCAAAAAAGATCCCCTGACAAAAAAGTTACTGTTTCTTGCGGAGACATTATTACATGGAACATGCGAGCCCCCCTCCCACCCCACAACCCTGCTTTTTGTTTTTTAAATGGGAGCACGGGACTTCCCCGCAACCTGTCCCCATACACAATGTCACCATATATAATTTTGCCAATGGCTTTTCCCGGTGACATTATGTATGGGGACATTATGTATGGGGACATCATTACCTGGTACCATTGAATCTAAGTGTAATTTGAGGAAAGCCAATGTATTGAACCTAGGTGCATTTTGTGTATGGCTAATGTATTGAATCTAGGCGCATTTTGAGCATAGCCAATGTATTGAATCTATGTGCATCTTAAGCATAGTCACTTGGCAGAATATGGTATGGCTGCCCTTCGAATACTGCTGAAGAGTGGGTCCCAGAGGTCCCGAGACCACCCCTCTGCCCCCCAAAGTTCATGACGAGGCGAAAAAAGCCAGAAATGCTTGCAGCCACCCATCTTATTTCGGATGAATCCCGAGTGCACCAATGATTGACAAATACACTGAAAGGTACCCTCTCAGTCAACCATACAGAACAAATCCTGTACACATCTTCACTGGTATAGGAGAAGAAACAGAGATTGTGGCCGGAAATGCCCTTATTGACAGTTTTGACTAAGCACCAAGAAGCCATGCTGCTGATGTCATTAGTGACACCACGACATAGCAGTTTTTTAAATGAAGCACATGTGCAGTCCCACACTGCATCACACAAACACACACTTGTATACATGAAGAACATGAGCGCACAGTTCTATAGCTAGAGGACAGATACATATACATATTGTCATTGCTTTTATTAATTTTACATTAGCCAAATGCCGTAATGCAGAACCGCAAAGCATAAGAGATCCTGAGCAAGCTTGCTGATGCTTAAAGCCAACAGCCGCGTGGACGTACAGGAGTGTATATGGAGCCTGATCGAACCACGTATAGCTAACCCATAGGGAACGTAGCATAACATGGACAATGTAGAAACCTCATCATAAGGTTTAGGAAAATTACAGCAGGCCTCAAGCCACTGACCATGAGATGAGCCAAGCTGACTCAGGCTGCACAGAGAGCAAGACGTGCAAGACAAGCGCACAGCCAAGGTCAGAGATATGAGGACACATTCCAATCCGAAGACGACAAAGGGACCAGCTGCAGAGAAACAGAATTAATACTCATAAATGGGAGCTGCAGAGCTCACATTTGTGGTCTCTAAACACGTGATGCAGCCAGATGCGACAATGAAGAGTCATCACGACGAGAAAGGGGAGCTGATCCCAGCAAGACAGATGCAGAAAGCAACAAGTGTTGCAATGTAAGGAGAATATTCTCATAGGCAAAGGTGGTACACACAAGTTACAAAACAGACACATAATCGTTCACATCACCTTGAAGAGGTGCACAGCGACCTGGGAAATCGATCGAGTCCCAGGCCTGTGGGATCAGCTCTAACCAATCACAGTTCAGTATTCCATGGGTGGATATCAAGGGGCAAGAAACCAATTGTAATCCCACTACTCGGCAACAATGTAATAGATAGTTTGTTGGGTGTGGGACAGGCCAGCCACCTGACATGCGGGGACCAGTAGAATAACACCTATAGGGTCCACTATACGTAGTAGAGACTCTCAATACCCAATCCATCATGTTATTAGGTTTTTGGTGGAAGGGCACAGGAGGAGACGTAATATCACAAAGAAACTGGGGAGCAGGCATTGTAATTTTGAGCTGTATCAGAATCTTCCAGTGTTCTTGTATTGATGCCTGTTGGTTTTATTTGCAAAAAAACGCAGTTTGTATTTGCCGTTGACTGACTGTGTTTACCATCACAGCTCCTTATCCCTCACCCACACACCTCCCAAGTACCACACACGCCCAAAGGGGCCAGCCACACCACACACAAAACACACAGCCACCACAACAGACAACCGCAAACAACAAACAACCAAAACACTGGGCCTTACCCCTCTGGACACAACCAGTGCGCACAATCAAAGCAAACTCAGAAAGACTCTCAATACCAATCCATCATGTTATTAGGTTTTTGGTGGAAGGGCACAGGAGGAGACGTACTATCACAAAGAAACTGGGGAGCAGGCATTGTAATTTTGAGCTGTATCAGAATCTTCCAGTGTTCTTGTATTGATGCCTGTTGGTTTTATTTGCAATAAACCGCAGTTTGTATTTGCTGTTGACTGAGTCCTCGGTCTGTCCTGGGGAGGGTGTTGGGCCCTCCAGGTCCACAGCCCCCAGTCTCGCTCTGGCATACCTGGGAGTCCCACCCAACACTTCCACTGTGTTGAAAGGGTAGCTGCACACTGAAGTGTGCCACTGTGTTTACCATCACAGCTCCTTATCCCTCACCCACACACCTCCCGAGTACCACACACGCCCAAAGGGGCCAGCCACACCACACACAAAACACACAGCCACCACAACAGACAACCGCAAACAACAAACAACCAAAACACTGGGCCTTACCCCTCTGGACACAACAGGCCAGTGCGCACAATCAAAGCAAACTCAGAAAGCTGACACACACAGATGGCAGTTTCTCCTGGTTCTGCAAACATCAACAGAAGAGCACAACCTCTATCATGTCCCTCTTCCCCCACTAACCTACCCCAACCTCTTACTTATAGAGCAACGTGTGCACCTGGAGATCATGCAAATGGTAGCGATGCATGGTATAAGTCAACATACCATAACCAAATATGTAATCAGAATACTTTCAGACATTTCATTCAATTCTCTTTTGCGCTCTCCATAAGATATTTGTCTCTGTGTTATTACATTGCATTAAAATGAGAAGACAAAATATAGGCCTACTGGCATACAGCAAGCAATTCGTCCAGAACCAAGTAGATATGTTTTAGCCAGAATTCAGCCGAATACTTACTTGAGGCCAAAGTTTGGTGCTCCCCTACCTAGAAGTGATTCCATGAAGTGTGAGCTACACATAAATACTCACTCACGCCTGGTGAAATGGACGATAGTGTTTGCTCCATGAATAAAATACACATGATGTGTCTTAGCTTAATCGTTGCTCGGGGCTCCATCACATGTGAACCGTGGGAATCTCCTATCAGAAAAGTGATTTAAGCACTAAGACATTTTGTTTTCAAGGGGGCTTCACTAGGCCTGAAGTGCTTATGTAGTACACAGCCCGATTTTACTCTTGTCACCCCCTTCTGCCTGGGAGCAATTGCCATGGGGTCTCCATTTGCTTCTACACAATTCATGAGTGGGGCAGTGAAGGAGAAGGAACTCAATTTACGGATGGGGGCTGCTTCCCTAATCCTGAGGATTGCTACCTTCCACACTTTGCTTTGGTTTTCTCTCCTCAGCCCACCATCTGGGACATGCGGGTGCCACCTGCTGCTCCCACATTTCAATGCTGGGGGGGGGACTCCCCAATGGCTTAAGACAGGAGGGCATTGACCAACTCAGTGTTACTCCTTGTGTCATCTTCAGAGGAGTATATGATTTACAGCTCATTCACGTTATAGACGTGTGACCTGCAGCTTGCTCACAGATCGCTGCAGTAGGTGTTTCATCTACTGAACTACCTTTCAAATTATACTCAAATGATCTATTCAGTGGGTTTGCCTACTTCAGGGTAGGCGAAACATAACAATTGTTAATTGAGAAATGGAATTCTGGAGGGGAAAGCAGAGTAAAATCAGAAGGTAATGTGATGTAGTGTAACCAGGTGTTGTATAGCGCAACATCTTCCATTTAGATGTCGTTTTTGCACTGCAAAAGGGATTGATGCATGGCTCTGAATTAATCATGATCTCTGTCATTGCTCTGGGCAGTCTTCTAGGTCATAATCTTGTATGTAGTCTTCTCCGTTGCAAAAGGAAACCAGCCAGTTTCACGCCAGTCTTGGTACTGCCTCCAATGTGTGCTATGTATGGTTGCCAAGAGCAAGGCTATTGGTTATGATTCATTTTAGTGTTGGTGGAAAGCAAACTGTCATAAAACAAATAAGACCTAACCAGTGTTTCTCCCACTGGCACGTGCCTGTCGTGTTACTTCGTCTGATGTCAACCCCCGTGACACCACTTTGAATCACATCACCTGGGTCAAAGGTTGTGCCATAAAGCACTCAAACAATATTTGGCAACTCACAGCTTGTCTATGAAAGGGATCTATTCCAAATCTGTGAGCCATGAAAAGTTGCATTTGTGTTGATATCTATATGTATAAAAGTGAACATTTGTGAGTTTGTGGCTTTACGTATGTTCTCACACCGATTCACCAATCTGCACCAAATGTTGCGCCGTCACCTGTTAGGACCCTTCGGACATTACTGGCTACATGACATCTGGACATCCCACCCTTTTGGTGGATTTCAGCAAAAGTGCAAATGTGTGTGTGGGTGTGTGGCTTTGCGTATGTTCCCTATACAATTCCACACCATTTCACCAATCTGCACCAGATTTTGCACAGTCGCCGGTTAGGACCCTCCGGACATTACTGCCTACATCACATTTGTACATCCCACCCCTTTCCCCAGATTTCAGCAAAAGTGAAAATGTATGGGTGGCTGTGTGGCTTTGTGTGTGTTCCCTATGCAACTCTGCACTGTTTCACCAATCTGCACCACATTTTGCAGAGTCACCTGAACCTGTGAGGGAATGAAAGTCCGGGCAAAGCCGGGTATATCAGCTAGTGCTTTATATGCTCTGTTAGCAGGCTAAGCACCCCACAATGGTGCGTGTTATAATCGTTACTACCATTATTTATCTTCCAAGTCTCACATGCTCACCCCACTGAGTAGTTCTAAGAAGTATCAGTTTTTTCAAAAAGTTAGATCTGATCCAGTTGTTGGAGACCTATTATACAACAAAATTAAATATTTGAATATGCATTCAGATTAATCTGTCCAACTCTAAACAAACGAGTCTTCAATGTAATTATTATTACCTTATTACTGTGTTTCATGCACAACCTTGGTTGATTAATTCAACACTGTAGAGATGCCAATTAATTGATAGTTTCAGACTGTGTGCTCTCCACAGTGTTGATGTATTCACAATATTCAGAAGATAGTTATTAAACAATTACTTGCCAAGTAGATGTGTGCCGTTAGTTGTGTGCCAACAAGCGTTTCTCCTTATCTGGGCTTTTTCAAATCTACAAATGAAATTATGTTATCTTGGGAGCCGAATTCTCCCCGGTAGCATCCCGGTTATCAGGGTAGTGAGACTATTTGCGCAACGACAAGAGTAGCTAGTAGGAGACATTTTAAATGGTTTATTCCAGTACCTGGGTGTATTACCCATTGTAAATGCATGCTATAAACATGACCGACATCCTGTCCATTGACAATAGTTTATTCCAAAATAAGAATCCAAAATCCAATATAATGACAAGCTAAAAGATGAGCAGCGCCTTGCCAACATGTGTTTCGCACCTAACACTTCTTCAGGGCAATATGCGTTGTCACAAAAAAACAATCACAAGCCGTTGTGTTTCTTGAATTGTGCCATTCTCAACGATACATGAAAAGCAAGAAAATCAAGATACACTTTTAGATCTCTAAAGAAAGAGTCTTGACTCCTTATGCCATGAAGTATGGTCACATTGATCCATTGTAAATATATCCCTAGGCTATTTGGTCCACACGTAAATGTGATAGCACTTAGTAGCTTGCATAATAGCTGATTCCTTGAATCGATTAATGAAAGAGTAACCAGAGCTATTCATGTAGTGCTCTCCAGGTGCTGGAAACATCTGAATTTAGAAATTCCACCTGCGTTACCCTGAGGCAAACATGACCAAAACATGATTAATTTGTATTGCCACGTCCACCCCGCTGAGTTGCAGCATCTTTACCGTAAGTGATATTGAAGCACATAAGGCGAGGATGGAATATAAAATCAAGTGTGACCGCACAATCATATAAGATATTTTTCCAGCTGTTATTTTCAACAAAACCAGGACATTTCTGAGGCACACACAATGCAATTTCAAAAAGGTCTTAGGAATTGTTTGGCAATTTTGGATGAAAACATTTCCCGTGTGAATTGTAAACTATTGGGGACAGAACCTCCTCAATCTTAGCAACAGCCTGATGGAATTTGATTCCTTTGGCATATGGTTAGACGAAAATGTATTGTTTTTAAGGGGATAATGAAGTTCTGCTCTGTCCACGGTTTCTGTAAGCTTGTGAGTTGGTGAATTGCACAGTTTCGGCTATCAGACTTCCGTGCCACCACCTTTGTGGTTATTGAGTGCTAAAACACTGAACACAGCATAACATATTGCTCATGCATTGCAGTTGCTTGTGATCAATATCTGATATCAAAGACCAGCGAATAATGCAGACACTCAGGTAATAGGGACATAATCTGGCCCTATAACAACTGCTGAAACCTAAGATGGAGGGGAAAGTTGAAAGTTAAAATATGCCTACGTGCAGTCAAAGACGACCATAGCTACGTCTCCAAAAGAAACGCATTCATCAAGCAGAGGAATATCCAAATCCCAAAACAAACTCTAAAGACCCAAAAGCAAATGCTACTATCAGATCAATTCAAGATGGTTATCAGAATAGTACTGTTTTTAGGATTACATTGTTAATCGGGATGATTTGTATTGGAAGATTTGTGAACACATCAAAATATATACTGCAGTTATTATAGACTGCACCTGCAAACTGCTCCTCAGACAAGGACTAGGGCTCCGGTTGGCAAGCCTAAAATGCTAAATAGCCCCACAACCAAACAGTTCAACACCTTCCACTTCACGATCACGATAAGGACTAGGGCTCCGGCTGGCAAAGCCTAAAATGCTAAATAGCCCCACAACCAAACAGTTCAACACCTTCCACTTCACGATCACGATAAGGACTAGGGCTCCGGCTGGCAAAGCCTAAAATGCTAAATAGCCCCACAACCAAACAGTTCAACACCTTCCACTTCACGATCACCATAAGGACTAGGGCTCCGGTTGGCAAGCCTAAAATGCTAAATAGCCCCACAACCAAACAGTTCAACACCTTCCACTTCACGATCACGATAAGGACTAGGGCTCCGGCTGGCAAAGCCTAAAATGCTAAATAGCCCCACAACCAAACAGTTCAACACCTTCCACTTCACGATCACGATAAGGACTAGGGCTCCGGCTGGCAAAGCCTAAAATGCTAAATAGCCCCACAACCAAACAGTTCAACACCTTCCACTTCACGATCACCATAAGGACTAGGGCTCCGGTTGGCAAGCCTAAAATGCTAAGTAGACCCACAACCAAACAGTTCAACACCTTCCACTTCACGATCACGATAAGGACTAGGGCTCCGGCTGGCAAAGCCTAAAATGCTAAATAGCCCCACAACCAAACAGTTCAACACCTTCCACTTCACGATCACCATAAGGACTAGGGCTCCGGCTGGCAAAGCCTAAAATGCTAAATAGCCCCACAACCAAACAGTTCAACACCTTCCACTTCACGATCACCATAAGGACTAGGGCTCCGGTTGGCAAGCCTAAAATGCTAAGTAGACCCACAACCAAACAGTTCAACACCTTCCACTTCACGATCACGATAAGGACTAGGGCTCCGGCTGGCAAAGCCTAAAATGCTAAATAGCCCCACAACCAAACAGTTCAACACCTTCCACTTCACGATCACCATAAGGACTAGGGCTCCGGCTGGCAAAGCCTAAAATGCTAAATAGCCCCACAACCAAACAGTTCAACACCTTCCACTTCACGATCACGATAAGGACTAGGGCTCCGGCTGGCAAAGCCTAAAATGCTAAATAGCCCCACAACCAAACAGTTCAACACCCTCCACTTCACGATCACGATATGGTGTGACACAATTCAGTTTTTCAGATGTTCTACAATCATCACATATTAAATAATTAGGTGTGCAAAGCCAATACATGTTTCGCACTTCTCAGTGCTTTTTCAAAGCTTCAAAATACTTTAAAATATTGTCCACTATTTAAAAACATTTTCTTGCCAAATCTTAGCTCACTTATAATTTCATGTCAAATTTCTCCAGGTGAATGCTTTCAATTTTCATTGAATACTTTTCTGGATTCTTAAAATGTTTCCAAAACAGTTTTGGTAAAAATAAAGAATGCATTTGCTTTTCCAAGACTGTCCACTTGTGTACTTTATTAGTAAACCCTACCCTCCTGGTGTATATAAGGAGGCTTGTCAGCTCAGTAGCGAGTTCACAAAGAAAACAAAGTGTATAATTTTGGGTGATATTTGTGATTGTTGCCAGCTAGATAGTGCGTATTTGTAATGAATTACTGTGTTGGCATATATTGGTGTAGATATCAATATTGTGCATGATCAACTTTTTCCATATAAATCCCACTAAACTCCTAAGTGCAGAATACACTCGCTTCATAAGACGTCTGCCTCAAAGAAGTAGCCCCTTCTACAGCAGCGTACCGAGAAGCAGTGCACGGGCAGAAAACAGCTAACACCCTGCACAAAAATAAGAGGCAACCATGATGCGTAACGTGCCCCTTCCATCTATTGAATACATTCAACAGGGGAACTTGGACTCTGAGACTGGGAATACTAACAGCAGAAGCCACTCTCAGTACCAATGTGTAGAGCGAAAAGAAAGCACAGTAGACCAAGAAAGTAGCTACCATGACGCTTATCAAGTCTTAAAGTAGGCATCAAGGCGAGACACAAAAACATCATATCCTGATGAGAGCTGTCAAGCAAAACAGCTAAGCTCGCCTGGCATCTCAGCAACATTATCATGGCAGGATATCGCTGAGGTGTCCTCAACTGCTGGCGACTTGGTGTGTAGGGCGGTGGTGGTAGTGTGGTACTGAGGGTGAAGTGAGGGTACTGCGTTGATCGCGCAGAGTTAATTGGTGTGGATATAATGAGGGCAGAAGCTGATCGCTAATGCTCATGTGTGCGTGTTAGACCGGGCTCTTGGCATCCAGTCCATGTGTCCTGAATATCCAATACTAACATTTCTGAGAAAAAGGCACCAACAAAACGAATGTTAGTGGAATGTATTTGAGTATTTGGTGGTCCTTCTTAAAACGAGCGAACCCATTTGATAAAAGTGTATCGCAGATGATATCAGAAAAGCCGTAGAAACTACAGACACCACATGAAGCATCATGGACACTCACGGGACCAGTGCCACAACAACACACATGTTTATAGGTTAACACAGTAAAAGGAAGCAAACGTTAATCTCAGTCCTGTGACATGGACCTCTCATTTTTCATAGTGGCTTGGCACATAACCAACACTTGCAATCACAACCTGCTGTGCTAACACTGATCAAGTGTTCACTACCGTCAGAGGCCAATCAACATAATCAGAAAGAGGCAATAATGGCAGACTGCCAGAGAAAGGGAATACATAGTGTGATACGGTATTATAGGCCACTAGTAAACCTTTCCTCTGATCTCTCAATTAATGCCCAGTGCAAGAGGCCATTAAGAGGGCAGTGAGAAACAGAGCATCACTTCCCTGTAGGAAAGTCTTGAGATGGCCCTCAGGTCTCCAGCCGCCTTCTGGAGGGGATCCATAGGGTAGGGTGCTTAGGGTTCAGTGATATTGATTTCTAAAAAGGACATGCCCTGAGCACATTAGAAGGCCCTTGCATCAGGGTGAGCCTAGAAGCCTGAGATGCATATGCTAAGCACTCCAAATGAGTTGCCTGCTCTACCCATGCATGCACTGCTTCAGGAGTGGGGTCTACCCGCATAACCGTGTAATGAAGACTTTATCACGGGCATCCAGCGCAGTCCCCTGCTTAGACCAGAGTCTGTGATGCATGAACATGGTGCGTTGATGATAAATTCAGCTCCGTAACCGTGCTGCTATTTGTGGCTGCACCCACGGGAAAGCTCCAGACAGGCGACTGTAAGTCCATATGAGTCATGAGGCTTTTCTAGGAAACACGCCGGCAGCATATCACGTCGATGTGTCGAACCCTGCTAGTAGCACGTCTGGTGGCAGGCAGGCAATAGACCACAACATAGCCAGAGGTAGGTCTCACGCTCTGCTCGCCCACTCCTACACACCCCTCCCCCCAACCGGGCGTCCAGCTCCACCCCTCCACCCCCGTGACAGGACAAAGAGAACAAGGTGTATAGGTGGGGACAGATAGTAATGAGGTGCTGGTGGTCCACGGAGATGATCTTTCTAGGAAGCACATGGAAGACACTGCAGTCCACCCACAATGACCATGCGGTAATATGATTAGATAGGAAGATGGGTTTGAGGATTTGGGAGCGTGCTATGGTGGAGTGAAACGTCTGCACCCATTGACCTTCCTGTGCTAGCTCGGAACAGCCCTCTGCCCTACCAACTTTATCTTTGGATAAATGCCAGCAGATCGCATCACTTGCGTGGCAGCGGCAAATTAATTCGGCATGTGGCGCGGTGGTGGTGTTGCGACATGCAAACCTGTGTAACAATGAATGAGTCTCTAACTCTGTGCCGATTACAGTTCTTTACAGCTGTAAACTTTCCAGGAGAAGCAATCAATAGTTACAGTAGAAAACACAATCAAAATGCTAAGAACAAACACACAATCCAACCGTAAACAAATAACCATTACAGCTCTACAAGTTCTTTTGTTTACGCCTTTTGGCTGGGAAGAATCTCAAGAGTGTGTTTGATCTCTGTCACTTCACTTGTTGGAACAGCTGGTTTATTTCCTTGGTGCTCAACATTTTATCTGATTGCAGCTCCTTCCTCTGCGCGTTAAATCAATGGGAATTCCCCATCGCCTTCACCAGCACGGTGTGAGTGCTATATGAAGAATGAGTGCAATCCCATTGAAAAACGCTTTGTAAATAAGGCCTGTGATCTCATGCAATCAGCTCGAGGCCTAGAGTCAAACCCTTGCACAGGAGGTATATAAAGGGGTTAAGTAAGTAGTCGGAGAATTCTGGGTGGCATTCTTGAAACCTGCATACACCATGATGTTCCTTCAAATATTTCTACCAAAACATTGTGCCATCCAATTAAACCTATGGATGCCTCAAATGAACTACCGCTGCAAAACTAACTGCAGCTATGACTGCAAGGCCAACCACAGACAAGAACACAGCAAGGGCAACCACAGAAGCGATGCCTATGAAGGCACTCAAAGCAGCTGCCACTGCAAACACACCGTGGTCACCTATCACTTCAGAACCAAAAGCAACAAGAAATGATACTACTTCAATATCATCTACCAAAGATAGCATCGCAATACCACCGACAGCAGCTCCCACTGCAAGACCATGCACATAAACTACTACTTCAAGACCGCCTCCAGCAGCTGCCACTGAATCCCATCCTACAATCCCACACTAACCTCGACCATAACAGCATCCAAAACAACTACTGCTTCAGGAAACCCCAAAGTAGTAACCACTGCAAGTCCACCCTACACATAGTAGCGCGTCAAGAATACTACAGGCAAACGTTTACTCCACGAATCCCCACAATAGCGTATGCTGTAAAAGTGCCTATTGCAACAACAGCCATAAAGCCTCCTATAACAGTCATCAGTGCAAGTCCACCGCTCAACGGCCATCCGACAGCTGCAAATGTAAATCCACCGCCAACCAGTGCGGGAACTCCACTCAGCAAAACAACTACTATCATCCAAACAATAGCAGCTACGCCCAAGACCACAGTCAACATGCACCACCTAAAGGCACCCCACATCAACCAACAATGTACTCTCATCCACATTGCCACCCCGCAGCAACTAAAACAGCAAGACTACGCCCTTCAACTAAACTGCAGGACCATCGCCTGGACACTTCTCTCTTAACTCCACGGTACACCACACACACACACACACACACACACACACACACACACGTTGCCAAATCTGGGAGGTGGAGAAACTGAGCAGGTACCCAAACAGGATCCAGGGGCTTAGTGTGGGCTGTTGCGGCTATGCCAAATCCCTGAACTGTAGCATCCATTGTGATCCCAACTACAACAACGACTAATGTAAACCCAACCCACTGCTGCCACCGCTGCACCTTCAACGCCCAATTAACCAGAGCTGCAAGGCCGGCGTCACAGAAAACGCTTTGGCAAACGACTATTTCATCCCCGCCCAGTAGCTACCACTGGAAAATCGCCCCAAAACAGCAACCAATGAAAAGTTTCTCTCTCAACAGCAAGTACTACTAATAAAACCCTGCACAGCAACCATCACTGAAAGAGCCCCCTCTGTATGCATGGCAGTGGCAGATTAACTCGCAAAACACATGATGACCAATTCCGGAAGCTTCCACTGAAAGCCCACTGCACAAAGATACTACCACTGCACGAACCACCAGTAACGAGCAATCCAAGACAACCACAGCCGCTGGCGTAGCAAAACCACCCATGACATTTACGTACCACTGCAAGATGGCTGCACACATACAACCACCCGAGAGAAGGTTCCACACTAATGGCCCAATGCATGGAATGATTTGCACTGCTGAAAAGTGACTTTGCACTACCGACACAAACCCTGATTCATGGAACTGTGCAGAGTGTACTTTTGCAGCGCAAAGTCTGTGCAAAGTTCATTTTGTACTACACAAATGACTTTGTACGGCAAAAATACCCATTGCGCAGTTCTATGAATCAGGGTTTGTGTCGGCAGTGCAAAGTCACTTTTCAGCAGTGCAAAGACACTTTGAATCGTGCAAAAAAATTGCACGAATCGGGCCCTTAGCTGACAGACAGCAGCTACAATGGCACGCCGACCCCACGGTCCTAGCTTGGAGGTGGGGATGCACTGCCATACGAATGGTGTGCGCTGTGTCCAACGGCCCCTGTTTACAAATGCAACATGTGGCACGGCGCCGCTCACTCCGAACATGGCACGGATCAGCAGGCTGGGGGCGAAGCCGGGCGGGCACAGGACCCCGAAACAACGGAGGTCTTTTGCAAATTGCAGTTGATGGCTTGCCACTGGAAAATCAAAATGCCAAGAGATGCTTCCCCCATCACCACCAACCCACCGACAGGCATGGCTTGCTTTCTCAGAACCTCGTGCCCAGATATGTCTGCCCACCCCCGGCCCCCTTCGCAGAGACACCCAGGGGTCTGCACGGACAGCTCCACTCCCTTACCCCCCTCTCACCTGTTGAAGATTCTCCGGACCCGCTGCTGCAGGGTGAAGGGCGCCGAGATGCTCTCTGCGGGCAGGTTCTCGATGGTAGACACCACATGGTTGGACTGCTCGGGCATCATGTTGGCTGGTGGTGGTCCGTGATCAGACGGCTGGGCACATCCTGGGCAGCGCCAGTGGCAAGGGCTGGGCAGCACCTGCACCAGAGCTGCGGGCTGCAGCAGAGGCAGGGCAATGGTGATCACGCCTGCCCCGAGGCAGGCTGGCAGCAGCACGGGAAGAGCGAGGGCCGCCGGCAGGATGCACGCTTCTGGTCCCACACTCAGACGCAGCAGCACCCACAGCGCCCGTGCACAGCGAGAGATCGCCCACACAGCCCGCAGTCACTGGCAGCGCTCACAGACTGACCACAGTCGCGCGGGGTTTGCACGGTGTACTTCCAGAACACAAGCCCACCGAAAATAAGCAGCCTTACATTGGCATCGGGCAGACCGACTGCACACTCTCTCCCTCGCAAATGGCCCAGTGTAGAGATGACCAGGCACCCTGAGACCAGACACAGAGAGAGATGCGCAGGGCTTCCGGGGACTCCAGAATCCACGACAGACGTCAATCAGAATGAAAGCGAGGATGCGCGCGGGAGGCTCACAGAGCCCCGGCTGTTACCCACACACACACACACACACTTGATCACACAACTAGAGATTGAGTTCAGGGGGATCACGCCGAGTGATTAAAGGATCCCGTGGGGGTTCTAACAGGCCGGGCGCCTTGTGAGTTCTCAGGGTGATCCTGGGACCTCAGGTTAAACACACTCCCTCGGTGTTAGCATACACCCCAGGTGGCCACAGATGACGACCGCACAGATGCACAGCTCGGGGTTTACAGTAAGAATGCCGACCAGGGGCTCCCACGCATCATCACACGCCGAGCACACAGCAAAGTCTCCCACAACACTGCCGCACTCATCGGAACAGTCTCAAGCTGGTCAGAACGTGCGCGTCGACAACCGGCGATCAGTGCTGCCCGGGAGCCAGGCGGGTGGCACGCAGCTCCGGTGCCATGCTATGAAATGCGCCTTAGTGCCCGGCTTCTCGGCTGTGCAGGTGCAGCGCCGCCTCCTGCGGTCCCGATGCCTTGCAAGGTGCGCGGATGCGGTGTAGGGCCTCCTGTGCGTGTGCCTCTCGGGCTGCAGAGCTGTGTGCGCGGCCCTGCGCTCCTCCGCGCTCTGGGAATGGAGCTGCGCGCTGCTTTGGGCGGGCTGCGGCGCCCGGCTGCTTCACACAATGAACGGGAGCGCGGGAGACGCCGGGATGCCGGCGAGCTTGGAGGGAAGTAGTGCAACTGGGGCACGCTGCCTGATTTGGGAAAGAGGCGACAGCAGGGGGCGCACGCACAGCCCCTTGACGGTTCGTTCGCGCAGGCTGCAGTGCAGGAGTGGTACTTCAGAACCCCAGGCCTTGGACAGCGGCCCGGCCCTAGTTAACAGCACCAGGGCTGTCAGAGAATCCACCGCCCCATCCCCCTCCTTGCCCACAGATCCCAGAATCGGTCCCAGAAGCCAGCACCTTCAAGCGACGTCTACTCTGGGTACATCACCTTTAGAAGAGAAGCGCTGGAAAGGCGTACAGGACATCGCCGATTTGCTAGACTTGTGAAATACGACTTATATGTCCAAGGCGTGAAGATCGGAAAAAACAGGCTCGTGTCAACTGCTTCATTCCAAAATGGGCACATGTTGGATAGAGTTTTTTTTCTCCACAAATGTTTCAATTGAAAATGGGAGTTTTTCTAAATGTAAACAATCCCAGTGAAACTGCTGTGAAATGGACTCAAGCTCTTTTGCTGTCCACACGTTTGCCGGTAACTGAATAATCAGGCCATAACAGTATTATCGCCTGAATATTTCCAGGCATCGTCATTATGAGTTCTTAAACCTATAAGTGGCCAGTAACTTATGCACTCCAGGGATTTATTACATCAAAATAGTACCACCAGTGGTAATCCCTCCACCCATCAATGAATTCAAATAGAACTTGAGGACAAGGACTAACAAATTTGCACCCCACCGGTGCGTCAAATGCAACACGCTACACCTGCTCTACCCCGTAGCACACGTAAGATACCCATAACCACAGAGAGTCTACTGCCATATCTAGAAACTCCTGCCCTCAGATCTCCATTCTCCAATGACCCTAGAGTTCTTGCAGACACTTGTAACTCTACACTTGAACAGGCAATTGACGCCATAGCCCCAATAGTGGCGCGGAAGGTGACACCTGTTAGACACACTGTCGTGATGGGCTCAGTGCACTTTCTCTGGCCCTCAGGTGCTGGTATGCTGTAGACCAAGTAGGAAAACAGGCAGACACTCAGGCTGGATTTCAAGAGACATCTGTTTATTCTTTTCAGCAGACCAGGATACAGCAGACAGAATACACCAGGAACTCCAACAGTTATCAAATGAGCTCAGAATACAGCCCCCTTATGTACTGTTTCAAAGCTTGTGTAATTTAATAATTAATACATAAACCCTTTTTATTGTTCTTTATAATTAGAGACAAACCCACATGTGCCTGTGATTCGCTGGCTTAACTGCCACTCAGAACACGTCTAAACAGGTTTCACCTAACTTATTCTAGACCAGTGGACTCTCCATGAACTTCTATTAAAAAAATATTTAATGACATCATCATGACTTTGTGAAATTCAACCATTTTGTATTTTCAGCATCCATCTTGGAGTTTGCCTGACTTGTTTGAACCAAAGTGGCTGATCAAATTACAAAATGAGTGACCAATCTATTTTTGATCAGAACTTAGCTCCTGTTCAGGTTTGAGCCTAGAATTTTGGATAATTACAATAAATGTATGCTATTTAACATGCCCTTTGCTAAACAGGCATTCTGACCCTACTAATGTATGTCACGCTACAAAGTGCTTGTTTTGGCCTTCGAGGTTGTACAAATCTGATTTTCGCAGTACTAGATTCGTTGATCAACCTGACAAGTTATCTGCATTTGGTTGAGAGTGGTGGGGTCTACCTCCTATACATTCAGTTTAAGGGGGGGTTCTACCCTCTGTACAACACCAATTCATGGTTCACCCCAGAGCTACTGGAACTACGTAACATGAAACACACCACCCTCACCACATGGCAAACTAACCCAGTAGAGTCTTCAAAACTAGAATTCAATAAGATATCTGCTCAATACAAAAAGGCAATCATATTAGCCAAAGTCGCCTACTTCAACACCAGGACTGCAACGCAAAAGCTGGATCGAAAGAGATTTGTGCCAGCTCATCCTCAAAGATGAAACTTGGTGCTCAAACATCCAAATTAGGCATGCTGAACAAACTAGACTTACTACACAGCAAAATCATAACCGTCCAGAATTACCAGATCACACCCCACCACTCAGCCACAGTCACAGCCACACTGAACCCTCCTGCCAGGACATCCCCGTCTTGTCCTTCAATGATGTCACATAACCTGAAGTTCTCACCCTCCTGAAAAATCTTAAGCCATTAAACTATAAAGGTGATGATTTCCCTGCCGCTATCATCAAGGACTGTGCTGACATATTGACACCGGTTCTCACTGCCTTTATAAAAGCCTCCTTTTCCTCAGGATTTGTTCCCCCATGCCTGAAGGAAGCCTGTGTTTGTCCACTCCTAAAAAAAACCTTGACTCGATCCCACTTCCCCAAACAACTACAGGCCCATAACAACAGTTCTCATCCTTCTAAACATGATGGACAAAGCAGCATACTTACAGGTTCAACAATTCCTTGAGTCCAATCACATCCTTGGTCTACAGCAATCCGGCATTCGGCATGGGCATGGCACGGAATCAGCTTTGCTTGATTTAAAAACCAGCTGGATGTGATCAAGGACACAGGCAAACCAGCATTACTCCTCCTCCTTGACTTATCAGCTGCATTTGACCTAGTGGACCATAAAACTCTCTGCCATCACCTCGCCACCTCAGCTCACTTCTGGACCAAAGCTATGGCTTGGAACACCTCATTCCTCAAAGGAAGAGCCATGAGAGTGTTCTCAGATCAGGCCGCGCGGTCCCTGCCACCATCCACTGTGGAGTCCCGCAGGGTTCCTGTATCTCTTCCACTCTATAAAAGTTTTACCAGGCGCCTATTTGACATCCTGGACACCATCGGCATAGCTTAAATCAACTATGCCGATGACACCCAAGTCCTCCTCCCTCTCTCCGGCAACTATGAAGCAGATGCCAAGGCTCTTAACACAGTCTATTACACCATTCAGGCCTGGATGGCAGCCAATTTGCTCTGCCTCAAAGGGTACACAACCGAAATCCTTCTGGTAGGACTCCAGTAAACCCTAAATAAACACTATAGCCAATACAAGAACTTCACAATTGAGAACATACAGATCCCCATGTCATCCTTTTTAAAAACCTTAGAAGTCTACTTAGATGCCACACTCTCTATGTCACGGCAAGTTAGCGCTATTGCCTCCTCGGCAGCCTACTCCACTAAGCTGCTTAACGCACGTAAACCATTCCTGTCCACGAGAACTGCCTCTCCATTGATAGAGCGCTTGTAGGCTTAATATTGGACTACTGTAACATCCCCTTCACGGGCACCTCGACAGAAAACATACTTAAACTACTAATAATCTAGAACAGCGCACTCCTAGCTGCCCTCAGCATCCCCAAAAGAGAACACATCTCTGCAGCAAGACAGGAAGTCCACTGGCTCCCCATCAAAGAACGTGTTCTATTTAAAACACTCGCTATCATTCACAAGTGCATCATCCACACAGCCCCTCCTATCTCTCCCTTAAAGTAATCAAAGCAGATTCCTCAAGACCTACCAGAACACTGTGCTCCCACGAACTAGTAGTATACAGAGCCAAACGCTCCAAAGAAGGTGGTTCCAGTTTCCCTTTCATTGCTGCCAGGCAATGGAACTCACTGCCACTCACCCTTAGAGCCGAACCCTCCCACCTTGCATTCTGCAAAGCCCTCGAAACCTGGCTGTTTGAATCACCTATGCTCACTATCCTCTGCACTATTGTCAGTTTCTTATGCTGTATGTACACACCTGTAACTAAGCAAACCGACCAACATCTGTGACAGCGCCGCAATACCTACGGGCTGTTGTGCGCTACACAAATAAAAAAATAAAATTAAAATAAATAAACAACCCCAACCTGGACTACACTATGGATAATTCTCCAACTAGAATCAGGGTCAAATTGGAATCCATTACTCTCTACATGTCCTACACCACCAAAGACTGGAACAAAGGACGAACACCAACACAGTTCACTAGCCGAACTAACCAAAACCAATCAACCCTGCCATCAACCTATTCGACAAAGAGACTGACCACCAAAGAACTCCTCATCCCAACGTGCACAACCAGGAGAGAACCATCAGAAATGGAAACCCAACCAACAACACATTGAGCCGAACCAACAATACAAATAACAACCTAAAAGGAAAATCAAACAAACTGCACTACAGCCTTCTCAACGTTAGATCCATGGAAAAACACTCAATAGGAATACATGGCCTTCTAAGTGAAGGAGGCACAGACGTGTTCTTTGTTACAGAAACATTGTTATCGGACAACTACAAAGTCATTGTGAACAGAGTCATACCGGCCAACTTTAAATCAATACACGCCAATAGAGAAAACCAAAGAGGAGGTAGAATCGCAATCATACACAAAGAACACATGCAAACATCTCAACTCATCCCAACTGACATAGAAGACTGTGAATCCCTACTCATCAAGACCAATCTCAATGACCAAACCAACATAGTGAACCGGGACAGCCGACCCAGCCCTTTAAGACGAGGTAGCAATACTATGAGATGAATGGGGATGCAGAAGATACTCAAACATCAATAATCTAAACGACTCAGGAAGTTGGCAAATGTTTGACTGTTTTAATGTCAATTATCTAAAACAGGGAATACAATGGACATCAGCGGAAGTCCCACAGCATGGTCTCAATGCTTTTCATAAAAAAACATTACTTTTATAACAAAAACACATCATAGCTGACATTAACCTAATATGTGCTAACGTCATCGTACGTGGCAAACTACAAAAACCTAGTGGCAAATGTCATAGGCTAAGAGGGAACATCTAAGTATACATTCCATACTAGTCTAAGATAGTGATAGGCTCTTCATTGTCAGGTGGGGCAACTAAGCCCTCACCTCAAACAGGTCACTATGAACGTCACTAAATATACAACGTTCCATTGGCTACACAAACTATAGGACCCTTAATTACGCGGCCCCCCAATAATTGGTTGGCACTCTAACATTAGTCAGTACTTTTACACCCACGTTAGCAGCACGCAGGCTGGACTTCCAGGTGCTGGTGAGTTGGTCATAACCATAGCTTCTCACCAATTAGCATATAATCTATTATCACCTAAGTGGTCTGCATGTCAATTAAGGCTTTGAACTTGGCCTTGGAAATGTTCCTTACTCTGGAGAATTCAGGCGAGTAGAGACACGCTCTGCCTCACTGCATAGGTGTGGTTCATCATGTTTGTCCAGTTTCATTCCTGCACGTGACTGAAGACCACAAATATGAGCTCTGGTGCATTTAAAATACTATTATTTAATGAACCTCTGATGTCTTCCTTGTTTTTGTTCATATCTTTTGAGCGGACGGCAAGGCCAGAGCTGCAGAGAAGTCAAGCGCAAGTGGCTGGTCCCTTCACTGCATAGCACACTTTCTATTAAACCCAGACTCTGCATGGCTTTCCAGCTCATCTTTTCCACTGTTATGTTCTGAGTGTTATTTGTTCAGTTTAGGGATATCCATTGGTTTTTTGAAGATTATCGAAGGATGGGGTGAAAGTTTATAGTGTTCCAAAGCAAGTGTCTATGGTACACACTCAATTTTGGCCACAAAAGGCCCATATTCAGATATAAGCCTGCTGTGTGCACATGAAAACAAATAGGCACAAAATAGTCCACAGTATAATAACAATGAACCATTTCGTGGTGAAAGGTAAGAACTATGTGAATTGTTTTGAGACAGGAAATTGCTAGATTTTAGTTTGACCAAAATTCGTCAATTCAAATCATCAGGGTTTGCGGACAACCAGGAGCTTGGCAAGGACAAGGTTACTGCAGGGCCTAGGGAAAAGGCTATATGCCTGTATTCCATCAACAACAACAAAACTCACTTTTAGATCTGCACACAAAAAATAGTCCCCTCCCAAAAAACGGACACAAATAGAAACTAAGGTCAGATTTGTATGGCATACATCCTTCCACTCTCACACTCACCAATGCATGCATCCATCTAACACTCACACTTACTGTCACACACTAATCCATCCATACATCATCAAACACACACCTCCTAATTTAGCAGTAAACCTCTTGTAAATTCCATGAAAGAATTATTATTTGTAAATCGAACAGGGTGTTTAATAAACTGTTGTAGGTTGGGAAAAAAAACCTAATCTAAACCTAAATGTAAGATGGGAGCAAGCGTCGACCAACAAATGAAAATAACGCAGTCCTAGTGGCGTTGTGTCAAATAAAAAGGGCCAATACTAAGAAACCTATTGCCAAACCTTACAACTAATACAAAAAGGATGTGGGATAGTTCTCAAGAAAAGAAATAAGTATTCACAAATAATATGTCAGAATACGTCAGTTTGGGTCTCCTTTCCTCATGTTTTGAGCACAAGGCTAGGCAGAATCCTGGAGCACAGTACGCTCTCGAGCTTCACCAGTACGAGACGACAGTTCCACTTGCAGCTATTAGGGCCATCGATGGGCAAGTCTCGTTTCTCTTGACAGTCTCTTGCCTTCGAGGCCCTGACGTATTCAAATCACAAAAACAAAAGTTCCTTAAACAAAATAAAAGTGTGTTTCCTAGTTTCACTTAGGGTGAGAAATGTTCACCCCTGGGTCCACTCTTCTGGGCTCTGACCCCTCTTTACTTTCAGCCTCTCTCCATGGGTTCACTATGGCTTTTCCTTCCTTCACAACTCTTAATGTCTTTTTAAACAGTTCCAGTTGGACATCCCTCGTCCGGGATCACTCTTGTCAACACACTGTTTCTTGGGACTTTAAACTTGTCCCCTTCTTGTCAGCATCCCTCTTCCGGGTTCACGCTTGCCAACTTCACATTCACATTTGTTTGCAATCCTTGCAGGATTCACTTCCCTTGCTTTCTCACAGTTTTTAGGTTAAAGGATTTTGACTGAACAGGGATTTTGCTTGACTTCCTGTATGACCACTTTGACCTATCCTGGTGGCTCTCCTACTGCCTTCTGGTATCTGTAGTTTAATTCAGATGGAGATTGACCAGGGTTTCATGGAGCAGCACCCGCATGGTGCCCGCCCTCTCTTTGCAGCTAGTCTCTCTCTTAGAATGTTACAGTACCTTAAGCTTTTTTTTGCCACTCTGTGACTTTCATTCACCACAGCCCAGTTCTTATTGGCTCTCCCCTCGACTCACCAGCTGTGATGAACCACTTGGCGTTCTCCTATCTGGAGTGAAGGCCAGTAGCACGGGAACAGGAGTCTCCCTCGTCCGGGTTATCAGCGTTGATACACTACGTGTACCGTTGACATCTTCTGCAGCACACTTGGGCTATTGTCCATGGCCTTATGATCCTTTCAGAGGAGGGTTTACAAGGTTTTCTCGAAGAGGGCACAGTCGTGTCTCTCCTCGTCAGCCTCTCGATGTTTGCCACCTTTCTCCTCCTCTTGAACTGCCGGGTCTGGATAGCTGTCTCGTCGTGCAGTCTGATTTGCTCGTACTGTGCTCTTTTGCTCTACCTTTTATCCATAAGGGAAAGAGCTGTCAGGTGTGTGTGATTCCGATCAATTGCCTGACTTTGCCTGATCCTTGTATTGGGACATGTCAGGTAAACGGCTCTGGTGTTAGTTTCTTCTCTGGTGTGTCGTGCGAAAGTGTTTGTGTCGGAAAAAGGGGGGGGCAGTGGTTTTGAATGTCCTATGTGGTAGGATGGGAAAAAGGTGTTGAAAGAAGGGGGAAACCGCGTCTCACCCATCAGTGTCCCACTCCCACTCCCCAAGGACCCCCCATCCAGGTGATCCTGCCTCTCTGGTCCACCCCCAGGAACTGGATCCAATAGCGACGGGCGTGTCCTGGCCACCTGGATGATAGATCCCCGGGGACTAGCCAGGGATACACCTTCAGGTTTCTCACAGTCATACCCAGTCTAGATTCTAATATTGGGGCTCTACGTCCATCCCTTACAGTAAAGTTAGAATTATTTTGCCTTCGTAGAAATTGATGAACAGGATGACGGAAAATCGACAAAATTTGCCTTGTAATCTTTTCATCTGGCAAACAAATGGGTCCATTCTTCCCATAGCGATATTAGGACGTGATGTGACTTTGAAGCCCAGGCAGATGGTTTCTTTAATCTGTATGATCTCTTGGTCATTGAGGGTCCAAACTGTGTGCAAACTGTTCTTTTAGTTTGGTTACAAACATGAATAATATTAGTCTTAGATGGTTTAATGAGTACATTATTTTCTTCTGAATATTTCCCTAGTGTGGTCAGCAGATGCTGGAGGCCTAGTAGAATATGATCTAATAGCATGATATCATCCGCGTAGGATATCAATCCAGTTAACCTTTAAGTTCCCCACCTTCGGGCTTACAAATACATGGGCACTTAGGGTCTCATTTAAGTCTGTTAACTAGATGTTAAAAAGGCAGGGGGCAAGAATGCACCCCTGCCTCACTCCTCTTTCTGTGGTGATTGGATTAGACAGATGTCCCAGCTCACCCAGTCTGACTTGTATCTTTGAATTTTCCGTTTAAGTCGACTATCATTGATTGCAAATTCAATGGTAGCCCCCACTGATGTAGTTTATAACAGTCACCCTCTGTTAATGGTATCAAATTCTTTTGATAAATCAACTAAGGTGCCATAAAGCGGGGGCGGGAGGGACTGCCCTTAGTCCATGCCTTCCCATGCATGATGTTAATAATCAGACCATTCAAGGTAGTTGGCATTCCTTTTCTAAAAGTACTAACAAACCTGGGGGCACTAGATTTTAATGAATAGGGTATTGCCCTAACTTATCCATGGTTTAACACAAAAAAGGCAAAACACATCTGTGTATAATTTCTCTGCAGTAGAAGAGTTTTCACAGTCTCTTAGTGGCCTATGGAGGACTAGGTTGATGGAGAAAACAGAAGGATAGAACGATTTTCCTACTGAAACTGCCTAACCAAAAGCTAGTACTAGATTGCGCTGATGTGCCACTTATCTAATAGGGACAGTATAAGAAAGTGAAAGAAACTTTAAATCACAATTTTGTCCAGTACTTTTTTCAAAAATGGTCAAAGCCGTAGGTAAATATTTCAACCTTGTCCATCTTAAACCACAATCTTGCATGTATGTTACATGAAGAGCAAAAGTGTTAAAAAAGGAACACCTATGGCATGTTGTCAGTAGTCTATTGTGGGTACATAGTAATTTAATAGCCCATAGACTTACAGAGTTACCCTAGGGTTACTTTGGTAAAAGAAAGGAAACCCACACTAATTACAGGTCTAGTCGAAGAAGTGGCGTGCAAAGGTCATATCAGCGCCAAAGAAACTGCTTTTCTTTGCCCTAAATTTCCCAAAATACCAGCTTTCGATTCTTTACCTAAAGTGCATAAGGGCACTTTTCCCCCATCAGGCCGACCCGTAATAGCTGGAATTCAGTCTATTCTAGAGACACTATCAGAATTTGTGGACTTCTTTTTAAAAACAGAAATCCTCATAATGCGGTCTTATTTAAAAGACATGACCAGTATCCTGAATATGGTTAATAACTTACCATTCAACTCAGAGAGCCAGTTCCTTGTCACCCTTGATATAGAATCTATGTATGCTAACATCCCCCATACAGACACACTACAAATTGTGGAAAAAGGTAGAGATGCTAATACAATTTATTCTACAACTAGCAGAAATAGAACTTACAAGAAATGTTTTTCTTTATAAGGATACATTCTTCCAGCAAGTTTCCAGTACAGCAAAGGGGGCCACTTTCGCCCCCCTTGGCAAATCTTTATGTGGCCAAATTTGAGGAAAAATACGTTTACCAAACCACCAATCCTTTCCGATCGCAGATCTCATTATGGACTTCCTACATAGATGATATCCTGGCCATATTTACCGGTGATGCAACATCTTTTGGTGAATTTATGATGTGGCTCAACTCAAGGAACAGATACTTGAAATTTACACACAATATCACCATAGAAGTAATACAGTTCCTTGATGTCGAGATGCGAGTGGATAGTGGCAGATTGTGCACTACAGTGTTCCGTAAACCCAAAGACCAAAACTCCCTCCTGGAATATTCCAATTTTCATCCTAAAAGTCTCTGTGATAACCTCCCGTTTGGCCAGTTTTTGTGGTGTAGAGGAAACTGCTCAACGCTTCCCGAGTATGACACTCAATCTGAGGTCTTGATGAACTGCCTACATGAAAGAGGATACATGAAAAAAATGATCAGACAAGTGAGAAAATGGGCAAGAAACATTCCTCGTGACACAATCCTGCAACAGCAGGTACGACCGGTATGCCCCCAAATTATCACTGCGGTATTCAGTTACTCAAGTAAAATTATCCATATCAATAAAGAAATCCTCAAACTCTGGCCAATATTGAATGTGGGTCCTGTGAATTTAACTGCACCAAGATTTGACATAAAGAAGAGAAAACATCTCTGAGACACACTGGTACATTCTTACCATCCACCAGATACCAATATACACCAATCTACCCTTTGGGATACTACACCGCCATTGGGATACTCACTGTGTGGACAGTGCAATATCTGCACCCTTACAACGTGCATCAAAACACTGGAACCCAGCTTAAAAACTCTGTGGAAACAAAATTCTCTAACCAATTGCAATACCTTGAACGTCATCTATCTGATAAAATGCCCCTGCCAACTCCTATATATTGGCATGACAAGCAGACTAGTAAAAAAATGGATCCAGGAGCGCATGTCCTGTATCAGGACTAACTGTGAAACTGCACCCCTGGTGACACACTTCCAACAGAAGAGCACAATGCCCAGGACATTGAATGGAACATTATCGAAAGGGTGAAATGTCCAAGATGGGCCGGGGGGGGAAGGACATTTCCAGTATGCTCCTTAAATGCGAGCAAAACAGGATATTCCACTTAAGAACGCACCAGAATGGATTAAATGAGATCATACCCTGGCAGTCTCTATTGGTATTAGAATAGACTGCACTGGTACACCAGATGTGTGTCCACATTGTTAACTGTACTCATACCTCACCTGTTCTCTGGACACACAAACATACAGCATATTCCCCTCAAGGTGTCCCCCTAGAATCCGTCTTAATTTCTTTTCACTTGACAAACTGCCACTAATTTACCAACAACACAGGTCCCTCAGTACTGGGACTACGAGCAATGACCTTTCACTTTGTTTGTTTTTTGGCCTTTGGGGACCAAGTTTTGGCTGACAGTAAACAATATGCAACAAACTGTAAAATCAAGAAGAACTGACACACAAGTTGGTTTTACGCTGGAGCTGTTCCACCACATGACTTGGTAAACATATTCCATTTCCCTTGCCTGACATGCCTGACCTATTCCCAGGCACATGTCTAACCCGGCATTGTGACCTTCCATACTTCTGTGTGTGTAAACACGCTGTGGTAGAGTCACCCGGCCATGACAAGTGAAACTGTTCACGTGACCGAATTGCCTTGACAACCAAGCAACGAAAACATACGTAGGCATCCGGACATTGAGAAGGTAACCACTTAGCCGTCCGGACCTACTCTAAGGAATAGGCGTCAGCCCGAACAAGCAAGTGCATACTCTAGCAAGCCGTTCATAGTTCCAGGTGAACTATTATGATGCCGCGGAGTGCATATTGAGTATACGTGAAGGGCACAGCATGACCATTATGCATACTAATGAGAAAGTGAGTTGTTTGATGCGCGTCTCAGTTCTAATGCGCCCATTAACAACGGCGCATGGTACCTGACAATCATTTTGTGTTACATGAGAAAACGTGCCCCACTACGCATCAACCACTGCCTTTCAAATGGGCTCTTTATTCCCCCACCTGATTCAAGCAGACATTTGACCAGCGCTTTATGAGCTAATGAGATGCAATAGATTGATATAAATGCAATCCACATGAGTTCTTTTCTGACAATGCTCTTTGGTTCCTTGTCCCTTCATCTAGTGCTTAATCAGAATACTGATTCCATTGGACAAGAGAGTGCTCCTTTACTAAACGTAATCATTGCACACTGACTTCTACCAGAGACAATTTAAGGTCAGTGCAAAAACACCTTTCATTGTCCCATTATGTATTCAAAGAGGCGATTGTGTAAAGGATCCACAATCTCCATACCTGGCTGTATTCGTAATATGTTTGTGTTTTTAACATTGATACCGTACTCGCAAAATTTCATGTAACTATTTGGGTATTCTTCAGCTAATCCACTTGGAGCTGCAGCAGAGAAGTGACCCTGGATAATGTTTTTTTGTTTCCAGGTCTCCCTGACGAACCTCTCCAGTCCATGGCACTAGAAGTGTGGTAACGTATATTCGACACAGCACCTCTGGTTATTGAAAGTTCCATAGTACCAGATATTAACAAAGACTGTCATGAAGAAAGTGGCCATATCAACACTATGCCGACCTACACTTTGAGCAACATTTTTCACTCCACACTCCCTGTTAAGCTAAAGTACAAAAGAACAGAGAGCGAGGAGTTTTTTTCTGTCTTCTTGTTACACCCAATAGGTGTCATCACTCTTAAGGCACATGGCTCTTTATTGGGTTTCCTTTCTTTTACCCAAGTAATCCTCGGGTAATTCTATGGGCTATTAAAGTACTATATACCCACAATAGACTACTGACAACATGCCATAGGTCTTCCTTTTTTAACCCTTTTGCTCTTCATGTACTAACATACATGCAATAGTGTGGCCTAAGATGGACAAGGTTGAAATATTTACCCAGAGCTTTGACCATTTTTGAAAAAAGTACTGTACAAAATTGTGACTTAAAGTTTCTTTCACTTTCTTATACTGTCCCTATTAGATAAGCGGCACATCAGCGCAATCTAACACTAGCTTTTGGTTAGGTAGTTTCAGTAAGAAAATCGCTCTATCCTTCTGTCTTCTCTGTCAACCTAGTCCTCCATAGGCCACTAAGAGACTGTGAAAACTCTTGTGCTGCAGGGAAATTATACCCAGATGTGTTTAGCCTTTTTTGTGTTCATTCCTTTTGTAAAGCCAATTTGTGATTTATTAAGGATACCTCCAGAGCCCACATTTCGAATTCCCAAAGAATCCCACATGCGTTCACCTTGCTTTCCGCATCTAGAAGGGCTATCAGCCGATAGTTGACCGGATCTGCTTGATCGCCTTTCTTATAGATGAGAATTATAATGGCAGTTCTCCACGTCGGTGGGTACCGTCTTAGGTGGATTACACTATTAAACAGGTGAAGGTAATAAAAATCCGGAGAGAGACTGCTCCCAATATTCCAAAGGTTTATTTTTATTGTATTTTTTCAAAGTATTTTATAAGTGCCCTTTAGTGATGACTTTGAAGAAAAGAAGGGGCCCCCTCGAGATTCAGTCAAGCACGTGATCAGACGTGCTTCTTTTCTTCAAAGGGATTTAACCCGGTTATTATGACGGTACTATTCCATAAGAAACAGGGGCACTAGAACTAACCAAGCCCTGATTTGAGAAAGGTCTAAGGTAGACCGAAACACGTGTCATCACTAAAGGGCACTTATAAAATACTTTGAAAAAATACAATAAAAATAAACCTTTGGAATATTGGGCGCAGTCTCTCTCCGGATTTTTATTACCTTCACCTTACTTAATGGGTTCTCCTTGGCTTAACCCACTTTCCGGTGAGACGCGACCTCTCGAAATCTAAAGTTTTCAACTTGAATCAAATATTCAGTTCCAATCATGTTGATGTCGCCATGTTAGACCAGACCGCTGTAGCCAAGATTGAGTGAACACACTATTAAACAGGGCCAGAAGTGTTGTCGACCATAGAACAACATCTGATTTTAAAATGGTATTCGTTGAACTATTCAGCCCTGGCACTCTTCAAGTGGATGATTTTATTATCAATTTGACTATATCTTCTCTAGTCATCTGTAACATAAAGGGCCCACTTTCATTCCACTCCCTCACACCATCTGTCAGTTTCCTATATAGCTCCCGGAAATGACAAACCTTCTCAGTTACAGAGTTACTTTGTCATTGTCCCTGCGACCCACATCTTGATTCACTAGGGACCAGAAATTTCATATATTTTTTGTTATGAGAGTTCCAAGCATTAATTCTCCCTCTCATTGACTTTTAAGAAAACTGTATGCTCTAGCAGAGTTCTTATATTCCGAGCACAGTTTCTTTTTCTCCCTTTGAATATCTATCTTTGATAAATGACCATAATTGAGGGTGCAAATATTTTTTCTCAGTTTTCGAACCCAAGTTTCTTGGTCAAAGGCATATTTATGTTTATCGCCAATTTTTGTCCTGATAAACATTGGTTTATCCTATTCCCAAATTAGGAAGTTGGAAGGGGTCAATTCTCAGTCCAACTGATCACTTGACATGAGGATCAATATTTTGCCTACATTTTAGTGCAGTTTAGAGCGTCCACCTCTAAACTTTGAGACTCTGTTACCAGGGTTAACCAAAAACCTTTCCAGCTACCCCAGATCAGCTCTGGTTTCCGCCAGAAATAATTTGGCAGTCACCATGATGGGATCACTGTACTCAGTCTCCCTGATTTCCATGGCACTACAGCGAGCGAACATGTCTCTTGACAGTATCAGATAATCTTTAACTGAGCTAGAAGAGCCACTTTCACAGGTCGAAGCAAGTTGCAAGACCACCCCGAAACTTCCATTTGCCAGAAGAAAGTCCCACGCTTCAAAGTAGATCATTCATTTTTTCCCATTCTCACAGGCCACTTGGTTTTTGAACACTGATAGATGAGGTAGCAGGCAGTATGAATTTAAATCACCCGCTATTACTAAACCCAGTGCTCCATCTGAGGATAATGGATTCAACAATATAACAGACTCTCCATAAACACTTCCAAATTAGAGCATGTGGTGTTCCTATAGAGGTTCACTAGTGATAAACTATGCATAGTCTCATCAACCTGATAGTATAATTTGGCTGCTAGAATACCATGGGAATTAATTGAAATTATTTCTGATTTCTTTATTATAGAATTGTGGGAGTCAATTATAAATCCTCCAGAAAGCCGGCCTCCATTATAATACGTGGCCCTCTGTTCCAATATGGAGAAATAGCCTATTTTGAATTCCATGGTTAACCAGGTCTCCTGCAGCAGAATTAGATCATATGTGCCAAATATATCAGCTCTTGTGAAGTCATTTGTAAAACACATGTAACCTCTCATGTTCCAATTTAGCATTGAAATACCCAGCTTAACTAAATTGAGACATTACTCTCCCCTAACCTCTGAAAGACCTTGGAGAGAATGGGCCTCATTACGAGTATGGAGGTAGCCATGGTGCTATTAGCGCCATGGCTACCACCATAGCGCATTCTGGGTCCAGGTCCCTGAATGGGGACTTACCGGATCATTCCAACCTTGGAGGACCCGGTATTTCCCCATTCAGGGAACCCATCCCCATTCCCATTGAGCCCCGATAGGGCTCAATGGGAATGGGAGGGAGCTAACAATGGGCCAGTTAATAACGGGCCTGTTGTTAGCTCCTGTCCTTTAGCGGCTCCCGCTAAGGGCGGCTGGTTTTAGTGGGACCCGCTAAGGGGCCTCGTAATGCGGTGGTAAAGGCTTATCAGCACTGGCATCCTTCCATCCGCCATTAACCCCTTACCGCCGACCTCGTAATGAGGCCCAATGTTTGGGAGCAGGGACCATATTTTACTTTTACTATCGAACAGAGCGCAGGTCTGATTTGAATCACCCTCTAGCTTTCCCCGCATTATCCTATCTTTATTTTCAGTTAGACTGATATTCTCTGAAAAGTCATTCCTACGCCACTCATAGTTTCTGCCTTCACCCATAGCCCTTCTTTTATCTTCAGGCATATCATTTCAGATCACATAGCCCAGTTTCTGAAACTGGTCTCCTGCAGCTAAAAGTGCATTGACCCCCATGCGTGACTTTAAACCCACTTCTACAATGTTCATGCATTCTTCATAGGGGAGGAGGATGTAGTCGATGTCATGGGTTGAGAGGAGATAGAGTTCTGGGCTTTCTTTTGTTATATGTAGAATCACGCTTCTGTTCAGTATCAGATGTTCACCTGCTACTGAAACCTGTTCAATCCAGGCTTTTGGAAAGTTGGTATTATTCTCTGTTAATTTCTGATCTTTGGCACTTTTGTCAGTCTTTCTCATCCTGCCCAAAGGTAATAGTCCTCGGTTTTGAAAGAGCCCTGAAACTGATGGTAACTGACCGGATTTGATCACTTTGATAGGTCCCAGATTCATGTACCCTTCTGCATGTAGGTTGTCTGTTTGCAATTGAACAGTCACTGCAGTTTATTCTTTACTGGTGTTTCTTTTGAGACCCTTTTCCCACAGTAAAATATTGGCTTCCATTTTCACGGGGGCATCATCGTCTCATTTTGCACTTCACCCAGATACCTCTGTGATAAATTATCACTATGCAGGGTTTTGACAGCAATTTTGCTCTGTAGCGCTTCACTGTTATTTGAGTTGACACTCATTTGGTTTGGCCCCTGCAGGGTCACCGCCTGCTGCTCAGCATCCTTCATTCTTGGTCTATTCATTATTTGTTTGTTATTATTATCTTGACGATTTCTTCCATCTGCTGTCTATAGTCGATCTGGTGGATGATTGTGTGTCCGTGCACTAGCCTCCTTCAAGTTTATGTTTTACCAACTTTCTGGGTTTGCGTGCTGTCATCTCTTTTCCTCTGCTGTGGGGTAATGGTGTCACATATAATCTCTGCCAGCCTTATCTCCATTGCACCAGTTTCCGAATCTGTACTATATTAACAGATGAATACTCATCAAGATTAAGATTTCTCCAAAACTTTCCAGCATTTCTCCTTGATTGCTTTCTCTCTTACTTGATATACTTTTTTGCACTGGCGGATCTGATGGAATATCCATCAGTTGATTTTTAGCTGTGATAGGATTGGCCACCTCGATCACTCCGCATACTTGTACTCTTGTTGGTAGTAGACCCCCTAGGTTCTTCACTTGGTCTAATAATGCACTAGATGGGCCAAATAATATTTGTGGACTATCTTCGATTAATTGTCCTCCCTCATAGTCCAGCTTTGGTGTATCAATTCTTTCCGTTAAACTCCCTACAGTTCTTGCATTTTCTCTTGTCGAGGCCAAAGTCGGCTTTCTTTCTGTTTTAGCATTGCCATTTTCTTTATTTTCTACTGAGTCTTTTACAAGTACAAGCCAATCTTTATCTCACTTACTTTCAAGGTGTTTGCTGTGAGTTTAAACTTTATATATTCATATAGGCTGACAAACAAACTTAACACCAGATTTAGTGTGGATATAAAGGGTGCTGACTGTTAACTGTACCCTTTCATCCATTTCCTGTGTTGTTTCATGTAGGCCTTGTTTTAACTCTGGTCTTAGAGATGGAAATGGAACTCAGCAACATGTGCTCTGTTAGTATTGATGCAATCTCTTCTGGATCTATCTGTAGGTCTTCCTCTGTTAACTCTGCACCCAGCTGTACTACGTTTGATTCTAGAGGAGGAATTATGATTGATTCACCTTATTCCTCAAGCTGAGTTACTGAATCTAGAATACTTACATCACCCTGAAAGTGAACTGCCAAGTCCCGGTGCTGCAGCCTAGTGGCTCGTGAATCTGAGCTAGAAACCAATTTCAGGAAGAAGTCTTTCATGTTTATTTGCTGATTAATTGTTATGGTGCACGATGGAGAGGTTCTTGCACATGCTCCGGTTTCACTCACTGAAGAAAATCTCTCTTTCAACTGGTCTGTTATGATAATCCACTAAACACTTAAAAAGCCCTCTACACACATTTTCAACTTCTTCCAAAGTGTTGTGGTCAAAATCTCAAAAACAGTTCTACCACACTTGATAACACTATACTTCTAACATGGCCACCATGTTTTACCCAACTTTGTTCACTTGCATACCACCTTGAAGACATCATGTGATTAGCGTGTCACTGTCTAAATACGGCACACAAACCTATGTCTGCACAGGTGACGGACCGCAGTGGAAGCAAGAGTGACTGTTTCCTGTTCAAGCGATGATCGCAGAGCACTACTGCTTTTGAGTAAGTACTTGTCCATTCAATCAGGGATGATACTGCTATCGCCTTTTCCACACTTGTAATGGTACACACCATGCCCCTGTCCTTTTTCTCGCAAGCACCAGATTTTCAAAGTCTGATTCCTAGCGTAAAGTTCAGAAGGGGATATGTCTAACAATATACATTTGTGCCCTTGTAGTCAAGTGGGGCTCCATTAACATTGCGTATAACAACATTTGGGATTTGGATCCCTTTTATGTTTTTCTAAATATGGAGACACAGTGCCTCATCATGAGTTGGGCAGTATCCTGTCTGGGATACTGCCCAACTTTATTTGCGTTAGTGCCCAACTGTGGTATTACTGTCGGATCACGGTTTGGGCGGTAAATGTTACTTTGCATTTCCCATTGTGTCTTTTGGACCCAATGGGGAATATTTGGTGCAATTACTCAGAAAATTGGAATTTTGCCAGCGTGTTTACCCCGAGCTCTGGGCTGGGGGTAAACACAGTAGACTCGAGATTGGGCGGAGCGGTAAATGCAGCCGTAACACCATTACTGCTGCCTTTAAGGGCTACCAACCAACTCTTGATGAGGCCCATAGTCTGATAGCATGATAACACCAGTTGTTTGTAGCACAGATAACATGCTTTCTACCTGGCAGTAGAAACCAGATGTCTTTTATGTTTTTATAAATATGGGATGGAGCCTGACCCATGACATATGGAGTAGTAAAACCAACGCTATGGCCATTACCTCCAGGGAAAACAAGGCTCACACTACTGTAGACCCTTGAGAGACATCAGTGAAGATGAGTAAGTATGCCTTTATAGCTCACATGAGGAGTCTCTGCTTTTAATGATAGGCTTTAGTTGCATTTGGTAAGCCCTAAGATTGGGCACTAATATTTTGCTCTGTATGTGTTTCTAGGGGTACGGTGCAGTAAAGCATTAATTCTGCAGTGACAATTGGTGCATTACCCACATTTGACAATGGTAATCACTCATTAAGTATATAAGTACTAATAATAAGTATTCTTGATTGGACAGAGGAGCAACCTTCACTAACAGGGATCCTCACTTTCTCTTTTTTTTATGGTCTAGGTGATGTTGCCTGACTAAATTAACTATGTTGGACTACTGAATTGAATTATATAGCAACCGCTAGATACACACTGAACTCCATTCAGATACTTACAAACTAGTACAGAGCATCCATGCGACATTGGGGTTTCCCAATGCCACAAATTGTTACAGAAGATAGGCCAGAATAGGCCCTTTGAATGGTTTTTTACCCCTGAAGAAGTTCCCACAATTTTCTGTATAGTGGATATGAGGAACGAAACATGTTGGGTTTTGGACAAACACTTACATTGATGTGTTTCGAATGTGAGTAACACTAATGAGTTATTCTGAGGCATAACAATACTTTTTCGATACATGCATTCAAGATCACTACTTGAGTATTTTTTATGGAATTGTTATAAACCCAACTGTTGACTTCTAGGAAGGATAATTGTTTTAGAAAACTTTATTTGTATAATTTGAATCTACTGTGATATGCATTTGAATTTATTATATTTCCTTGCATTAAGCACAAAGTCACTTATAAGGTGGGATATACTGGTCCCTTTATCAACCACAAGTCACTTTAAGGTGTTTTTAACTGAACTTGTGTTTTATATTTGTACTGAATAAAATAGAATTATTTGCCTAGTGTTGACAATGGTGTGCCTCATTAGTTAGGTTGAATACTCCTAAAATAACAGGCACCCAGGTTGAGATGGAGCAGGAATATGAGTGAAATTCTAACCACAAGCCCCTAGACACTAATAACCATAGACAACTAAAGGCTGGGAGCTGTTTAGTGTGCATGACTCAAATAGGGCCTGCCTATTGATAAATACAGTAGGAAAAAAGCAAATCAATCTTGAATAAAACCACATAAATTGTACAAACCACATAAACAATACATTAAAGTATTGAATAACAGTTGTAGAACATAAGTTCCATGGATATAAATAGAATCTAGCGCGACCAACATCTATGCGCTATCCTGTCTGACATGCAAAACCACAGAGCATTCTAAGTAAACTATATATTTTCAAACACATCATTAAAAGCACATAGTTGCTTAGTTTAAAATTGTACAGCCTGTCTCAAAAAGGGACTGCCTCATGGTCTGTCTCAAAAAGGCATGCCTATCGATAAACACAGGAAAAGAGCCTCATCAAGCTTGAATAAAACCACATAAATTGCACAAACCACAAAAACAATACATTCAAGCATTGAAGTACCCCCCAAACTCACCTTTTTGTTATTGTTGAAATAAAACTCTGAAGAAATTGCAATCCCAGATTCCAATCAGAAGGTTTTACAGGGTTCCACAGGCCCACGATCAAATCCAGCTGATGGGCACATACCACGCAGAGTTGCAATCAAGTGTCCAAAGCCAATTAGCCGGTGTCCGTAGGGGTGCATCAACTTAAGGCTCTGACACTGTGTTTGACAGTTCCCCATGCTGCAGACAGAGAACCACTTTAATGGCTGAAAGTACAATGTTATCTCATTAGCAACACACACAGATTTCCTGAACTCATGTATGGGTTTCGGAACAAATCTAATTTTATTTTTATCAACACAAACAAATTTCCTGAACTCATGTATAGGTTTTGTAACACATCTGATTAGAGCTGATTCATGTATCCAGGCTGTTTCCTTGGGGCCAGCAGCCATTTTTTGTATGAACAGAAGCACAGCATGGCATGTCCAGCATGCTGCTTCCTATGTGTTATAGCAACATCTATAAATATGTTCAGCCTGCAGCTGCTTCCGGTGCTGGCCTTCAGTCATAAATTAAAAATAGCCTTGCTAGCTACCATTAGTTTTAGTTGGTAAACATTGTTAATTTGTATTTACATGAACAGTTTGTTTATTCAGCTGGCACAAACACCCTGTATTGCAGCGATCTAAATATAAACCCCATCTGTGCTTTCTGCTGATGCGGCTAGACTACCTCTCTATGAGTCACCACATTCCTAGGATTCTCCATCACTTGTCAAAATATAAAACCCCTGCAGTGTTGATTCAGAGATCTTTGGTGGGTCGCAGAGGAATCAATCTTCCTAATCGAACTGCCATGTTGTCATATCTTGCATTGCCCTAAATATTTCCTTTTTGGTGATGGGCTCAACCAGGGCAGATCCTTCTTCCAGAAGTATTTATGGTTCCCTTCTGAGCAATGTGGAAACTCACAGAAACCTACCTAATTCTGGTTTGTTAGGACTTTGCGGAAAATGGTGTACGGCAATGCTGCTTGGCCACACAGGAGATTCAGAGCTCCTGGGATGTTTTTCATTATAGACTTCCAGAACTCAATTAAACCAGCAGGTCTGGAAATCCTGAAAGGATTTAGAGGCTTTATTTGATTATAGATCTGGCTATCCCTTAATAATTTTTATAAACTTGCTGCTAGAGTATCATAACCTCCCTCAAACCTCACACTTATGAGTCTCTTGGTATACAACATTAATCTTCCACACTCCCCTCTGGATGTTTTATCTGGCCTAGCTACTATCACTTTTGGAGGAAATGCATTTGGGAGCTCAAAAGAGGGTTGAGTTTGTTGGTGATTTGGCTTTTGCCTGTGCCCCGGTAGTTTATCCGGCAGAATCATGCAGACTCTAAGAACTCATACCTAGGCTATTTGAACAGTAGGTGACAGATACTATGGACTCTTGTCCCCCTCCTAGTTTCATCATTAATCCTATTAATTCCTATTCCTGGGAGCTAGTATTTTTCTTGAATTGGTCTGGTTCTCATAATCAGCCGTTCCTTCATTGCCTTTACTTTAAACAATATAATACTCTTTAGTTGCCACATCTCGATTTCTGAAAATGGTCAATTCCGTCGATCCTGTTTGTTAAGGATTAACACACTCTTCTTTCAGTTTGTTCTTATTATAATGTCAAGGATTCTGCCATGGTGATTCTTCCCAGTTGTGTTTTCCCGTCCAGCTCTCCTGGCAATCCCATTAGATTTCAGAGGCACTCTGCGTTTGACCCTAAAGTGTAATTGGTGCCCAGTCCCATATTTGTCACACTTCCTCTGTTGCATGCTAGTTGGTATACATTCCCTCTTCCTGAGGTTGCATGGTCTTTACCGAACTTGGCCAAGTTTGGGTTTTAGCCTTTTTTTCTATCCTTTGGCTCAAGAGGAGAAAGCGTACACAGCTCCCATTTCCCATTTCTTGATCCCATAGAAAGGATGCAGGTGGTTTGTCCCACTTCTTTATGCCAATTACATGTGTTGGAATTGCTTGCATTTTCCAATTGTTTCAGCCAGGAAGCCTCTGTGATGACTTGTTAATAATTTCCATCCCTCTGAGAAGACGGCATCTGTTGTGGCCTTGTTTGGTAATTTTTGGGCACCATCATACAGCAATTGCAGAGTCATCGTCTCGTGCAGCGGTATCAGCAAGAGCCATGGAGTATCGGGGTGGACATTACGGGCAAAGACTGTGGCAGCGGGGAAGATCTGAGACCGTCGGTAAAACCATGAGCATGGCACTAGTTGTGTGTGAATACTGATTTCATTCCTAGTACACACAAAAAACTTGTTGGAGAAAAAAAAATCTCTATTCAATTATTTTAACTCTTTTAACTCAATAATTATATATACATATATATATACATATACAAATTATGCACTCTCGATTTCTACAAGTATATGTATATAATAACATGCAAATTAAAAATGAAAACAATTTTATAAAATAAACATTGTATCAAAAACACTCTTCATGAAATAACACTTTTAAAAAAACGAACAGCTGCTAAAGTGCAGTATTGGAAAAAATGTAATATTATCACTTCAACTAGACTAACAATTTACTTAAGTAAGATAAGTATGAACTTGGTTTTACATCAGCAAATTCTAAAAAGATTTGCCCACAACCTCAACAGTTTGTCAATAAAGACATTTCACTACAATGAGAATATGTTAAAATACTGTACAAACATTATTTAATATTAAACTATGACAAATTCACAGATTAATTTATGCAACTGTAACCAGGAAACCAAGACATATAACCTAACTATGTCTTCAGTTTTACAAATAAATAAATGAAGACATACCAACAGTATAACATTATTTTGAGTATTAATCTTATTAAAGTATAGTCATACCTATATTTCAAATACTAGACAAATACATGTGTGTGTAAATAAATTAACACTTAGATAAAACTACACTAATAACCTAACAAATGTCATTTCCATAATCTTATACAATCTGTGTGCATCCTTTGTTTGCCCACCTACACACATAGGACGTTTTTAATGACATTTTATAATGTACACATCATATTTAAATGTTTGTCTAAACTAAGAATTGTTATTTAAACTTCTATTGACACTGATGGTTGTACGCAGTGTGTAATACTTTTTTTTAACTATATGACTATACATGCTAAATGACAACATTTTTATCTACGTTGCCATTTGATAACTTCTTACATAATTTGGTGTGCATCCTTTTTCTGGCCACTTACACACCTAAGAAGCTAATATTTTCATAAAACTACCATACAAAATGGAAAGACACCCAGTTTAGTGAATGAAGGATTAGACAATTTTTCTGAAAACTTCACACTGCATAGAGAAGATATTTATACATTTAACTAACTAACCCTTTCACTAAAGTATTTTCAGTTTTTATTTTAATTAGAATATTTTTTTAACATTCTATGCATACTTACTTTCACCACCCATGCACATAATAAATAAACACAGTATATCTAAATTGTTCCCTAAACTCTTATTAGTAGTTACATTTTACTTATTTTTCAAATATTGTACTATATGATTTTTGAATCTACAACCTACTGTTTACTTGTTTTATATGTAAACAGCCATTCCTTTCTACACACCCTCACACTCAAAATAATGTATATGGAACCATTTATGTAACCTAGCACTTATAGGGAAAACCTCTACATATTAAAAGTGTTTTACACGATAAAAAGATTGCAGAATACTGTTTCCTCTTCTAATTTATATACTCTCCAGAAAATTACCTCTACATTTATTTCATACTGTTTGTAAAGTACATCTTAGTAACAATCCATCTCCTACTTTATATAAAACACTTATTACCCAATTCTTCCATTTTACACTTTTATTTTACATGTTTATATTCACAAAGAATAATACATATATATTTTTAAACTTTGGTTCTAACAACATTAAGTAAGCATTCCTTAGACCCTTTGGCAATCTAGCTTGGTGTGTGACTATTACAAACAAGCCATTCTACTTCTGTACGCACTCATGTACTGAAAAGTCCACATTCAACAGATGCCCCTTCATGAAAAATAATGGCACACGCTTTAAAGGTTTTCTTAATTAATTTAATTAAAATTCATTATTGACATGTTCATTTTCCTACCATATACACTGTATCTTTGAAACATAATCAAAACATACTTATTAAAAACTAGATTTTTCAGTGTTGAGTGTAAATTACAACCAAAGTCACTGCATTGCATGTCATTGAATGCTTTAGTTACAAGATCAGAAAAATGTTACACTTTTTAAATCAGGGATAGGCATATAGACTAATCTTTCACAAAGATCTGGAGTAGAATAACCTTTCTTACATTGTGGACAAATATGATACCACTCATAACAAATTCCCACATAACTTTCTACACTAACAGTTTCCTTCACTAATAAATCCAAGCCAGTCATTACAAATTCTTGACTATCTTCCTGTGTATTTTGAGAAAATTGTTGACTTCCACTCACAACAGCTACTACATTTCGGATTGACATTGCCGAATGTGAACTGTGTGATTTTTCATCTAGAGATATTTTAATAAATGAAGGTTCCACACATACCTGCTTACCTTCTGTGGAAGCTATTTCTTGCACCAATGGAGTCATTTGAAACAACATAAACACAGCTGCATTACAATAGCATTCATCTCCAGTTTCATTACTAAATCTGCAATGGCAGCATGTTATACGTGAACAACTCTCCAACTTCATTAATTTCTGTTGTTTTTAGTCTTACAAGGACTGATTTCATTTGAATGAGCTTTCACAGACTCCTTATGTTTCATGGATGAGTGTTTCGCAGGTACAGGTATAATGTTCAGGTGAGGAGAATATAGTACACGGAATCTATTATATTCTTCACTGCAAGAAATGTCAGCTGTTACTTTTCTTTCATCAAAGTTTATTAAAAATAAACATTTTATATTTTTCAGACGTGACAAATCTACATATGACATTCCTTCTCTAATCACTTTATAACCAATGTCAATAAGTGCTGTTTCTAACCCTTGTGATTTATGAATACTTATTGCATAAGCACAGCACAATGGAAACTGTGCTCTTTTCACAAAGGTATCCTTAAAACGCATGAAATGTGCTGAGGTCCTGCAAATCAAATAAGTTCCTTCTACATGGTCAAACTGAACTTCAACATGTTCAATATTTGTACTGTGAGGAAAAGTCTGAAATGCAACCCTCTTCCCATCGCTCCATTGATAAATTCCTACATTCAAGTTCATATTTAACATTACTCATGCATTGATACAGTTTTAAAACTCCTTACAGGCCCGCTGTTTTAGAAATGGAATTCTCTAGTTGACCTAATCAAGATTTTGCTTGCTTATCCAACTTTAAAGATATAACATGACCATCTAAAACATCACACGATTTTATCTCCACAATATTTCACTTCTCAGACAGTATCATATTAGAGTTAAACTTGGTTCACTCTGCAAGTGTGCACATAAAAGCAACACAAGAAATGTTTCTTTCCTTAAGAGTCAACATGACATCAGATTGACTGCTATCTGCTTGAAACATGTTAGAAATCAAACTTCCTTTTAAGACTGCTTTCACCTTTTCCTCAAGAACCCCCATACAAATCTTGTTAAGCATTTCAGCATACTCTAAGTCTGCAGATTGCCTCATATTAATGGTAAGTTCCTGGAATATAAAACAATTCCAAAGGTTAAAATGACTTCCTATAAATGACTTCCTATAATTTATTTGAGTATCCTTAGATGGCAGCATTTTGAAAACTGGTTGACCTTTTACAGGACGTAATTGTAACATGTCTCCAAAAACAAGTGCATGCTTACATCCACAAAACATTGTAGTCTGTCTGCAAATCCTCTTGCATTCACAAGTGGGTGAAAGCTAGCATTAAGTTAGACACCATACCTACTTCATCAACAATCAAAGTATTTAATTTTCTAAGAACGTTTCCGTCCTCTTGTACTGCACTTGATACTTTATACATTTTTGATACTCTAGTTTGTGTCATACTCCACTGGTAACATCAACAGACGATGTGTCACCCCCTACATTAAAATGCTGCTAAACCTGTGGCAAAGGGGAATCCATTGCATTTCAGATCAGAGCTTTTCTTGCATGAATTAAAAAAGATGTACCTGTTCCTGCTTGTCCACTAACACACAACAATGCAGGTTTGTATTGCACACAAGAACATTCACGCTTGTCATACAGTAAACCATGTAAGAAACTATCTTTAATTTTATAATATACTTGCACATTTTGAGTTCCTACTTCAGAATCTTGCCTTCCCTCACTATTTTACCAATTCAGCTGGCCAAAGGTCTTGAAGTAGTTCTTTCTCCAGTAACTCCAAGTACTGTTCAAATTATGGATATGTCATTATTATTTTTTTGTTGCACAAAATTATTCTTCAAAAGTTTCAAAACTTCCAAGCAAACCATGGTCTGTGTGCCGTGTAAACAACTGCAAAAGACACAAATTAAATAATTCCTTTTTCTCTGCTGTTTGGCAAGACATTTTCATGTGTTTAATGAGCTTCTCATGTCGCACTAGAAAACCACGTAAGATTAAGGGTACCTGGTATCTATCTATTTTCCTCCAGGCAAATATACGTTAACAAAAGAGAACATGGACCAATTGAGTACAGATGACAGGATTCTGTTTGGTTTACAGAAGTATTTCACAGAGAATATTGTATTATTTACATAACACAGAATCCATTGCATTTTCGGATCAGAGCTTTTATTGCATGAATTAAAAAAGATGTACCTGTTCCTGCTTGTCCACTAACACACAACAATGCAGGTTTATAATAATAAGCAATTATTTGTCTGTGTTATGTAAATAAAACACTATTCTGTGTGAAATACTTCTGTAAACCAAACAGAATCCTGTCATCTGTACTCTATTGGTCCATGTTCTCTTTTATTCACTAGACAATGACTACATCTATGTACTTTAAACCGTCCTCTTTCACTGTTTGCTTCAATATTTCGATATGAGCAGTGTCGGGCTACTTCATATAAACAAAGATCCTCCAACATTTCAGATTGATTTGGATAATATGTATCAATAAAGTTTGTTTTCAAAATCTCTGTACTGTCAGGTACTGCTTCAGCTAACTGCTCAATTTCACTTAAAGGTTTCAGTACCTTATTTCTAGTATTAGCTGGTGCAAAACCCAACTAAACTATACTAATGCTATATCCATACAGAGGCAGACTAGTCAGCCGATCTGCAGCTTCCTAGCTACCATACTCTCTATCTGAAAGCATCGTCAGACCAAAGCTTAACATTTTCTCACTAAGTCTTTTATCTGCTGATAAATCTGCCCATACTTCATCTGCATTGCTCTTTTCATCTTTTGTCATGTATGCTGTAGCATAACAAGCAACAGCTGTTGTATCAACAGCAATACACTGCACATCAGTGTTTGCATTCCATAGCTGAGCAATGACAGGACTGTAATCATTAATGATAACATGGTGTCAAACAGATGACATTAAACTGTTCATTCGACAAACTGGCGGCAAAGGTGTTGGAAAGCCAAAAATTGCACTTAGTGTAGTACTTGTCTTTACTTTTGTATTTCCTCTGACAGTACTTTCCAGAGGAGTGTTTTTGAAACATTTCCACCTAGTTCCATAGATCATCATTCATGTGCTAAGCTGGAATGGAACAAGTAATACATTTCTCAATTAACTCCATCACACAGACATCACTTTCCTTACCAAACTGAAAAATATCTTTAATCCACAACAGCATATGTATATCTGGAGCTCCATGCGCCTGATACTCTTTCCTCCAAAGGAAATGTTCCACAGTGCCTAATGGACCATTTTCTCTATTACATATAAAGTGTAACATGTCTAAAAATCTATGATGAAAGAACCGCAATACACTACAGGGTCCATGGAACACAATTCACCTAGTGTCATGTGTTCTATAGTTTCTTTCCATGGATTAGTTTCACAGATCCACTCTGCAAGATCATCCCAACCATACTCAGTGCAACCTAAAGTCACAAACCAAGTTGGAGAGCCAAAGTTTCTGAACATGCATCTAACCTCGGAGTGTCTCCCATACCAATATTCTTTAGTCCCTCTCATTGTAGCAAGAACATTTGTAAGTTTATCCTCTAAAACTTCATTTTTTTCTTTTACCTGTTGCAACATCTGACATGCAGAAAGATTTTGAAATCTAATTCCTGTCTCAAGTGTATGAGCAACAGCATGACATAATGTTGAAAATTCACTTTCATACAATAAGTGAAAAATAAATATATTAAACATTGATAGGGTATTGTGAATCTTCAGAATACATTATTGTACATTGATATACTCAAGCAGAGATTTGCACCTTCCGTTCATCAAATCTCCCTCCTGTACCTGTTGGAAAAAGCATAGGGAAACAACGGGCTTCTAATGTCTTTTCCCAGATACTTATTGGTGCACCTTTCGTTGTTTTCATTTGATACAATTATAAAGTGTCACTCATGATTTCACGTGAGTGTAAAGGATGAATAGTGTAATGTTCATACAAACTATTTCCTTCTGCAGATTCTGAAACTGACCTTCACTGCTTTTGTTTGTTGACTGTAAGGGAGGTATAGTATCAAAAGCAAGCCAGACATAATTGTGGCTGAGTTAGCTCTCTTCCCCATGTTGGACAGCACAGACAAAGGCGGCCCCCGTAGGCAGGATGACACACTATGGCTCAGGTTCTCAAAATAAAGGCAGTTCAAAATGTTAACCGAGCCCTGCTTGGACTTCCAGGTTAACATCTCTTGTTTCAGCTTTCAAAACACAGTTCAACAAAAAGTTCTTGCAGGCTTCCCTCAATCGGGCTCAGACCCCTCAAAGCAAAAAGTTCACATAGGTCTCCCTCAGTCGATCTCAGACCTTTCAAAGCAAATCATTCATATTGGTCTCCCTCAGTTGGGCTTGGACCTTTCAAATACAACACATGCAGGGATTCCCTTCCCCAAGCTTAATTCACATCCTTTAAGGGTTCTCTTCCCCTAACTTATCACACTTCCGGTCTCCCTCAGTCAGGCTCAGACCTTTTCCTGATGTCAAAGACTTTTAAATGTGCATGGCTTTAACTATAGACCTCTGCAGGACCACTTTGAATTTCACAGTTTCTTACATAGGCTTCCCTCAGCCAGGATCAAGCCTATTGCCTGAAATATCATATTAAGCCTCTTACGTAACCTCTTCTTTCTTGTCTGCACTTTACAGTTCATCAACATTCCTCTTTTCGCACTATTCACAATCTCTCATCAATGTCTCTTGGTATTTGCAGTTCTCTCACTCCTAGCATTTGTAGTTTCCCCTTTTTCACTCCTCTGCACTCATATCACTCTTAGTGAGATTTTATTGAAGACCACTAAACTTCCCTACTTTGTTTCCCTTCAATGCACACTTCAAAAGGATTTTACAGAGTCTTTTGACTGTGCAACTTCCTATCGGAGGACCACTCTGTTACTTTGTAACGTGCGCGGTAGACTTCAAACACGCCTTCAACTTGGCATATCCGCAGCCTTCCCCAATGATACAGTGCCACTCGCGGTTGCAATTCCACTTGTTCTGACAGCAACCAGACTTTTTTTCAGTTCCTTAACTCACCGGATGATGTCTTTCTCACGTCTGGGTGTGTCTCGCATATAGCTTTCAAGGCTCCTTGCACGCAGCCGGTATCCGTTAGGGGAACAAGGAAACCTTGGGCTTCCAACAGCACCTTGTTTCTCTTTCACACAGCTTTCTTCTTTGAACTCTAACAGCTTTGCAATCACAGGGAACTCCTGTCTGGCTTTACCTTGAGTTTCTGATTTCTCGAACATCCCCTGGGCCTCTCCCTTCGTGTTGCCTGGTTCGCCTCAGTCATGGAAGAAACATTCTCTCTGGTACCCAGCCTTACTCAGTGTGTGCCTGTATGTTCTACCTTCTATACTCCCTGGGAGAGTCAACCAGAATCAGGTGTGAGTGGTTGTAGAGGGAGGCCTCACCTTGTCTGTCCTTGTTAAGTGGGCAGTCTGTTGTTAAAAAGGAACAGTCTGTCCTCTGTGTCTGAGTGTGTTTCTTCTCAGTGATCTTCTTCCTCCCAGTCCCTCCCTTCTTCATCTCGGTGGTTGTATAAAAAATAGGGAGGGGGTTGGGAAGTAGTAGTGTTTTCTGGTAATTATGGAACAAATGGGTAGCGTATTGTTAGATCGGGGAAGGTAGATGTATGATTGTGGGTACACGGGTTCTGGTTTCCCATGTCTCGGGAGGATAGCTCAGGGGCAACGTGCTCGCCTTGGAAGCAAGATGACACAGAGCAACCCAGGTTCTATCCCCAGGCCCGCACTTAGAAACCTCTGGGTATTAAGCGTGTTATAAATAACCAATCATATCATATATCATATCATATCATATCATAAGAGGCTCTCACCTTCTCTTGTTTAGGGAAAAGTACTGGGTAGGATGAGACTTGGTTTAACATAACCATGTAGACTGAGGAGGTGTTGGGTAGGGGTGTGTTGGAAAGGGGGGATACCATGGGCCTCATTACAACCCTGGCGTTAAGGGGTTAATGGCACCGTAAAAGGCTGCGGCGCCGTTAAACCCTTAACGCCAGATTCACACTTCAACGGCTGCTTTTTGCAGGCGTTAAAGTCCAACCCGCTAAGGGACATTGGTGCTAATTACGGCACCGTAATTAGCACCTTCCTCATTCCTATTGAGCCCTATGGGCCAAAAATGGGAATGGGGAAGGGGCCATGGTGAATGGGGATTTACCGCCCCGCCAACCTTGGAATGGGGTGGTAAATCCGCCATCCACCATGGCGGAATCCGGCATGGACCATGGTGCTAATAGCACCATGGTCCAATGCCAGGGTTGTAATGAGGCCCCATGTCTCCCCCGAGGGCATTCCTCCTGCAGTCCCCAAGGACCCCTTCTCCAGGTGATCCTCCCGCACTGGTCCACATTCGTGGTCTGGTTCCAAAGGTGATGACTGTGTCTTGGCCACCTGAACAAAAGTTCCTCGCGGTCTATCTGTGAGAACACCCTTCAGTTGCTCACATGACTCAACATCAAGCATAGACAAGTCTGGTACAGTCAGATTGCCTCTATAAATCATTGTGCTACAATAGAAACGCCAATGAGTTTTCCACTTTTCCAATATCGATAAGCTGTTGCCAAATGCTCTTACATTTAGTAGCAACACCATTTAGTAAAACAAACCAAGACTCTCCAATGTCACGCTTCAATCCCTGAGTATTCACATTTTCTTCCAAATTGAGAGGTAAATACACAACTTTGCCTCTGACACCTTGCACTAATGATTTCTTAGGCAGATTTGACATCTTTGCTTGCAATCTAACAATAACATGGAAAGGATTAACGGTTTGCAATGCAATCACTTTAAACATATTCCATTTTTGACGCACAGATGGGATATCTGGTACTACCATGTCATTCAGAACACCTCTTTTAGGATTACTTCTTTGATTATAAAATCCAACACAGTGTCTTCAAACATATAGTGCCTCTCTTGTGTCAAATTGTTCTTCAACAAACAAATACAGATAAAGTTATTTCCAAACATCTTCCACAATGTGTTTAATTTTATCCTGAATGTCCACTAGTTGTACTTGAGACTTATAAGTGTGTTGACAAGATACACAAGCAATGTCAGGTCTTTCCCTAGAAGACAATTCAAACATTGCAATACTTCTTTTATACCGTTGAAAAATCTGATCCTTTGAAAGCACTTCCTGTAAGTGTTTCATCTACATACACATTTTAAATGCATCATATTTATCATTTGCATTGTAGAAACAAAACGTTATACAGTTCTAGTCAAAAGTATTTCATTCAAAACTGCAAGAGATATACTTGGTGTTTTGCACTCATACAGTTTAACTAGAAGGTATCTCATTTTAGTATGATGTGGAGCCAGCATCCGTATGTGATGAAACTGACTCTACATCTACTTTTATCAAGACAAGCTAGAAAGTGACCCAAAAGCCCTGTTTTTTCACAAACTTCACAGTCATCTATTCTTTGATCTGTCTTTGCACATTATCATTTTTGTGCAAAACTTGCAAAAATCTATTTAATATTTTACAAGAAAACGAATCGATAATGCATAAAAAATTGCACATACATACCTCACAATCCTTCTTTGGTTTTATTTTTGACTGATCTACACTTTCCATTTCTGCATTATTATACATATGATTTCTTCTTTTTTAGAAATCACACCATTTCGGACTTCTCAGCTATGTCGACTCTCAGCAATAGCTAGGGCAAAATTATTTCTTTGAATGTAACTCTCCTCATTAAAAAATCTTTCTGTATGAGAAATGTGTTATTGCTCTCAACCAAACACATCACAAAAGTTGTCACATGCAAGTACATGAACTGTTTCTATATTTGTATAGAATAGTGTAGTCACCTTAAGTAATTTCTTAAGTTTATTCAATACAAAAATGAACAATTTTCTTTTCGTATCAAAAGCTTTCTTAATTAAAATCTCTACTTTTTTCTTTTGCAAAAAAACGCTTTACAACATATCTGGATATTGGTTTCACACTTCTCCAAAGATTTGTAAAAAACATATATCTGTATTTCTCTGTTTCAAAATTATAGCACATTCGCCAAATTTTCTTCTCGAAATCTTACATTTTTTAATAGCTAGAAGCAAATTTGATACATTTTTTCTTTCTTTACTTTCAAGAAAAACATTCTCGGTTCCATCAATATATTCTGTTAGCAGATCTATTTGAAATTGCACATTTTCAAAAGTATTATTGAAAATAGGTATTGTGGTAAAAGGGGATCCAAAGATGAAAAGCCATCACCCACCAATCCGTGAATGAAACAGAGAAAAGTGCAATAGAGAAAATATTTTGAAGATGTGACATAGTGAACCTGGGAGGTTGATTTTCGAGGGGGATCTGAGCCCGGAAGAGGAGGACCTGGGGCGAAGAGCCATCACCCAGATACAATCAAAGACAATCAGAGAAGACATTTGCAACTTTTGCTAACCTTTTGTTTATTATTTTGAGCCCATCGGACCCTCAGAAAAAGACGCTTATCTAGAGAAGGACCTGATATTAATAAGAACTTCTTGTGGATCTGAGCCTGGAAGAGGGGGATCCAAGGGTGAAAAAGCATCACCCAACGTGCAAGCAGAATTAAACTTTTGGTTATTATTTTTGGAACACATCAGGTGCTCAGAGCTAAGAGACTTTTTGTAGAAATGAGACTTAACCACCGAAAGCTCTCAGAGCTGAGGGCAGAACTGTTGGCTTATGCTGGGAAAGCTTGAGTGTGTGCTATGCTCCAGAGTCCCACCTTGTCCTGTGCTCAAAGCGTGTGGAAGGGAGACCCTGACTACCGCATTCTGACTTATTATTTGTGAACTCTTCTTTCTTTCCTGTGAACTTAATCCTACACTCTTTTGTTTGTATTTAGCGTAAGGATTCGCAATAGGTTTTTCTTAGTATAGGCCCTTTTATTTTCAAAAGACTCCACTAGGGATGCCTTATAATTATTTGATGGTTGTAGCTTGCTCCCATCTTAGATTTAGGTTTATATTAGGTGTTTCTCCAACCCACATGTACAGTTTAATAACACCCTTGAACTGTAATCACTTGTATCTGTCTTTACTGTTGCCACCATCTGTTCTTTACACTACAGATTTAGCAACAATATATTTTGAAATATTACACTCTACAAATTCACTTATCTGCAGACGAACCTTTCTCCTGGCTCGTTGTTCTTGCTTCCTTGATGGCATCTTACGAAAAAGCTGTATTAAACAAATATTAAAATGGTAAAGGTCACGCATTGTGTTTCTTTATATTTCCCATATATAATAAAACTTTCCCACCCAGGTTGACGGGCGGAGACAGGGTTTAACAGCCCCCCTACCCAGGCATTGTAGGGTCAAGCAAATCGAGGGCCTCAGTCAAGGTTGCGGGATGTAAAACCCTATGTCTGCCCATCAGCCCAGACGTAATAAGTGTTCACACACCAGGATTTGCCTGGGGTGCAGATGATTTTCTTTTTTTTACTCATCACATGAGATGTGTTGAAGTAGAGCAAATCTCTGATCAGAAAAAAAATATATATTAATTGCCACCGCCATTTAAATCAAAAAGAGTCTAAGTCCCTTTTTGGATGACACCAACCATGAAAAACCTGTTCCAAATTGGCCGCTGTGGTTTGAAAAGGGATCTTCAAACTAATCATTACTACTGCTACTCAATAACACATATCAGTATGCATATCCTCCTCCACTACCCAGCCCCACTATCACTAGAGTTTCAATGGCCAAGTCTCCTGGGCAGCCCCTTAGAGCTACCCTACCAAATCTAATCAATAATACCATAATCCCTTACCACTCTACATTTCTTAAATAATACCTCACATACTCTACACATAGCTTCAGTCTACAATTCCCAAACCACTTCTAAAAAGAAGAAATGTTCACTGTTAACAACATGACAAATATGGCTGTAATTTCTTCATTCACATTCATAAAGGTGTTCAAAAACAATATGCAACACATATTTTCTTTCAGATACCAACCAATTGTATCTAGTAATGCAGGATATTACCATCAAGGAGCTGATGGTGGTTGATGTTTTTGAAGAATGCGATTCAGGATGTACAGACATTGATGCATGGGTTTTTGAAAAATACGAATGGTTGAGTGATGCTCTTGGGTTAGGCAAAAGGAAGGTTTGTTAAACCATATTCGCATAATACCGTCTGATTATGAACATTGGCCTATGCGCATTTGCATTGTACAAAAGAAACGCGGTTAAACAGACCTAAATAGAGTTGACTTTGATGCCATTTTAGAAACATCCGCCATTTTGATTCTAACTCCTACTTTCTGTCCTAAAATGCTAAACTGTGTTTTCAGCTGCAGCTGAGCAGAGTAAACTTTGAGCTATGTAAACATTAAGGCTGCTGAGAGCAGAATGTTAGTTCTGCCCAAAGAGACCTTGTAACCGATATGAAGTGCAATTTAAGTGTTGTCTGCACCAACAGCTACATCCTCATTGAAACAACGGAACAAAATGCAAAACAACTAAAACTGTGTTCTTTGGCAGAACAGAAACTCTTTGCGTTCATTCTTGAAACTGGACTAACTTTAAGCTGGAGAACCAACATCGCCATTGAATCTTTATGGACAAGTAAACATGTTAAATGTGTTAAACAATATTGTCATATTTGTCATGTGAACTGGGCATGAACCCTTGTATGTAATTTATTAGTTTGGAGAAGGGTTGGACAATGACCGGGATGGTGTATAAATAGAGCACACTTTGGGATGTCCAGCACTCACTCCCCTCACAGTGTCTGCTGGTACACACTGCAAGGTGTTGGAAGCCCAGATAGCTATCTGATTTTGCCTTTGACCCTGTACAGAAATAAAGATACTCATTTGAACCCGTGATTAGCGTATTTCATTTTGTGGTACTAAGCCTCGATATTTCTTTGGTCTTTCACAGGCATGATAAGTGTTATTATGCAGCTTGACTGGCCTTTCAGTACAGCCAGTTTGGACATGTTTCATACTTTGGCATGTATTTTTAATGGTAAAGCCAACTTGAGTATGTTTTACGTGGGGCTAATGCCATATATTGGCAGAACAAACATGGACATGTTTTCTTATAGTATCATTACTGGCATTATGCACAAAGCAAACACAAGTATGTTCTTATATGGTTATAATAGGGTATAATGGTGCAGTCAGCAAGGAAATGTATGGGCACAGCCAGTGTGAACATGTTTTATACTGGCATATATTGTGAGAAAAGACATCATGAAAATGTGTTGGAGAAATGTTTCTGTGAACTGTTGGTGACTTGCATCTATTGAATTTTCTTCATGAGTTACCCTACAAAACCCAATTGCAAACTGTTTGGCTTTTTACCCAGTTTTTCTCAAAAGTGTGCTCTAAAATGGACTAAGGGGGCAGGGGCGAGATTGCCGCCGAACCCAGCTAGAGTGGTGCGGGATCCCTCGTTACACTCGGTTGGTCCGACATATCTTTGACAAATATTTACGCCCCTTCAGTTAACCAATTCACCAGCCGTCACTGC